>NC_051182.1:148323341-148624634 GCF_013339695.2 Rhipicephalus sanguineus
TTTAGGCTGTACAGTGGGAATGAAAAACGCGAACATGCGGCATCTACACTGTGTGTGTGTGGGGGGGGGGGGGGGGGGAGGGATCGGAGATCTCCGTTCTGCGTTCGTTCTGGCGGTGTTACGTCACAAAAGTGGGCGGTCCGCAGCTCTCTTCCGCCGAGAGGAAGAGGACAGCCAATCGTCAAGCGGTGAGCGGCGAGCTTTCCGGAAGTAGACGTGCATCGTTTGTCCTCGGCAAGGGGTCCGTATATTTCAAAACGAAGTGTTTCTCGATTTCTAATAAATACAGTTGTTATACGAAAAGATATTATTTTTCTTTTCAAGCTCAAACAGTTTCTGAAACAGAAATAGCTTTGAGCGCTGATATTTATTGGTGTTAGTTTTTCTAACGTGCTCGCTATGTGAAGTCGCGCACGCGAAAAAAGAAAAAAGAGAAAAGTAGCAGTTGGCGCAGTTTTTCAAGATGTCGTGACACCGGAATGTCTGGCTTGGCTCCCGGGTGTCGAATCGTCAAAAGGAGCTTCTGCTGGCTTTTATAAAAGAGCAGCCACAGATACCTACGCCGTCGTGCCCACTGGGGCCGTCGCTCACGAGTGAGGGCCGGGACGACACGTGGCAGTAGCTGGTAGCGCTTTTGAACTAAGAAGTCCCTGCGCGTAAGACCACATCCCAGTGGCAGGCCCGTTCATTTCGTTCGCACTGTTCGTTTCGAGAACCGAAAGCGACGCCGTACTCGCTCATGTCTTCAAACACATCTCGCACCTCCAACCGCAAGAGAAGCACACGTCGCAAGCGCCATTTTCTCAAAATCAGCCGTTGCGGCAGCCGCAACCGCCGCATCATGCCGTGCGAAGCCGTTTGTTCGCTCGAGAGAACGCGTGCGAACGGTCTCGCGCTCCGTTCGTTTGTAGCAGTTCGTTCGTTATGACGCGGTATGACGTCACCAAAGAATAAAAGATAAAGCAAAAAAAGGAAATGGTTACGCTCCTCATAGTCGTGGTTTTCCCGGCTTCGGCCTATCGCGTGCGCCGCGAGAACGGGCACAGAGCGAACGGTGCAGAACAGAGATCTCCGATCGCCCCCCTGCTGTTTCGCATTCATTTTCAAGTAGTAGCCTACATATGAGTGAAAAGCCACGAGAGTCATCCATGATATAATCAAGGACCATCTGGCATGATTTTATTGCCACCGAGGTCAGAGCGTGATGAAAAGGGCGCGCCGCGCTGTTCGCGTTTCTTTCCATCCCCCCTGTACGTTAAAGAGCACAAGATGATCAAATTTTCCGGAGGGGTTCTCTACGGCGTCTCTCATAGTCATAGTCCATTAAGAAGGGGGGGGGGGGCGAATTTCCACCACAGTGCCGCCACCCTGCGAATAATCGACTCCGAAAGTAATGTATGCAAAATGTACGCAACGTATGGAAAAAATGTATATCGCAATATATGAAAATATGAAAAAGAAGCTATTTCTCGCTTGGTTCCTCTTCCTTGCTATTTTTTTCTATGTACATTTTTATTCTCTTTATTTATCTTTCCGCCTTTCTTTCTCTCTCTCTTTCCCTCCTCCTCACCCTAACTTCGTTTGCCCACCCCCTTGTTACACTGTACTATACAAGGCTATCCTGCGGTCTGATAGCGTGCCTGGATAGCCGAGTGGTTAAGACTCTCGCTTTCGGATCGTAGAAAACGCGGGTTCGAATCTCGCCTCGTGAAGACTTTTTCAAGGAGGGAGCTATTTAGCAAATCGTTCCTTGTCCGGCGAACCAAAAAACTATGATCATCATAAACGGCTGTGTGCCGCAGAAATTGGGAGAATCCGACTACTCACCACTGGTCCACTAAATATGACAAAGGCAACAGTTAGGGCAACAAAGAGAAAGAGAGAGAGAAAGAAACAAACAAACAAAAAAGAGAGTGAGACAAAGAAAGAGGCAGAAAGGAACGAAGAGAGATAATAAAAGCATAGCATAGCCTTCAATAGTATTGCAAGGAGGTGGGAAAGGGAAGTGAAGGGTGAGGAGGAGGGGAAGACACACAGAAAGACATAGAAATGAAATACAAAGAAACAGACGCAAGAGATAGAAAAAACAGAGCGAAAGAGAAACAGAAAAATGTAGAGAAAGAACGAGAGAGAAAGAGAGAGAGAGAGAAAAGCTAGAAAGGAGAAGTAAAGAGAGAGAGAGAGAGAAATAAAAAAGAAGATAGAGCGAGAAAGGGAAAGAAATAGATAATGAGAGAAAGAAAGAAAAAGTGATAAAAACAGATAGAAATACAGAGAGAAATAGCAAAAGAGAAAGAAAGGGCGAGAAATAGAAAGAAATGGAGGATGAGAGAAAGAAAGAGAAAGGAAACGAAAGAAACAGTGATAAAAAAGAGATTGAAAAGACAGAGAGAAATAGCAGAAGAGAAAGAAAGAGAAAATAAATGCAAACAAGGAAGGCTTCGCAGCTCCGCTGTTCCTTCAGGCTTGGCACCACTACTGGGAATCTGCCTTAATTTTTTCGCGAAGAATTTCTCTCTTTCTCTCGTTTTCTGTGTCTTTCTTTTTTTTCTCTCTCTCTTTCTTTTTCTTTCTCTCTCTCTGTACTCGTTCACTCACCCATGAGAGTTATTACGGGCCATGGCGTAGAAATCGGCGCACGTGTTCATGCCGCGAAGCAGAAGATGACGAAGAGGAATGAAGGGAGCCCATGCCGTTTCATGACGACCATTTGGGTTCTCGCGTCACAGACCAACGCTCGGCTTAAACAGCTCTCCTGTCACAGTCATATCGTAGCTCTAGGACGTAATACCCCATCAATTATTATTGCGATAGCAATTATTATATAGACACTCTCGACACTCTCGACGTGTCACCGTTGCCGTCATGTCCCTCCCGTATGAAGTCCAAATTGACAAGATCTCCCCGCGCATCGTATGTTCTACAGCAGGCAAAAGCGCGCGAGTGGGGTCGACGAATGCATCCGAAGCAGAGATCAATCGAGCCGGCCCATTTCCGTCGCTCGGAGGGTGCATGCGATAACATCACCCCGCTTGGGATACCTGCCGTCGAAGGAGACAGGAAACGAAGTTCAGAAGAGTGGTAAGTTGGGCTAGTTGGTAATGTGGCCAAAGTTTTTGTTGATTTGGTCCCTCGTGCCTTTTGTCTCCTCCTTTTTTTTTTGCCCTCTCTCGCTTTTCCTGCCCTTTATATTGCCTCGTTCTTGCAATAAAACTTCGGGTGAAAACCTGTCCTGAGTGTTCATACAATTGCTAACGCAATGAAAAATATATAAAAAAAACCAGGGTGCCGGAACGGAACGAAAACCGAAAACGAAACTTTATTTATTATTTCGTTCCGGAGTAAAACCGAAATTTTTGCAATCGTTTTTCGGTTCACGAGAAAACTTCCCTATCCGGAGCAACTGAGCCCATGCATTGTGAGCATATCTCAGGGTACAGTATTAGCGCGTACCTCAGGCAGGAATTCCAAAGCAAAGATATGTTGTAATTGTGCGAAAAACAAAAACAGTGGCAACCAGAGATGTTTATATTAACGCAAGTGAACTTTTGCGTGCCTGTCACGCAGGCCAGCGTAGAGAGGGCATTGTCGGCGCTGAATTTTGTTACAGCTAAAGATCACAACAGCTGATTTTGGCGCCATAGTTGTCCGCCGCCGCCGGTGTCCGTGACCGCTATCGCGTGATATAAGAAAAATTAAATGAGAAAAAAATCCAGGATCGGATGGGATTTCAACCCGGGCCCTCTGCGTGGCAGTCGGGTCTTCCCCCACAGTGCCACGCTGGTGCTTGTAACTCCTTCGAAAACATACTCTACACAGGCGTCATGTCGGGCACGGAATAGTGTTGATATATGTAATATAGCGTGGCAGAAGAGTAAAATAACAACCAGTCATTACACAATGCTAATAGCGCAAGGATTGTGTTGTTTAATGGTTCCAAGCAGTGTTGCGGAGTTGCCCCGCCAGAATTGGAATGACTCCGGAATCATTCCACGTTTTCGTGACCCCGGAATGGAATGGGGACAACGCTTGGAGGAATGGAATGGGAATGGAATTAAGCGCCTCTTGCATGGAATGGAATGGAATGGAATTTGAATGGAATTACGTCTTTTTCCGAAAATAGAGCACGTTTTTGTCTACGTGCTGTTTTTCAAAATTCAAGTATGAGTAAGTCAGAGCCTCCGAATTAACAATAAAGCAGTATTTTTAAAATGGCTTGGCTGATTACAAGCACGGTACATTTAAAGCAACGCGCCTACTGGAAACCGAGGCTTAACTCAATAAAACTATCAAGATGCCTTTCCTACGTCAAGGAATTACAGGATTGGAATTGAACTGCCCCCCATTCCCAGAGTGCGAATGGGCTAAGTTTTTTTCATTCCGAGGAATTGAAAGGAATGGAATTGCGGCAAGTTCTAATTCCCCGGAATGGGAGTGAAATGTAATGGAGGCGCCCATTCCGCAACACTACTTTCCACCGATTGCAAAGTGCTCAGACATAATTCTTTATCACCATCAGTCACAGCACAAAGTGCACATAATGCCTTACAGATGTGTAGCGTGTACCACGAGACTCCGAAGAATGATGAAAAATGGCATAGTGGGAACTTCTCTACTTCAGAAAAATTGGGATGATTTATGGCGTAGTAGGTACCTTGCATGTTCACTTGTATTATTGCCCCAAGAGACTCTCCGACGGGCTCTACAAAGTCCGCTCTTCCAGCTTTCGCTGTGACTGTGCTGCGTGTTCCGCGCAGGCCTGGCCATCTTTTTATCAGAACAGCGGTCTCGCCTATCAGAGAGTACACTCAATGACGCGCTGCTTCGGAGATCGTGCTCACTCCCTTGACAGAAAGCGTTGAGCCCACTAAAAAAATTCGTATTTGTCTTTTAAGAAAATAAATACTATCACTTTGAAATCATTACTGGTTTGTGCTAGTTGGTAGGAATTCGTGGTACAGTTACTTCCGCTCCTATGAAGCATGTGTTTTATCCCACTTTCCTAAGAGGAGGGCAAGTAACTACATCACAAGTCCAATGTTCTTTATAATTACCTTAACTTCAAATTTTTGCATAAAAAAACCGTTACGAACCGTTACGGAACATTTTTTTTTCGTTCCGGAACAAAAACGGAACGGAACTTTTTGCGGTTGAACGAAACTAAAACCGAAACGAAAAACATTTCGTTCCGACACCCTGAAAAAAAACCGTCGAAACGGGCTCGCCTTTTTCCTGGAAAGCTGCATCGTCTCCGCTGTAAAGAGTGCGTCCGTTGGAAGAATCATATAATCCGGCGCCTTTTCCATTGGTTTCGTTCTCGCCTTCAATACCCTTCTTGCAGGAGACATCTCCTCGCCACTTATTTCTTCATAAAGCACGCGTACAATTTCAGCACTAAGCGTTGAAGCGATCATAATTTCGCGCTTGTCGGCTACAGTCTGTTCTCTCTGCTTCGCGGTCGCAAACGCACAAAATGGAGCGAAATCAGTTAATCGCGCACGACAGTCGTGCGAGAGAAGCACGAGCGGGTGGGCGGCTGCATAGCAAACAGTATAGGAGACAATTCACAACTGTTATTTCTCGTATATAGAGCATTCGAGAGTATGTACTCCGATGACCTCACGTGAATCACTGTTCTGGTATCACGAAGTGCACCAAAAGACAAGAAACGCCAAGAGAGAATAACGCGCTCGTTGTTTTTGTTTTTCGTTGTATTTTCAGAGGCTGTTAGGGGCCCTTTATAAAAACAGGTCGTGCAAACATGGACACAGGACAGTAGTCAAGACACCAGAAACGCCGCTAACAAATGAAAAATCACACAGCGGCGGAACCGAAGGTCAACACAAATATTAATCTGTGCATTCTCACGTAAGAGGCTATACCTATCAGTCAAGTGCGAGTAGTGGTCTACGTGAGAGATAGCTGCTCACTCTCTCGACTTTTCTCTTATGTCCGTGTTTCCACATCATGTATTCTTAACATGAATACCTACCAACTAGCTCAGCTATATTCTAAGTTTGCCATTTTCTTTACTTCTGTATTTATTCATCGATTTACTCGAGTAAGGATGAAAGAAAAAGTGCACTAACGCACTGAGAATAAATATTACTTATCTATTTCATTTATTTATGCACAGTGTACTAGGTCCAAGACTCCAAGAATATGCTATCCAGCGAGTTGGGTCGTCGCCCTTTAAGGCTGGAGGACGCGGCAGCGTTAAGGTCAGGCAATACTCGTGATATTTCTGGAGAAGAAAAAGATTCTACAACTTCTGGGGAGCTATTCTCGATGCGTCCATCCAAAGGCGATGTCCACAGTTTATTTCGGCAGAGCGCATTCAGTGATTCGAAAAAGCGGTGAGCCGTGACGTCACCTCGCTCTTGACCACGTCGCCGCACCGAACCCACCAGCACATTCCTAGCGTAAGAGAGTGGTCGAAATGCACAGAAACAGGACCTTTTAAAGTCTGAATTTGCATATGAATGTGTCCCAAACGTTTGAGAACGATGCAGGGAATGCGTACCGACCTTACAGCTGCGTTAGACGAGCAGTCGCATTAAACCTAAATACATAGCTAACGCGATCAAAAGACATGTGCACCGAAAATGGGATCTCTGAGGGCTTCGTTCGTTGAATTGAAGCGCATTCCGTCCCTATCATTTGTGTCGAGAGTGTTTAAAAGCTTCATGGTCATGATGGCGCTGCAGAACAAGAACCGGAAACAGGGGGCGCGCTTCTCACCGAGCTCCCGCTATTCAGTGGCCGCTGAAATGGACTGTTCATTACATGGACACATCGAGAAGGGCTCCTCCGGCGAAGTGCTGTACTTTATTTCCAGATTCTCCATGCGCATTAAAAGAAACGACTAACGGCGGCGCGCCGCAATTATTGCGCGGCGGCGGCGGCGGCGTAATCTCTCTTGGGACTTCGGCGGCGGCGCGGGCGGCGTGACCAAAAACAGGCGGCGGCGCGGCGCGGCGGCGCACACCTCTACTAGCGGGTGGTTTGTGCCTTTTGGGTGGTTTGTGCCTAATAAAAATTGTGTTCAACATTGTTTGCATCAACTATCACAATTGTAGCAAAATGTACACAAAATGCGATATCCGAGCGCGATATGATGTGTACCTGTCGGTGGATTCACCATAATCGAGAATGAACAATTTACAGAATTGTGCACAGGCAGCACATTTTCCCTTTGGTCTTACCGTTCTACCAAAGTGAAAACAAGCATAACCGAGTGTTTATAGAAATACTGGAAGTTAATCATCGCCCAATGTCACCTCAACGTCAACTTAATGTCAGACCCCTATATCACCTTCCAAAACTCTATCGTACATTTCGCTGTATGTATAAAACTTTATTTATTGTTCGGAGCAAAATTCAGGAAATAATCTCACATCAAATATGACTGTGGTGTGGCGGTGACATCGAGCAGTGCTCGAGAGCATTCGTTTTTTTTTTTTCCGAATTAGTCACTTCCGTTGCGTGGAAGATTCTGGTTCGTTGGCTTTGTAATTGGCGGCGTCCGGCGCTTTGGTGCTCGACTTGCCGATACCGCTGTGAACGTCCGATTGCGCAACGACGTCGTCGCCGGCGGTGGTGTTGCCGTCGGCTAGCGATTTCTTCTTGGACTTCCTTCGATGGCGATGCGCATGCGCAGACTTGGACGTCTGCTCGCGCGACAGCAGCGCGCTCTCGTCGGCGTGGGAGTGGTCCGCACTACTGGCGTGCCTTCTGTTGGACGTGTCTCCGCCAGGCGGCGACGCCGGGCTCGCTTTCTCCTCGGATCTGCCGCCGACGCCTGAGGTAAAGTGAGCTAGAATAGGGTAGTGGGCTCACTCGCCGGCCGGCGCTATGCATTGCGGTGACGCCGCCAAATACACAAAAACGTGCTTCGGCGCGCCTCCGCGGCACGGCGCCACCGTCGCACCAAATGTAGAGAGCGTTGGCGCTGGGGCAGTTGCTGGCTGTTTGGAGTGGCGGTCGGTGTGTGCGAGTTTTGTTTTTTTGAGAACTCTTCGCGCTTTGCATCCTCAATCTGCTAGGTCCTTCTGCGAACAGCGATGTGGCCTGACAAGCAGTGACCGTCTCACGAGGTTAAAATGCTTCCGCGGCGGCAAAACCACTGTTTTGCGCCAGGCTGTCGGACAGGTTACGTCCACGTTAAGGGCAGCACGAAGCCGTCTTTGTTAGGCGTTCCGAAGGATGCAGCCCTGAGGAAGCAATGAGGAAGCCCTGGGAAAGGAATTTGCATCGAGCGGACAAAGCACTGGACGACACATCTGCCATGTGTCAACTTCATTTTGAGCCGAAGTATGTGCTACGTGCATATATAATTGAAGGGAACGAAGTACGCACACCGCGTGGAAAACCTTGCCTACGAGAGGACGCTGTGCCTACAATCCTGCCTAACTTGGCGTCGTATTTGACAAAGAAGACACCACGAGAAAGACCGACCCGAAAGAGAAAGCGATCGGGAAGCGTTCAAGGCGAGAAGAAGGTAGGTTCTCGTGCCATTGGCGATACTGTTCAAGCAAGCAACTGTGCCCAATATATGATGAATAAATGTTCATGTACTTGTACCCAGTACCTGAGGAAAGTGGCTTCCTGTTTTTCTTATCTGTGGATTTTTACAGTGTTTGCATAGGAATATTCAGTGCAGAAATGGCCAAATTACAGAGCCAAGGTACTGGAGATCTGCAGAAAGAATGAGCAGCTCCAAGTTTTTAAATGCTGTGAAATGTATAACATTAAGAGCTCGTGGTAAACTCCCGAGTGTGTGTCACGGTCAGCATCGGCAGTAATTTCACACGCTCGTAAAAGGCGTGCGTGACGAAAGTAGTACCCAAGAAATGCAAAGAATCCAGTTTACAATTGATAGCCGCAAAACGCGTAAGCGTTGAAAAGTTCGCCATCGCTGCTTATCATTCGTAAGATCAATTTATTGCATCTCAAGTTTGCGCAGCATCCCTTTCATGCAGTTTAATCGCGCGTTCGCGCGAGTTACGGCGACAGAGTTTCAGAAAAGAATGTTTTCTGCAGCTTTACTCGCACGAGTACTAACGGTCTTCCGTGTGCTTCATTTAACATCAGATAACTAGCTAACAGCAGAGCTGCATACACCATGCTACAGTGTTCTAGATGGTTGCCATGCCTTACGCGCGCATGTAGGCCAAGGCACCTAGCTCGCGCTAGTTTTTTTCTTTATTTTTTATTGTCTCAGCAACATCAGCATCACTGTTTACACTGCCGAAATTCGCGTACATTTCCGTCCAGTGCATATGATAACAGCGCATAAAAAAGCATGGCATCAGTTGCGCACAAACGCCTCCGTCAGGCAGTGCCCTACATTTAAGTCGCTGGTGGCGCCACCACACATGTGACATACCCGGCGTCAAGCAGGGGACCCCAGCAAGCCCACTACCCTCTTCTAGCTCACTTCACCTGAGGTCGTGGTTGGGCCGTCTCTTGGAGACGCGACGCCGGCCACAGTCGATGGCTGGCTCGGCTTGGCTTCGTCTTTGCCTACCGGTGGCTTGGGGAATCGGAGAGACAAAATAATGCCGTCATTCATTGATTGTGTTTCAATTATGGATGACATCGTAGCCAGTCTACGCGGACAGCTTAGAAGACAGCATCGAGCCCCGGTACTCCTAGAAATGGAACACGCCTGGATGACGTCGGTGCGACATAACGCCAGCTCTCGTCGAGAAGAGAAAGCTAAAAAAAAATAAACAATTTTTATTTCTTTAACTTCTTGCGCGTTCAACTCTATCAAAAATCGAAAGTAGGTAACATTGAGCGCCTGAAAAGACGTCTGCTGGTGTGCAGATGACAACACCGGCGAGATCTGAGCATTGCCCTGAGCCGCCATCTTCTTTGGACCTCAAATTAGACTGCATCGTATTTGTCTACGATGCTCTCTTCTCGAAGCTGTCTATTTTGCCGGCTACGTGAGAACTGGAATGGGACTTAAGATGGCCGCTGTCCACTTAGATGTCTGTTTAGCCGTTTGCGGTTAGTATTGGAACACACCCGGCACAAAAAAGAATTGGGTAACCATACCTTGCTCTTTTTCAAAAACCACTATACACATTGGAAGCGATAAAAAATCTTCACAATTTCTTCATTCATCTTGTCTATCCTCGGACGCGTACACCTCGTATACCAATACACTTTCAACTAGAGTCCACCACGATCAGTGGTTACGTTGCTCGGCTGCTGACCCGAAGGTCGCGGGTTCGATCCCAGCCGCGGCTGTCGCATTTCGGTGGAGGCGGAAATGTAGAGAGAGGCCTGTGTGCTGTGGGATGTCAGCAAACGGTAAAGAACACCAGATGGTCGAAATTTCAGAAGCCCTCCACTACGGTGAGCCTCAATCATATCGTGGTTTTCGGACGTAAAATCCCAGATATTATTCTCTTTTAATTAGACGTTATCAAAGCCACTACTATCTTTCTTTAAGCACAGTGACATTTTAAGCACTGTTATAAAAATATTGCTGTAATCTTGTTTTTTGCTTTTTGCATTTATGCCATCCCTGTGAACTGCCTATTTCTTTGAAGTTGATGAAAATGTGCACCACTCATGCAATAGCCCTGCTTAGGGCTGCAGTATTTGAAAACAAAATAAAAATAAATAAACGCACACACGATATTGCTTGAGCCAACGTTTCCGCAAGTAGTCCTGCCTTGTTTCAGGCAGCGACCCAGTTGCTGCCTTGAAGAAGGCAATACCACTTGCCAAAAAGTTTACTGCAGCGTCAAACCGTGTTCCAGGAATATTTCATCGCTTGAAGCTTCCATCTTCCCCACAACTTTTACCTCATATACATATTCAAACACGACCTACAGGGGATCGCTAGGGCAGAGAAAGAGGATGAGGGGGGGGGGGGGGCGTCGCAGCTGCGCATTTGGTGTTTTAACTTGCCGATTCCCACTCCCGGACTGCAAGAAAGCCTATCCTATATCTTCTGGGACACCCTGGCCAGTGATGGGCCTTTGTCATTGTAGCTGCGCTGAATTCTACGTCCTGTTTAGATGAAATCATAGGCGTGTGCACGGGCGAGGGGGGGAGGTGGCGGTCGCCCCCTCCTCGTCTTCTAAAGGGGGGCACCGATTCTGCCCTATGCCTTACACAGTAGGACCTATCACGTCAGTTTTAATGCGCAGAGGTATGGCTACGCATGTATTTTCACAATAATGGCGTCCAAGGAACCTTGATGTCGCATTCAAAGAACTGTTTACTTCCCACCTCTACCCCGGAACGACGGGGACCAATGGCAGGTCTTTGTGAGGACCGCATCACCGCCTTTTCATTGTTGCATCCGTTGCAGAGTTCTCTTTCTTTTTTTTTTGGGGGGGGGGGGGGGGGGGCTGACCAACGGCAGAGGGGGCCGCTGCAGTGAAACTTGGCGCCCCCTAATGGAGAACCGTACGCGCGCCTATGGGTGATATGCAAGTATTCTTTTCTCATTGTTTCAGTTGTGGTCTACAACTATATGATGGTTCAGCATCGAACCAGATGTCTGACAGTTTTATGTAGTTTTTCTGACCATGGCTTCCTCAGACAAGCCCAACTTTACGCACGTCGTCATCTTGTTCGGCGTCCTGGATGACTCATTCACCTATAGTTCTCGTGTGCCATTTTGTACGTTATTATACCCAAACTGACTTATTTTGATGTGATAATCCTCTCCTCAGTTTTCTATTTACTTGCTTTAGTGTACTTACGTATTTTAGTAGGGTGGAAGTTTGGGCTAGTTGGTGCAGCATTATTATCGAAGGCGGTCAAGCGCTAAACCGACGACGTCCACGTCGTCCACGACGTCAACGTTGTCCACGTCGTCAGTTCAGCGATGTGACAAAACCTGTCGTTTGTCCGCCCTTGTCCACGTCGTCCATTTAGCGTTCTACCCCCTCGGTAATAATCCATAATTTTGTCTGAATTTCGATATATTTCTGTTGGGTAATCATCATGAGCAGCTTGACTACGCCCACTGCAGGGGAAAAGCGTACAGTCCGTGGTTTAGGGCTCCGTGGTTCAAATCTCCCTGCCGTGCTATTCCCCACCAGCTTAACATCAAAAGACAAAATCAGCGTGTTGTTGGAATTGCACAAAGTAAGCCTGGAAACAGCCTCGCACAGGTGACCACAGCCAGTAATGCACTCTCTCACCAGACAAGGAATGGCCACCCTGATGCAGCACATTGCCGCTAATTCCCCCATGAATACAACGATTAACCCTCGGCGCTCAGTCCCAAGTTGCTACGAAGAAATTGGCCATAGCAATTTAATGTTGGACTTTTTTCTAAAGCAGGCATTGTACTTTCTAACAACCTAATACGTACCTGTATATTTCTACTAATGTATTACAAAATTCGTCTTCACACTTCTTAGGTCACTCGCACAGTGCTCATATCTACGTCAAGTTATCTGGTATATATAATGCCAATGCTGCCCACTGCCGAGATAGACAATGCTTAGTGTAGCTGCATTTGAGCAGCTTTTTTCCGCCACACCCTCTCTCTTCATGATATGAATAATTTTTTGATTGAATGATTGATTGATTGGTTGGTTTATTGATTCCCTGTTGATTCACCGAATAAGTGATTGAATTTTCGATTATGTGATGAGCTGATTCAGTTGATTGATTGATTGATTGATTGATTGATTGATTGATTGATTGATTGATTGATTGATTGATTGATTGATTGATTGATTGATTGATTGATACTGCTCACCTTTTCCGACCCAACTGTCTTCACCTTTTGCACGTCCTTCGGTTTGTCCGTGGAAGTCGCCGCTAACGACGCCGCTCTCGCCGGCATTTGCTCCCCAGGAACCGCCGCATTCGTTTGCGCCTTGTCGTCGGTTGCCGCGATGCCGCCATCTTTGACAGGTGAAACCAATTTCGGAGGCTGAGCTTTGCTTCCCTGCACAGTGATCTCCGAGGCTGCGCCACACGGGCTGTCTTCTTTCGGAGGAGCCTGTGAAAGGTTAGGTGAGAGAGCATGAAATGTTTGCCATCCTCAATGCGTAAGGTTGGCTGAGTTTTGACTATTGTTCTCTGATCTTGACTAATGTCGGCTAACTGTTGGCTACGATTGGCTTAATATTTGGTACTGCTAGCTAGTGTTACTGGCACACGACACGAGCAGCTGTCGCTTGGCACACACGACATGTTTTGCCTTCGGGAAATTCCCCCCAGTTTCGACATATAGTGAAATGGGCATATAGGGGAAAAAATAGTTTTGCCGCAAAAGTGAAGCAACAAATGCGATAGCAACAAGTTGCAACGTTATGCGAAGCAAGGCTAGCAGCTCGCACCTTCAGAAACACAGCCGCTGTAACGAACGAAGTGATCTTCATGCTGCCTATGGTTTCAATGCAACTGTCGTGTTACATCACAACACGTACAAAGCTATGAGCCGTCTGCCGATCCCCTCTAAAGATAAACGTGGGATCACGCCCTGTCGATCGAAGTACGCATTTCCTGCCAGAGGCACGCAGCACTCCCCTCCTCATCTGGCTCCTTTTTCCACGCGCCTTTCGTGTGACGAAAGATGGCCAGCGCGTTTCCTCTCTGCGTGAGCAGCGGTCGTCGGCAGCCCCCGCAAGTTCTCACTCGTACATAGAACATACGATGCTCGGGACGATGTTATTGGTTTAGACTTTACACAGAACATCACGGTGACGACGACGTCGATGCTAACGGCAAAAATGCGCCTGCAGTGTCCATATAATTCATATCGCAAGAAAACGAAGTAAGGCGGCAAAGTGGGTGATTTGGTAATGGTTCCTACTTCAATGTAACAATGTGTACGTGAGCCAAGCAGAAAACTGTGCCAGCCAAGCTATAGTTGACTTGTTTGACGAGGAATTTGCTTTTCTGGGACAGGTCTTTTCATGATGTGAGACCTTACGTAGACGAGACAGCAAGGGCAATGCATGTGAAGTGTACCTGCTGCGTGTTGCTTATATTTATGTGTAAGGTTGGTTAAACCGTTTAGTTGGTAGTCAGCGCATCAAGGACGGATTCCAGACAGAACAGAAAAGGACGTCCTTTTCTGCTTTGTTTTGAATCCTTCCTCTATGGTACGAGCCTTTTTTGCATTTCAGTAATGATGTGTCAAATAGCCCAACAAGTCTCACTAAGCTTATATGCGCCTAATTAATCCAAGGTTAAATATAGCCAAGCCTAATTAAGCCTAGCTAAGCATGGTAACAGCGAATTAGCGAAGCATAATTAGGCTAATGAACGAAACCCTAATTAACTCTAGTAAAGCCCACTTGAACTCTTCGTGTGGCTAGTGAGGTCGAGCTCGGCAAATCTTACCGAGCCAAGTCTAATTAAGACTAATTAGTGATAATTAGATCTTCGCCTCATTCGTCTTAATCTATTGTTGCTAAGAAGTGCTAATAAATTAATTCATTATTTATAGGGGCCGTGACACCCATTTTTTGATAAAACTTTATGTGATGTGGTTTAATCGTTGTGCGCTCACAAACAAGCTGGCGAAACCCTAACACATTTCGCAGAACACCTAATTTAAAATGAATATTTTTATAAACACGCGAGCGGCCTGAAATCAGGCCAACACTGGTACACTCGGTCCGTGACGTAACAAACTGCGTGCCGTGCGAGCGCCTGCATTCCGGCCAATGATTTTGTTCCGTGCCCTGCTGCGCGTGCAATCGAGATATTTTAGATTTGTTCAGCTTAGCATTAAAATTGAATGATTTTCTTCTGCTGAAACTTTGACAGAAGACGATGGCTCCGCTCGATGCAGCACGTGACGTCACACAACCCATGGCAAAATGGCGGTCACCAGCGGTGGGTAGGGTTTATAACCGGCGACTTCTAGGGCTGATTTCGCACTGAAATATTATTTTACTGTCTATCCTTCATATATGGATAGGCATAATAGAATAGTTGCTTTTATTTTTCGCTCAAAACCATTATTTCTTGAGTGACCATGCCTTGGCCCCTTTATTAAAAATAAATATAGAAAAATATGTAAATAAATGTTAATAATTGATGCTAATAATACCAATCAGCTGACCAAGCTCATGTTGGGCTTGTTAAGGCGAGTTACTCGAGCCTAAGCCCATATATGCCAAGTAGCTTAATTGAGCTAATTAGGCTGATTAGCCTACTTAAGCTAATTAAGCTACGGGAACCATGTTCATTCGGTGCTGCTACCTGATGTCTAATCAATACCCAGTCGATACCTGTCGATAAGCTAGTGGCCAAAACATGGTTTACGAGAGATCACGTGAGCACTTCGCGCAACCGTGTGTGGATGCACTTATCAATTGACCTAGCAACACTTAGCAAAACTTAGCCAAGCCAGCAGCAGCTAGGTGTCCACCTGTGACCCAGCACTGCGATAGTGCATGCCGCGCTAATTTTTGTTTTGGTACGCTGATACAATGAAATATATGAAAGGGAGATGCGTCCCTTACCTGGGCAGCTTCGGTATTGGTGGACAGGGCTTCGTGGATGTTGGTCGTATGCTCCTTGACGGCGCGGCTCGCGGCCACCGACATCCTGCGTGCGGCGTTCGCCAAGCGGCGTCCGGGAGACAATGAGCCATCTGGCGCAAGTCGGCGGTCAGCTGGCGCAGCGGCCGCCGCTCCCGGTTGAATGTTGTCGCACGGTGGATCCTCTGTCTCGTCTGCGACCGCTTTAGCCTGTAAGAGTCAAGTGAACTTACCTTAAAAGGGTGCTAACGAGAAAACCGGATGTTCCTCGTTTTAATACATTATTCTTTCACAATACCAAGATCAGCACGCTTGCCGCGAAAATACACGTGGTAAGCGAGAAAACGCACTAAAAGGAAATGCTAGTGGCAATGCCACCTAGAAATTCCCGCACCAATCGCTGTGACTTCATAGATTTTGACGGTGTCTCCAAGGGCCTACGTAGTTCCTAATCTTTAAAAATTACGCGTGTTGTCCTCGCAGGGGGCCAGAGACTAAACATACCAAGTTTCATGAAATGTCGTTGAGCCAATGTCGCCAAAATTCTAACAATGCACTGTGAGATCCGTCAAGTCGCGCGCAGAGATTTCGGCGCGAAATTTAAAAACGAAATATTCACCTTGATTTTCTCCTGTAATATTAATGCTACGATGATGAAATTATCGACATTGATGTTTTTAGGGCAACCTTTAATAATCTAAACCAATTCGCTGTTTCCCTTTCGTGTCCCTTTAAGGGGTAAGCTGAATCTACTGTGCGATAGAGATCTCCTGTATACAGAGACGGCTCCATGCAAATGTGAAGCTCAGTAAATGATGATATTTTACTTTCACAATAAAGTAGATGTTCTTGTGGCGCACCAACTGACATCGATGTTATCATGACGTGATGCTACATTATCAATTTTTGTAATTTCAGGCATCAGTATGTGATGACGTCAGGTACGAAAATAACGGAGTCACGTAGTGGAGCGTCCGCGGACGGCTTGTTTAACGTCTATCCTCACCATTTGCCGTGTTCAAAAAGCCGCCCGCGAGGCCGTATGCCAGAATGGGCAAAGCTAGACGTGCCGGGTCACTACACTTTCCATTTTGGGGCGGAAGCTGCCTTGTTGTCAAAATATGGCATGGCTATGTGGACTATCATCACGTGTTCTTTAAACAAAATTGTTCTCACTGACCTTTCCCACATCCTTTCTTTCTTTCTCTCTCTCTCTGTTATCTTTTTTTGTAACGTTTCTATTTCCCTTCCCTTCGTTTCCTTTATCATAGAACAAGTGATCACACACACACACCCTATAAATATTATGCCTTGAAAAAGACTAGGTTCCCGTCGAAAGGTCGACAGACTAAACAGTCCTTGTTCTAAGAAAGCGCACCTTCGTTTTACTAATAAACTTGCGACAACCAAAGTCCTCTGCACTTACGCGCGCACACAACACGCATTATATATATAATATGTGTGTGTGTGTGTGTGTGTGTGTGTGTGTGTGTGTGTGTGTGTGTGTGTGTGTGTGTGTGTGTGTGTGTGTGTGTGTGTGTGTGTGCGCGTGCGTGCGTGCGTGTGTGCGTGTGTGTGCGTGTGTGTGTGTGTGTGTGTGTGTGTGTGTGTGTGTGTGTGTGTGTGTGTGTGTGTGTGTGTGTGTGTGTGTGTCATATCAGGCGGCTTTCACGCTTGTCCAGAAGGCGTGGCTTTCTGAAGAAGGCGAAGGCCTGTCACGCACTGAGAGTTTAAAGTATTCCCCGACAACCCTCGCGAATTACAGGACATCTTGTAATACTGATACCCACCGTGGAAGGTCGCGCGTTCGAATCCCGGCGGTGGCGGCCGGGATTGGATGCCATTTGTTTCGGTGGCCATTTCAATGACGGCGAAATGCCAGAGGCCCGTGCGCTTAGATTTAGATGCACGGTAAAGAACCACAGGGTGGTCTAAATTTCCGGGGCCCTCCACTACGGTGTCTCTCATAATCGTATTGTGGTTCTTCAACGTTAAACCCGAACAAATACAATCATCAAGGTGAGCTTAGATGCATCATCAAATGCGAGAACTAATCAACGGCATCGGCGGCGTCAGAACAAGTGATGTAAATAATCATGATCACGTGGTGACGACAGGATACGACGCCACCCTGACGCAGGGTTGCCGTTGGGTAGATTTCAAAAGCAGCCAGAACTCCAGCTAAAAGTAGCCAATGTAGTCAAGCCATTTAACCTTAGCGCTAAATTTGTAGCCAAGTGATAGAAAAGCGGTATGATGAAAATAGTTATTTTGAACATTTAATAATGTCACTTGGAATCAGCAATAACATAGAAATAGGAGCCCAGTTTCTTTCTCCGTTTGCTTCGTCCTCAAGCCGTAAGCAAGTTGTAAATCAATAAACAAATTATTAGTTTCATGCACCGGCATATAGTCGATGTAGAATAGATTGCCAGGGACATAGTAAGATTAGAACAGTCTGGCCACCCATTCAGTAGGAAAAATAAACGCAGAAGCAAGCATTGCTTGAAGTCGCGGACCGAAAATGATTATTACCATAATGCCTCTGAAGCTTCAGGTAGTGATAGCTCGTTGAAGATTACCATCCAGCTCTATATTTATTGCGGTTTTCTTCAACTTCACACGAGAACATGCGCTGTGCATCAGCATTAGAAACTGGCTCGTAGCGTCAGCATCGATGACAGGCAGCATGGACAGCGTGCCAACCACGCGTCTACCAACATGCGCTCAACTTCGTCAGTTTCATCTTTGCAAAAAGGCGCACTTAAATTTCATCTTATGTTGCAAGTTATATAGTATAGCTTACCTAATTGTAATTTCAATTAAATTTATGCGACCACCGAATTCTTTACGAATCCCTCAGAGTGAGTGCAAGTCAAATTTACTAGGCAAACCTGAACAAGAATTTCGTTACTCCGTCTTAATATGCACGTCTATTTCTCTCTCTCTCTCTCTACTCGTTCTCAGGTAGCCGGACGGTGGCACATACACGTTAAGATGATAGTTTTCTGCGATCTACTCACAAGGAACGATTTGCAAAGCAGCTTCGCTCTTAAAACAAAAGCTGTGTCAGTATTCAAAACAGAGGGTTGAAAACAGAGAATTTCCTTATTCAAGACAGCGGTCAGCGTCAGTATCACTCACGTGAACCGCTTCGCTACCGGACGATAGGGCTATGTTGCCCGTCTCCTTCTTGACGGCGCGGCTCACGGCTACCGAAGCCCTGCGTGCTGCGTCGGTCAGGCGACGTGTGGGAGACAAGGAGGCTTTCGCCGATCGCTCGACGGACGTCGTGCCGCCGTTAGGTCTGTCCGCACTCGTCTCCGCCGTCGGGTCCAACGTCATCGGCTCCGAGGTTAACTGGGTCTGTGTAGTGGTTGCTGTTATCCACCCCACATCTGGCCCAAGCCCAATAAAGGGATCGGCGTAGCAATGGGTGGTATAGGCCAATATAGTGGGCACACCAGCTAACTTCAGCATGACTTTAACATTATTTCATCGCACGTTATGCCGACGTGACCAAATGCATCTTGCTCCCTACTGCATGGAATAAGCCACATCATATTGTCACGTGCTACAGAAGGACCTAAACTAGCAAATACTGCACGGGCGGAGAGACGCGCACAATACTGGGAAGATGGCTGCCAAAACAACAACAAGAACTCCAAGCGAGAGCGCGCACTGTCTCAGAACATCTTCCATTCTTGTGGATTGCTGGCTCGCGCTCGCCGTACCTGGTGAGCAGGTGGCAATATATTGTGGTATGCTTAACTGCAAATTAGGCAATATTAGTTAACCAACTTCTGAAGCAACGAAGCTCGCGAAAAAAATGACAATTAGAAAATTGTATAGATCGGCTTGCAAAACGTCCGATGGAACACTTTCCATATGGAATTTTTTGCCCACATTTGTGCCTTCATAAGTTGGTTCATTCTTATTGCCTGAATACGCAATTAGGCAGAACAACAAGACGTGACTTACACCATGCAGTAGTACGAATATGCATCTGCTCGCCTCGTCATTGAGTGGGTCGGCAAAGAGTGCTCCGAGAGCACTCGGTCACGTGAGGCCATGCGTTCATATCCAGACAGCAATGAAATGTGACAACGTTAAATTGCACGTGACCTCAATGAAAGACCAGATTTTCCTATCACAAACGGCTGGCAGCCGACAAGCCCATGATCGGGAGGGCATCTATTAGCGGAAAAGGGGCGCACAAAATGCGCACATGACGGGCGCACCTTCGAAGACCGCAGTTCGCGCCAGGGTTTTTCGCGTACAAAGCCTTCATCGAAATCTAAGTCATGACGACCTTCGCTTGCAAATCTTACCTGCGTAACCGTCCTCTTCAGCTGGTGCTGCTGGGAAGCTTCCTGAGTGACCACGCCGGCTGGTGCCTCGAGGCCAGCGCCGGACGGTGCCTTCTCGTCGGAAGGCATGTCCGGGCAGTACTTGCGAATGAGTGCCCAGAGCACCGCGAACACCGCGATGGCGCACAGCAGGATCAAGCCCATGAAGAGCATCTCGTTCATTTGGTCCGTGCCTGCCATGGCTGTCGGGATGGTGGCCCTGGACTTCTCAGAGTTTGCGTAGGGCACGTAGGAACCGGCTAGCTACGCTTACTGCCGCTCTGATCCAAGGAGATAATCGCAAACGACACGAACCTCGAGCTTTTTGGTTGGTTGGTTCCTTAGGGGAATAGCTCAACCCACTACGGGGGATCGGCCACGAAGCGTGCGGCAGTAGATGATGATGATGATGATGCTCCTTGGATGATGGCACCTACCCACTCAGGGGGATCGGCCAAGAGTCGGGCGGATAATAAAGTCTGAAAATTTTAAGAGCTAATAGACGTTACTGTATCAATTAGAATAGACTTTGTGAAAAATTAAGCAGCATGCAGCATCCGCCATTTTCTTCTTCTTCATCTTCTTCGCGAGTATTCGCAGGATTAGTAGTAGTAGAGTAGACCCTGGAAGCTGTGGCTCATACCCACACTGGGGGATTGGCCAAGAACCGGTTAGTTTTTAACCCTTTCAGGCCCAGTGATTGCAATTGGAATCATCAGTTTTCTAGGTCACTCAGCAAGCATCTGGTAAAGATAAAGCGTTGTTCTTTTTCAAGAGCTCATATTTAGCATCTGCTCTACATATGGTGCCACCCTGGTACATACAACGAAGCGAGGTCACGTCTGAATAAAGAAATTACAGAAGCGGTCATGCTGCTCGCGTATTTCGCTGAGGCAGCTTCTTATTTCGCCATACAGAGATAGGACACTTATTTTAGTTTTGCGTCGAAAATTGGAATGTTGACTATTGGGCATTGTGCTATCCCATTTAAATAACTGTTTGAATAATGAATTAAGTAAAAATAATAGAAATATTATTAAATAATAATTAATAACTAAAATTTCAACATTAATTACTCTTCATTCAAAAGTGTGAGCAAAGTTTTTTTTTCATTTTTTTAATTACCATGATCATCCACACCTCAAAATTTAAAAACTGGTTGCTTACACTTAAAATAATTAATTTGGGACTGAAAGGGTTAAAGGCAAACTTGAAATTGAAGTTCAAACTATGTTTAATTATTACAGAAGTATGAATGAATTATAATTAAGAATTTGATAATAATAGTAATAATAATAATAATAATATAGAATAGAATTGAAGATATAAAACCGAGAATTTGGAAAAAAAGAAAAGAAAATAGAAATAAAAATTTCGAAAAGTAGATTTTATAACTTAATCTTTCTGAACTTTAAGAAACTCATCAGCAACCTTCCCGTCACGTATTCCGCAAAAAGAACAATCAGGCGAAGCTGCCAGACCAGCTCTGTGTAGATAAAAATTTAGGTAGGGAGTCTGACAACATTCTAAAAAGACAGGGCGTGCAAACACGGACACAAGAAAGAAGTAAGGACACCACAAACGCCGACTAACAACTGCATAGATGCACAACGGCGGAAAAGAAAGAAGGCACGAAAACTTATCTGCGCATGCCCAACTAGCTCAGCTCTCTGTTATCTGACAACGTAGTCTGACAACGTAGTTTTGTGAGTGCGACTTCTCTTGCTCGTGATTAACCTATTTTACTATTCCACTCATGATTTAATCGCACGATTAGCCTTTGGGATTGCTGTGCGTATTTTGTTTTCTCCCTTGGTGAATCCAACTACCGGAGGTTCGCCAAGAAGCCGGCGGCTAATGTGAAGTTTTAAATAACGAAAAGACAGGGACGACCAGCGAAGACGCGTGTGACCGGCGCACCTTCGAGTGCCGTATTTCTCTAAGATCGCGGGCGCCGGCTTTTTCGGGTGCGATGCCGAAATCTGCAAGCTCTACAAACATCGCTTAAAATTCTCCTGTTACGATTTACTGTGCTGCCCTCTGCCGTTTTGGTAGGGGCAGAGACAACCGGTATTGTCAGAAGGAAAGCCTCCGAGATGAAGAGACGTTTCGCGACTTTTCCGCTAGAGGATGGGCACATGTGCCGTGGCATCGTAAAAAAAGGCGGATTTAGGAGCCATTGCACTCTGTGAAGGTGTATGAACAGTGAAGCTGTTTACAACACCGCACAGAGATGATACAGAATCTCGAACCGTAGCCAGTCACACACCCGGCAAGTACATCAAAAATGTCTGTCCATAAATTCCTTTTTGAATTCAGAGTCTGCTCGTTTAAAGTTTTCCACTTGAGCAGCGTACGCCTTTTTGCCGTGACATGCGTCGTGTTACCTGGCTAGCCATATCAAGTTGGCGTTTCTTGCACGAACTTGAGGAGCCGTTCCAGCAGCATGCGCCTTTTTGCCGCGTTCTCCGTTTCACAAAACGCATCGTCTTGTGTGTCTTGCCGCATGCGTTTGGAGTGGCGAGTAGTGCCGTTTGCCCAGCGTGTGTGGCGCACACGTTGGTGTTTGCCGCCCGTGTGTTCCCTTCTTCACCAGTTGTGAGCAGTGGAGTTTGCCCACTTTGTGGGCCATACCTGTGCAAGAGGTTCCAGCAGCATGCGCCTTTTTGCCGCGTTCTCCGTTTCACAAAACGCATCGTCTTGTGTGTCTTGCCGCATGCGTTTGGAGTGGCGAGTAGTGCCGTTTGCCCAGCGTGTGTGGCGCACACGTTGGTGTTTGCCGCCCGTGTGTTCCCTTCTTCACCAGTTGTGAGCAGTGGAGTTTGCCCACTTTGTGGGCCATACCTGTGCAAGAGGTTTTCGCATACACCCTGACACGGCCCAGCCATATACAGGTTCGCTGTAAAGGTGTTCTGGTTGTACTTCGTTCAATAAGACATGTGACTAGCCGCAGTTACATCAGTAACAACGCTCTACGATTTTGTCGAATGACGTCCTGCATGCATACGATCACCGGAATTTTCAGTGCATTGGAATGTTATTTTTTTCAATAAGAGCGCAAACGAAGCAGTCCAACACAGCTGATCGCAGTCTACTGTGTCAGCGCTTTCCTCACGTGACTCGCTAAGCGGCCCACCTTCATCTTATGCTTCCAATTTCCCACGTGACCTCACCAGCCATAAACGTGTTGGTAATGTCGCATAAAGACGAAAGAGATAAGTGAAAAATTTGTGACAAGCTTTCGAACACTAGCTTGATGCCAGAGGGACCGATAAAGCAAACATCGGTTCAAAAACAATATCTGTGTTTATTATCAAAGAGAAAATAGATTTGACAATTCATAGTCTTCTTTATGATCCCACCGTAGGCACCGAACACCGATCTGCAGTCAGTTCCTAAAGCTGATCTCGCGATGAACCACAATTGTCGTCATGTTATCAATCTTGCCAGTATCTCTCGGTGTCGGCGAAAGTGTAACGGAGGTACTGGCGTCATCCGTCCCTCCGGAGATTGTACACACCGTCTTTCTGTCTGGGAGGCAACAGTACGACGTCTGCGGCAAGTTAGTGGTGCTCGCGATATTAACACAGACGTTATCGACCACTGCTCCTTCGACGCCTCTCAGTGTTGTGTTCGACAGTCTGGTCATCTCCAGTGACCAGGGTTGCCGCCGTCCAATCAGTGTCCTCAGCATAACTTGGTGCTTGCGAAAGGTGTCCTCGACTTCATTACATCATCTGTACCTCCCAATAACATCGTCACCTTCCTTACAACCGGGTACTGCTGGTCTGTGGCCTACGGCAAGGATGTGGCACCTATGACGTTCATAGAGACGGTCTCGGTCTGTGTTCCTGCGACGCCGCTCAGTGTCGTGGACGACTTGACGTGGCCCTGCGATGTTTCTGAAGCCGCCTTGCAACTGCCATCTGCTGCCAAAGAATGGACATGCGGCCACGCTGGACTCGTCACACCGTAAGTTGGTTTGCTGTCATTGTCCCTGTCGCAGTTGGGGACGCGTATGCGACTGGCACAGTATGCTTGGCCGCAGGTGTTCCGCCTCAGTGACCGCTCGTCAGAAGACTTTCTCGATGAAACCACCGCAGCTCGCACCTAGGAATCCAATCGAGATGAGAGACTTACCCATTAGTAAGATCCACCGTATATAAAGGCGATACATAGAAGATTACCTTTAAAATCAATGAGATTGCAATGTAACGTTCTGTTCGGTTCTCTCCAATATTTTGATAGCAAGAACTTTCTTTCGCAGAGTCTGTCGAAACGTTTGTCATTAAGCTGGGAGGTCTTTTTCTCCTGTGTTTATTACTTATTTGAAACTAAGTTGCTTGCTTCAATTATAATAAATCAACCGGTGCACTTAGAGTGGTTATAGCGACCCCCTATTGTGTACAAACTTTTAATGCAAATACGAATATTTATATATTCTGCATTATTGTAGACATACCTGGATGAGGCAATCATGACTCTCACTTTAAATCGACATATATAAGCGTAATATGAGGGCAAAGACATTTACGAACAGTCTCGCTATTGAACTGCATTTAGTGCACCAATACGTCTTGGTCCGGCATGAACCTGGAAGAATACCGGACCAGCATACATTTTTAATCAAATAGAATGCGTCCTATGACATCCGCTTGGAGTTCATTTATATCTTCGGCCTACAACCATGTAGATTACAATTTTTGTTTCACTTGATGAACCTTTCCCTCCACCTTATGGCATCCCACTCAAGTGCATCTGGCAAACAAATCCTTTCTTTGAAGCGCAATACTTGCGCTTCAAAGCAATTCGATAACATTTTTTTTAACTCGAAGAAAACTTAGTCTCTGTTATTCCTTCGAGGTATGCTTATTTGCTGTGGACAAGCAAAGTCGGCAGGAGCAGGAGTGGAAGCCGTGCTTACGGTGCTGTACGCTGCGCTGGTGGCGGCTGCATCTGCCGTCTCCAATGAAGCGCAGGATGACGTCACTTCCGGTTTACCGGCGGATGAAGCCGTGCCCAAATCTGCAGACAGAGTAAGCGGATGAATACGTGAACCAGGTTTCTGAATCGGCGTGTGGATGAGCACTATTTCTGTTGTTATCACTATAGGATACCTGATGAAACAGCCCATGTTTTATACAACTATTCATCGGCAGTGGAATTTTGGCAGCCAAAGCAGGCCTGAAGCATATAAAAGGAAAAAGACACTTTGAAATCGGCAAAGAGCAATCGAAGAACAAAAACTCTGAAAAAGCAATATGATGCATATACCTATGCGCTACAGCGCAGGCGACTAGCATAGATAACAAAGTATGCAAAATAAGCAAAGGAACCTCACTTAAAGGCCAACTCCGGCGATTTTTTGGCCATGTCAAAGTAATGGTGTTTTTATGTTCCTGAGACGCTCCTGTTACGGGCCCGATAGCAGAAATACTCGGCAAATTGGAGAATAATTTTAAATAAGCAAAAAAGCGCAACACCGAAACCGAAACCCAACCGAGTGTACTGTCTGCGTATGACGTAGACGTTGTTACGAACGAACCGGAAGTCGTGCAAGGCATGCCGGTGACACCTGCGCGGAGTATGAAAATTGTGACAGCCGGGACGACCAGCGAAGCCCCGGTCAAATCAACGCTGTCTGTCGCCTTGTGCACAGCAGACGCTCGCTGTAGCGGCCGAAGCGCCGAAGTTAGCGGTGCCATATCGGCTGCGTCACTTCCGCCGCCTTCCCATTACTGACGTCACAGACGCAATGTTGCCAATAATTGTGGGAAGCCAGGAGGTCTTTTGCAGACAATCTTTAAAATTCATTTGCAAACAATCTGCGCATGTCTCAAGCCTGTAATTTGGCATAAATGACGGAAACGTGCAAAGGAACGTACCCAGTGAATTTCTTGGAGATCCATCGACCTCGAAAAATCGCCGGAGTTGGCCTTTAAGACTATGATCACCGTACGTGATTTTAGGCGATGTCATTTCAATAGACATGCTCGTAATTTACAAGCAACAGCTCATAATTACAAGTCTCAGAAAAACCTAATCGAGTGTTTGTTTGTGGTTTATTTTGTGGAAGCATGTACCACTCTCTTATGGCTTCTGGAAAGAAATCAGAACCAGGACAATATTTTTTCCAAACCAATAGATAAAATGAGGGTACATTCGTGTTTCCTACGAGAGCACTCACTACCAAACGTTATAAAAGTGCAAGCGATGAAATTAACTTGCGACAGTTAAACTTGCGGTTCATCGCAGACGCAGAAAAGGTGGGCACCGTGCATACAAGAGAAACAAACAAAGCAAATGCTGCCTGTGAACTGAAACGTTGCACTGTTGCGTAAATGCCATGCCTTAAGGTGTTATCTCTCGAAGGAACGCTGCGCGTGCCACATAGATGGTTGGTGCTACCCCTCCGGAGCATGTGCAGATAAGATTTGTGTCTACCACCTTTCCCGCCCCAGTTTACACATTTAACTGAACCCGAAGGTCGCGGTATTGAGTTCCGGCCGCGGCGGCCACAGATGGAGGCGAAATAATAATTGCTGGGATTTAACGTCCCAAATCTACGATATGCTTATGTGTAACCCCCTAGTGGAGGGCTCCGGAGATTTCGACCGCCTGGGCTTCTTTAACCTGACCTAAATCTAAGTACACGGGCCTCAAGTATTTCCGCCTCCATCGAAAATATTTGAGGCCCGAGTACTTAGAAGGTGCACGTTAAAGAAACCCAGGTGGTCGAAATTTCCGAAGCCCTCCACTAGGGCGTCCCTCTTCATCAGATCGTGATCTTCGGACGTTGAACCCC
This sequence comes from Rhipicephalus sanguineus, assembly GCF_013339695.2. Lineage (NCBI taxonomy): Eukaryota > Metazoa > Arthropoda > Arachnida > Ixodida > Ixodidae > Rhipicephalus > Rhipicephalus sanguineus. Next base: position 148,349,981 of record NC_051182.1, read on the forward strand.
AACAATTATTATTATTAGGCATTTCAATTAATTATCGGCGTTTGGGTTGTCTGGTTTCTCTGGGTAGTCTGCCTGTCTTCTCTAGCGTATGTTTCTGCATAGCTTATTTTCTTTTACGATGGATCCATACCAACTTGTACAACGTTCCATATTTCTAAACCTTACAGTGTTCCTCGAGTTCAAAAATCCCACAGTAAAGCGTTTTCTTACCGACAGAAGATGTGTCACAGAAACATCCAGAAGACGGTGCCTCTCTGGCCCCCTTCATTTGCATCACCTTGTTTGAGGGTTCTGTTCCATGAATTGGCACTTCGGTTGGGCCGCCAACTTTGGCTGGTCTTGCCTGACAGCTAGAACCTTTATGAGGACCGCGTTTACCTCGTCCAAGGACGGTGGCCTCCCCTGATCTTCTCTCGCTATGCCACCCTTGGACGACGGTCGACGTCGTCTCTTTCTGTCGACCCGTCAGCGCCAATGACCTGCTGGTCTGCTTCTGTGAGTTTGACGGCACCTACGAGATACAAAGGTCGATTTGTGGATTTATTGATTGATTGATCGATCGACCGATCGAAATCGATAATATAGATAGATAGATAGATAGATAGATAGATAGATAGATAGATAGATAGATAGATAGATAGATAGATAGATAGATAGATAGATAGATAGATAGATAGATAGATAGATAGATAGATAGATAGATAGATAGATAGATAGATAGATAGATAGATAGATAGATAGATAGATAGATAGATAGATAGATAGATAGATAGATAGATAGATAGATAGATAGATAGATAGATATTGCTACGTACCAGTGGCATCGTGGTCCACAAGACGAAGAAAAGGACAACAATAGGATAGACTTATCATGTAACCGTTTCAATTTACTAAGGAAAAATATTCTCATAGCAGCGTTTAATCGAATTAGACTGGATTTCATAACTTCTAATATTCTATCCTTGGGCGCCTCCTCATTAGGTCATTGTCACCGGGATGTCTGTTCCGCTGTACAAAAATTCTTAATTGAATCAGGGCGGTTTTAACTCTGAACTTTAAATTAGCATTATGCATTTTTTCTAACTACTCTATAATTTATTAGTCATAGAAATCATATGTGGCCACTTCTACTTTAAATTAATCGTTTCTTGGCCAATCCCCCAGAGTGGGTGTGAGCCATGCATAAAGGAAATCATCATCATCATCATCTGGCGCGAGCTGTTCCTATCGGCAGCGCTGCTCGGTGAACCACTTGTAAATATATCTGTTGCTAGTCCTTCGAGTCTCTGTTTATATTCCTCGTAACATATTTGGTGGAGCGGTGCGATCCCCGTCCTCGCCACGGAACTCCGCAGCGGGTGTTCGTTCGCGGCTTTCAACATGGCCTCTCAAGACTCGAATGCGCCCACTCCGGTCGTCACGCCTCCTGTCCTGCCTTCCAACCCAGCGGCCGCAACAACTTTCGTGACGCTTCCCGTCTTGAAAGACCCTGGCGTGTTCTCGGGCCTCGAAGGTTCCGACGTCGACCAATGGCTGCGCCTTTACGAACGTGTCAGCGCCAGTTACAGGTGGGACCCCACACTCATGCTCGCGAATGCCATCTTTTACTTGGACGGAACCCCTCGTGTCTGGTTTGACACACACGAGCATGACATTACAAGCTGGGACAGCTTCAAGGAAAAGATCCGTGAGCTTTTTGGAAACCCTTTTGGTCGTCGACAAGCCGCAAAGAATGAATTATCTACTCGCGCGCAAACTTCCACTGAGTCCCACATCAGTTATATTCAAAGTGTCCTAGCACTCTGCCGCAGAGCCGACGAAAACGTGTCCGAGCCAGAAAAAGTTGCGCACATCCTGAAGGGTATCGCCGACGACGCGTTTAACTTGCTGGTATTTAGTAACGTCACGTCTGTTGATGCGATCATTCAAGAATGTCGCCGCCTGGAACAGGCTAAAAGCAGACGAATCTCACATCAGTTCCAGCGCCTTCCGAATAGCGCAGCAACGTCATCTTGCCTGGACACATATCGTCCTCCAGACACTTGCGATAACTTAACACGACTCGTCCGGCGTGAACTTGAAGCAGCCACTCCTGCTACAGTGCCACAACCGCACCCTGACCACTCTCCTTCAATCCCCTTGCCCCTAATTCAAGCAGTCGTGCGACAGGAAATTGCCAGCATGGGTATTTGCTCCATTTCGACGCCTCCCCGTGCCGACTTCCAGCAACAATTCACGACTCCACGCCCATTCCCCTCTGGCTCTCCATCAACATTCCGCAATCCGTCCGCATGGCGAACACATGATGACAAGCCCATTTGCTTCTCTTGTCACCGTATTGGGCACGTTTCTCGCCATTGCAGAAGTCGCTGGGGTCCTACTACACAAACTTTCCAGCGTTCTTCCAATGGCCGTCCCGTTTATCGTCATGCGACCAGCCCAGATCACTTTGCCCCTCAGGAACCTGTGCGTGATCCCCGCTACTCCCGCTCACCATCGCCCCAACGTCGCCAGTCTCGTTCTCCCCAGCCCCGCCTGCCACCTTCGCCCGCCTTCCCACGACGCTCCTCGACGGAAACTAAATGTTGCAGCCCCTGGAGGTGGCGCTGAATCAATGGGACTGACCGAAAATCCTCTATTGACCATACAGACGAAACAGAACCTTATAATATCGATGTACAAGTGGACGGTGTGCATGTGACTGCTCTTGTCGACACTGGGGCTCAACTTTCCGTCATGACCACTGATTTTCGCCGAAAGCTCAAGAAAGTACTCACACCTGCGACGACTAAGTTCATCCGTGTTGCCGACGGGGGAACAGCATCTGTAGTTGGAATGTGCTCCGCTCATGTAGGCATCGCTGATCGCCACACAGTTGTTCTCTTCGCCGTCCTTGAAAAATGCCCACATGACGTAATCCTAGGCCTCGACTTCCTGTCCGCACATTCTGCCCTCATTGACTGTTCGGCCAGTACACTCCGTCTTCACTTGCCCATAACAGACCCTGCTGCACCACGGCCGAGTCGCCTCTGCACTGCCCGATATGCTCGCCTTCCAGCCCAAACACTGACCTACGTCGAGTTCGTATCAAGACCACCAGTTCCCGACGGCGACTATGTACTGACACCTATCACCGATGTCCTCATTAGCCGCGGCATTACATTACCGCACACCGTTCTGTCTGTCGCAGGGAACTCCACGTGCCTTCCAGTTGTCAATTTTAGCTTGACACCTCAAGTGCTGCCGCAAGGCATCTCTTTGGCATTGCTGTCCACCTTAGAAGACAACGCAGTGAATGCTTTCACGGTGGCCACTCCTTCCGACACCTCTGCCCAGCACCAATCCAATACTTGCCCCGACAGCGCAATTAAGTCGATGATTGCTTCTGATTTAACACCGCAGCAGACTGACGAGCTCCACCGGGTTCTACTGTCGTACATCGACGTTTTCGATCTCGGCGGCCGTGCATTGGGGCAAGCTACTGGTGTGACGCACCGCATAAACACTGGTGATGCGCCTCCTATCCATAGGCGTCCATATCGCGTGTCGGCGACTGAGCGTCAAAATATCCAAAGTGAGGTCGACAAAATGCTCGCCAAGAACATCATTGAACCATCCTGCAGTCCTTGGGCGTCCCCTGTCGTACTCGTCCGCAAGAAGGACGGCACATGGCGTTTCTGTGTCGATTATCGACACCTAAACAGAATTACAAAAAAGACGTGTACCCTCTGCCACGAATAGATGGCGCCCTCGATTGCCTCTATGGTGCCCGCCATTTTTCCTCCATAGACCTACGTTCCGGGTACTGGCAGATTCAGGTGGATGACATATGGATCGCGAGAAAACGGCATTTATCACACCTGATGGCCTATATCAATTCAAGGTCATGCCCTTCGGGCTTTGTAACGCTCCAGCCACCTTTGAACGAATGATGGACTCTCTGCTGAGAGGCTTTAAATGGTCCACCTGTTTGTGCTACTTGGACGATGTCGTTGTTTTTTCACCTACATTTGAGACTCATATAGAGCGCCTGTCAGCCGTCTTAGATATCTTCCGTCGCGCTGGCCTGCAGCTGAACTCGTCCAAGTGTCACTTTGGCCGTCACCAAATTACAGTACTTGGCCATTTAGTAGACGCTAACGGCTTACAACCAGACCCAGCCAAAATCAGCGCAGTCAAAAACTTTCCTGTACCACGATCTGCAAAGGATGTTCGCAGCTTTCTCGGACTATGCTCATACTTCCGACGCTTTGTGAAAAATTTTGCAGACATAGCGAGACCCCTTACGCAGCTCCTCAAACAAGACGTCCCGTTTTCATGGAGCTCAGAAGAGGTCTCTGCGTTCTCCAATCTCATCGCGCTCCTCACTACTCCTCCGATTTTGGCCCACTTTGACCCTGCTGCCCCTACTGAGATCCGTACGGATGCAAATGGCCATGGCATCGGCGCAGTGCTAGCTCAACGCCAACGTGGCCATGACTGCGTTATTGCATACGGCAGCCGCCTGCTATCAGCCCCTGAACGCAATTATTCCATCACAGAGCGCGAGTGCTTGGCTCTCGTTTGGGCGGTCGCGAAATTCAGGCCATACCTCTATGGACGCCCATTTTCGGTAGTTACCGACCACCACGCGCTCTGCTGGCTGAACTCCCTCAAAGATCTCTCAGGGCGCCTTGGTCGCTGGGCTTTGCGTCTGCAGGAATTTTCTTACTCGGTCGTGTACAAATCTGGTCGCCTGCACCAGGACGCCGATTGCCTCTCCCGGTTCCCTGTCGACGATCGTAATGACAGTGATGCCAACACGGTGCCCTCCATCTTCTCCGTGTCCGCCTTCATTCACATTGGGGAAGAACAGAAACGGGACCCACTGCTGCTTGACATCATCAGCCGCGCGGAATCTTCCCCAAACGACGCCTCCGTCCGTCGCTTTGTATTTCAAGAGGGCGTCCTATACCGCCGCAATTTCCGACCTGACGGGCCTGACCTTCTTCTTGTCGTGCCTCAGCATTTACGGCGCAGTGTCCTCGCTGAACTTCACGATGCGCCCACAGCTGGACACCTTGGCGTATCTCGTACGTATGAGCGCGTACGGCGACGTTTATTCTGACCAGGCCTTGCTCGCTCGGTACGCCGATACGTCGCTGCGTGTGAGTTATGTCAACGTCGCAAAACACCGTCGCTGCTACCTGCTGGCCATCTTCAACCAGTAGACATACCCACGGAACCGTTTCACCGGGTTGGGTTAGACCTGCTTGGTCCTTTTCCCGCATCAACATTGGGAAACAAGTGGATAGCAGTGGCTACTGATTATGCTACACGCTACGCTATTACGCGAGCTCTACCAAAGAGTTGTGCAACCGACGTTGCTGTCTTCCTGTTACGGGACGTTATACTGGTTCACGGTGCCCCAAGACAACTGCTCACCGACCGTGGCCGTTCGTTTCTCTTTCAAGTCATCGCCGACATCCTGCGTTCCTGTTTCACGCAGCACAAAGTGACCACTGCTTACCACCCTCAAACCAACGGCCTCGCGGAACGGTTCAATCGCACGCTTACGGACATGCTCGCTATGTATGTGTCGCCGGACCACCGAGACTGGGATATTGCCCTACCCTACGCAACTTTCGCGTATAACTCATCGCGCCACGACACAGCAGGCTTTTCACCTTTACACCATTGTACCGAAGAGAGCCGACATTACCACTGGACACCATCATTTCATTCAGTACCTCGTCCACCAGCGAGTATGCTCATGACGCTATCGCACGAGCCGATCATGCCCGTCAGCTCGCTCGCGCTCGCCTGACGGCGTCGCAGAGCAACCAACGACGTCGGTACGATGCCTCACATCGAGACGCACATTTCGTTCCCGGTACCCTTGTGCTACTCTGGTCCCCTAATCGTCGAGTGGGCCTATCTGAAAAACTTTTGTCACGTTACACGGGACCTTACCGTGTAGTGCGTCAAGTAACACCTGTCACCTATGAGATTGGCCCCATCTGTCCCTCGTCATCTGTTGTTCGGTCCAGTGATGTTGTTCACGTCTCACGGCTCAAGCCCTACAACACGGCTTCTGAAAACGACCTTTAAAGCTCCGGGACGGTGCTTCCGCCGCCGGGGGTCATGCTACGTACCAGTGGCATCGTGGTCCACAAGACGAAGAAAAGGACGACAATAGGATAGACTGGCGCGAGCTGTTCCTATCGGCAGCGCTGCTCGGTGAACCACTTGTAAATACATCTGTTGCTAGTCCTTCGAGTCTGTGTTTATATTCCCCGTAACAATATAGATAGATAGATATAGATTTGTTAGACGTGTTGCACAGCGCACTTAGCGCTGTGCAAATATGTCGATTCAAAATCACCAACCAGCCCATGCTGCCGTTCTATCATATAGCCAGGAGTCAAGGTAACCATTGAAAGATAAAGCGCGAAAAAATGCAAAGAAGCTTTTGGCTCTGCCTAGCAAAGTAGTATAGTGCGAAAACGTGTTCGAGAGGCGTGTTGATTACAGGAGCCGAAGCCTCGTGTTCTTCCCTGGCATTCTCCCACATTCTCCTGGCCTGTCCTTCTTCTCCTCCTCCCGGTGGATCGGTGCCACTCAAAACCTGCGAGGACTGGGAGACCTCGCTACGCTCCACGGACCCGGCAAGGCAGACGATCGCCGCCAGCCGGGCTGCCAATGTCATGGACCTATTAGACATGAACGTTTGAGTGTGGTAGCGGGGACCCAGGGTGCCTGGGAGGTCCTGAATTCCCTTGCAATAAAGTTTTTTCGACTCGACTCCCTATCACCAAGTTGGCGTCTTCTTCTGCGTCTTGCCACGTGGCGCGTGCGTTCTCGAGCGTCTCAACTTCCATCTTGTTTTGCTCACGGCCCATGATGCTTTTTACATTACTGATAACCGACACTTCAAATCAATTACCAATTGACCAACTCATCAATGAATTATACAAAACGGAAAATATTGGAAGAATTCGCCTACTATTCGGCCAATCATATTTATGAGGTGTGCGCCATGCACAGCGAACAACTACTAGAACGGAGCTGTCTTAGTCTACCCTGTGCCGTCGTCGTGGCAGTATCAGTAGTAGTAGTAGTAGTAGTAGTAGTAGTAGTAGTAGTAGTAGTAGTAGTAGTAGCGGCAGCAGCAGTCGTCGTTGTCACACAGGTCATCTGGCCAAGGAGGGGCAGTGAATAAAAAAATAAATACAACGAAATCATAATGATGGGGATGCTAGATGATGATGATTATTATGCATGCGATCTCGCTAGCCAACCATATACACACAGGCGCTTAAAGCTCCGCTGTCCGACGTTTTTCATGGCGTGCAACTGACTGAAAATTTTAGAGACGAAGCACCTTAGGCTCTAGGCGTTCATCGCGCATCGTCGTCTGCTGTCGCGTGTGCATCATCGTCTGCTCCATTTGCTTGAGCGCAAGAGAGGACGCCACCGCCTGAGCGCTCGCCGTGTGGCGAGAGAGAGCGTTGACTATGGAAACGCTCTTTCTGCGATAAACGCTGAACTACCAGCTCGCAAGGAGCGAGAACGCGCCCTCGCCTGCAAGAGACAACGCCGACGTAGGCAGCGTCTGCTAGCGAGTTTGATTGAGAAAACCGACTGCTCGCACTGTACAAACGCATAATAATGTTCTTCATCTAACTTTCCCTGTTTTACATTACCGTATTATTGTACTATTCTTGCTTCATTCATGTGCTATTGCGTTTGTGCTGCCCTAAAGCTTATCTTAAACAATGTTTTTTTAGAAGGTTTCCCTTATCATGTAGCCGCCTATATCTCTGTATTGATTACTCCTGTTGAAAAACTTGTGTAAGTTTTTTGAGTGGCACCGCTCGCATGTGACGTCAATGCGGGGACCCGCATTGACGTCACATGCGAGAGGAGCCACTCAAAAATCTCGGGACGAATGTGCAAAGCCTGGCTGCGTACTCCCGAGGAGAAAGCCGCGTATCTCGAAGTTAGAATGCCATCACGCAGCATGAGCACGCCTCTCAAGAAATTACGGTCAGGACAGACTCACAGGTAGCCCTACGGGCCTTCCTCCAGAACCAACACCCTCCAAACGTACTGGCTGAGCTCACTACTTATGGACATCATAATCCCGGTATATAAGTCCACCTTGAATGGACGCCAGGTCACTGTTCTTCCTTGTGCAACTCCCGGACCCACGCTGAGGCCTTAACACCCTGGTGTTCCCATACCTCCCAGGGTTGGCCTGACATGTATCTTCCGATAGTGGACCGCGCAGAACGCCATAAGGAACTAAGGGCCCGCCTGAAATCCCTCCAAATAACCCGAAGAGAGCTTCCTAGACCGGCGGAGGCTTTTTCGAGAAAAGAAACCGCGCTCCTGAGAAAAGCCCAAACACACTCTACCGAATGACTTCACACTGCATAAAATACAAGCCCCGAATACCCCTCTTTGCCAAGTGTGCGGTTCCATACCGACTCCATCCCACACATATTGGCACCAGGGGCGTAGGCAGAAATTTTTTTCGGGGGGGCACCTCCTTGATCTGTAGTGGGGACGAGCAGGCAGATGTGGTCGAGTGTCATTTTCTGCTCTGTATGCTACGGAAAAAAAAAAAACTCGGGGGGGGGGGGGGGGGGCACGGGCCCGGGTGTGCCCTAACGTGGCTACGCCCCTGATTGGCACTGCCCCAGAGCAGAGCCAACACGCCACAACGCCATTCACTCCGCTCTAACATACTTACATGGGAGGCCTGGGTTGCGAATCTGGGCGAAACCACCTCCTCGTGGGCAACTCTCCTTCACCGTATACTAACCATCTTAGGGGAGGTCAGTAAAGCCTCATCCTAGAGCTCAGACCCGGACTTGGGTTTCGAAATTAAAAGTTTTTTTTCTCTCTCTCTCAAAGTTATACCCCTGTCACACGGGGCAACTTAAGTGCACTTTGAGGGAGTGCACTTCGCCGTGGATACGAAAAGTAGAAGTGGATACGAAAAGTAGAAACTGGATACGGAAAGTAGAAGAGTAGGTCTGAAAATTAATATGCATAAAACTAAAGTAATGTGGAACAATCTTGGCAGAGAACATCGCTTTGCGATAGGTGGCGAGACACTGGAAGTTGTAAAGGAGTACGTCTACTTAGGACAGGTAGTAACCGCGGAGCCGAACCATGAGAGTGAAATAACTAGAAGAATAAGGATGGGTTGGGGCTCATTCGGCAAGCATTATCAAATCATGAATGGTAATCTACCACTATCCCTCAAGAGGAAGGTATATAACAGCTGCATCTTACCGGTACTTACCTACGGAGCAGAAACCTGGAGACTTACAAAGAGGGTTCAACTTAAATTGAGGACGACGCAGCGAGCAATGGAAAGGAAAATGATAGGTGTAACCTTAAGAGACAGGAAGAGAGCAGAGTGGGTCAGGGAACAAACGGGGGTTAAGGACATCATAGTTGAAATCAAGAAGAAATGGATATGGGCCGGGCACGTAGCACGTCGGCAGGATAACCGGTGGTCATTAAGGGTAACTGACTGGATTCCAAGAGATGGCAAACGCGTGAGGGGGAGACAGAAAATTAGGTGGGTAGATGAGATTAAGAAGTTTGCAGGTATTACGTGGCAGCAGAAAGCACAGGACCGGGTTGATTGGCGGAACATTGGAGAGGCCTTTGCCCTGCAGTGGGCGTAGACAGGCTGATGATGATGATGATGACTTCGCCGTTAGTGCCATTCGCACGCTGTCACACGGGAACGTTCAGTGACACTCGCTGCAAAGCGCACTTGCCGGCGAGTGCGTTCGCCAAACTCACTTCGCCGAGACGGAGTGTCTAGCCTCGATAGCAGTGGCTCGAAAATAAATAAGTTATTATCCGAAGCCGAGTTCATAGCATTTTTGAACGATTGTTTTCTTTATTAGGAATATTCTTACAAAAAACTACTTTGCAATTCTCGTTCTCAGGCAGTTTACAGCCACGACCGCCAGGGGCATGCCCAGCGCACGCCGTGCAATGGCTGCAGCCGCCGTGTTTGTACGTAAATTTTATTTTAAGGGGTGGTTATAGCTGTAACACAGTATTACATAAGAAACATTGCCTGAAATAACAAATACCTGTTGTGCTACTTAAGTACCCATCGCCATTACAATCATTTTCAAAGTGCACTTCCCTTTCCCGTGTAGCAGCGCGCTGCCAAAGTGCCATTCTGGGGGCGTAAGTGCACTCGCTCAAAATGACACTAAACTTGCCAGTGTGACCGGGGTATTAGACGTGTCGGTCAACGGGGAGTACAAGCGGCGCGCGTCCGTGCTTCGCAGTGCAGAGATTTGCCCGACTTCGTGCAAACTGCCCGCAAATCTAAGGCGAAAGGCTTTATGTCTAATACTCGCGGTGACAGTCCATCCGTGCCGTGCACTGCCCGAAATTTTAAGGCGAAAGCCATTAATATCTCATATACTCGTGCTGACCGTCAGTCCGTACCCTGGCACATTGCCAGCTGTGGCCTCTCCCCCTCACACCATCTCGGCAATCACGTGATGGCATAGCGGCTCATAGCAATAGTTGCGCGTTTCTCCTACCAACGCGCGTTGCGCAACTGTTGAGCAACGCGGCGGCGTCCGTCGGCATGGCTTAGTCAGTCGAATGGCCACAGGCTTTTACCGAACACGCTTTGAAATTTAAACAAAGTGTCCTTCAATTTTTTCCCATTCACCACTAATCCTTGCGTTTGCTCCCTTTCATTTGTCCTGCTCTCTTATTACATAGGGAAACTCACAGTGAGCTGGCGTGAAATTTTTGTAGTGTGTTTTGAAAAGCATTTGTGGTGCTCCTGCAAATTCGCTGAATGTGGAGGGGTGAACATGCTTAGAGCTAGAAAAACAGTCTGGAAACAGGATAGCCAACTTACAGGTGTTTTCAAACTGTACGCTAGAGACGCTTACTACATTGCAAAATGTCAATTCGCTATAAACAAAAATCACAGGGTCCCTTATGCCCACACCAAAGACGATTGGAAGGTGAAACCCACATTATTTTTGTGCTCAGTCTATGTATTATTCCTACGCCGCCCTCCTCCGAAAGCTTGCTGCACCTAAGGTTTTTGCATTGCCTCCAGATTCGGAAGCACCTCACATCGTTTTGCACTGCATCCGTGATAGGCCCACCGTTGACCAAGCTAAGATGCATGTGAAGACGTCACTGTTACGTCACTATGGCGTCATAATGACGTCACGAACTTTGACGCTCTGTGACGTCATGATGACATATATATATATATATATATATATATATATATATATATATATATATATATATATAGAAGAGAAGAGACACAACTAAGCGGTTGTCTTAATTTTATTTGCCAACGGTTATATATATATATATATATATATATATATATATATATATATATATATATATATATATATATATGGTGACGTCATCACGTGATGATTTTTTTTTTCATCACTCGTGTGGACGCCGACGGGACGCGCCGACGCGGGACGCCGGTTAACTTTCGCGTTTGATCAGGCATATAAGGCTTTTGTTTGCCTTAATGAAGCCGTCCTTCAAGGTCTACGGCTTCAAGTGGATCAAGGATGAAACCGAAAACAGCCCAGCCCTGCCAAGGAAGAGAACTATTGGAACATGCCCTATCCCCTGAAGTCCTACCGAGGAAACAAGGGATATTCAAGCGGAGCTTGTACTGACAGCGTGACATCTGCTGACGCATGGAACGGCAAGTACGGGCACAAACTATCAACTTATATAATCACAGGTCAGCCTAGTGGCACTACCGCAGTACTTGCACCTATATACAGTCTAATTGATGTATCACTAACGTTATTCACTTTTCTTTCATATATGATATGCCTCCATCAGCTCTCGGGCAATCTGATCCTGGCTTCTTCCCGGAATATTAACCTCCTGAAAACGTGGTTCACATGCGCAGTACTTGGAGTGCACCAAATCGTCTTTTGTTCGCGTTCCCTGGCCCGATTATTCAGGCCACGCCCCGTAGTATACGGTTTTGTATGGTTCTTGCGACAGATTTGCCTTCTTTTTGATTCTCTGGAAGTACGAACCATATTCTTCGGCTCACGAGTAGCGGATGTGTGGCACAACGATGTATTTCATTTCCTAAATTGCTTGCTGTAACTTTCAACCTCAGAACACAATATACGAGCAAAACCATTCACCTACTCATGCTGCCACTTCGTGTGAATTGCGAAATTATGGGGTGACGTCCTCGAAAAGGAACAGCCTCGCAGAGCTGAGAGCGCCATCAGGGGCATGTACACAAAGCCCCTTCCCTTGTTTGCAGTTTAGCTCCATCATACGGCGCTGGCATACAGAAAAATCGCTGCTCAAGCACGCTAGTCAAAAATTTCGGCGGCTGTACTCAATTGTGTATACCACTTGTTCCTGCTATTCATATTGCCGCGCTTGTTTACACGAATATTTATAGTGCCACGCGCGTACTTAAATTGCCATCCAAAGCAATAGCGTTGGATGAACTGAACCTCCTGCAAATAAATCTGCCCTCATTTAACTTTATTTTACACTTCGTGTAATGTTGATACGTTCCCTTACTACCACGTTTGACGAGTCGTTCGACGTGCTGCTTCCCGCGAACCACACAACAGTATAATTTTTCTTGGCTGAGGTTTCATTCTGTTTATTGCAGACCTGACTACCTTATCTTTTCTACGGTTCCTAGTGAATAGAGCGTTTCAACTGTTGGCGTCTTGATTAAAGCTGCCATTTGTCCCAGATACCTGCAGTGTCGCAAAGACCGTGTGGCAGTGGTATAAAACAAGTGAAGCAGTGCCTTCGTGAGAACAGAGCATGAACGGCTTCACGTATTTCCACATTATTTTTCCTGCCAAAGATGTTGACACAACGTGCGTTGAAAGAGGCATTGATTTACACATTTACAGAGTTCCTAGGTGGCACCTGAAAGGATGTAATAAAACAAAATTGGGACAGCTACGCATTAGTGGTGCCGAGCTGGTGGCTGAACCCTCTTCCTTTCCCTCCTCCTCATCCTCACTTTTTTCCAACCCTTTGCTATACTAAAGTTTTAAGCACTCCATGAAAAAAAAAGGTGTCTTTTGACCCTTTTTTTTGCTACACATTGTGGCCCCCACATGTATAACTCTCTTTAGAGAGTCATACATGATTCCCGTTTTTTCGTTCTCTTCAGAGAACACATTGACTCTGTTTAGGAGAGTCGTGGGGCGTAGTAGTACTCTCCTCAAGACAGTTGGCGTAGTCTCTGAAGAGAGTTATACATGTGAGGATCACACCTGTAGCAAAAAGAAATAGCCAAAGGACACCTTTTCTCCTCGAGTGCACTCTACTTTGCTGTGCCTCTCTCTCTCCCCTTCTCACCCTCAAATCACTCACCTTGGATTCCCTTTCTTTGCTCTCTCCTCTCCACCCGCACCTCCACTTCCCTTTCCAACGTCCTTGCTATAGTATATTAGACATGGCTATGCGATTCTAGGAGCTGCTTGGCGCATACCTGCTTTCTGTGGCGCACACCGGCCTAGCTTTGTGCGAACATCGACGGCCTTACCTCCAGCTTAAGCAGCTCGGCTGTTAAAGCATGCCTAAACCTAATCTAACCTAACCTAACCTATAACAGACGTGCTGCTTGAATACGTTACTGCTACGCATTACAGTCGTCCGTACGGTATATCATAGTAAATATTGCGTTAAACGGGACAGCAGAATAGAAGACGAACACAGGTGCGAACTGACAACTGATTTATTGAAGGCAGATCCACAGATTTACATATCCACAACTCCTCGGCGATCCCCCACAGTGGGTGTGAGCCACAGTTAGAGGTGAACAAAACAACAACACGCTGCGCATGAACACCGTCACGACGAACAATGGGGATAAAATAACAGGAAATTATCAAACCAGACGGAAAGGAAATTTCATTTCCGCTTCGTACAGTGCAATCTATGTACCTACAGCAGTGGCCTGCTGGTTACGGTACTTGAATGCTGACCCGGAGGTCGGGTCGGAGGTTCGGCGATTGAATCCCGGCCGCGGCGGCCGCATATCGGTAACGGCAAAATGCAAGAGGCTTGTGTGCGATTTAGACACATATATAGTACACGTACATATACGTATACAGAAACCCAGGTGGCCGAAAGAACCCCAGGTGGTCGAAATTTTCGGAGCCCCCCATTTTACGGCGTCTTTCATAATCGTATCATGCTTTTAGGACGTAAAACCCCCAGTAGATATTAAGCGCAATTGATGCGCGGCCTGCACACTTCTGAGCTGCTTTTCGGTTAAAAAAATAAACGAAGTGCCTCTAACGTTTCACGAACCCTTTCTTGCTTTCGGAAGCCTGGAATTTGTAAAAAGAACCCACTTACGAGCAGCGATTTTTTTTTCTTTGCTCCAATGTGGTTTTTGTTACCTTTTTTTTCGCAATTCTTGCATCTAATATTTACAGTCAAACCTCGATAAATCGAACACGGACATATCGAATTATTGCCTATATCGAACGGTTCCTATATCACGTGGGAAATTGCATGCATTTTTAATTTTTTATTTCGAACGAAGTTTGACATATGATGGATATATCGAACTCGGCCACCCCAAACCGCCCGCGCTCCATTGACAGGCGGCGAGCTTTCCCGCAACTCTCGAAAATAGCGGTAGCGCAGTTGGCGTTTACGACTGCTGCACACATCGATGGCGCCGAGTGCGCCACTTGAACGTAGCGGCGTACGCACGCCTCAGCCTTGCAGCAACGACGCCTGACGACGCACTGCACTTGTTGCTCCAGCTCCTCCTTGGACCGTGGTCACCGTGGTACGCCAGGCATCCGTCGCATCGGTCGTTTGTTGTGCCAGCGCCTCCTCTATTTTCTGTGCCTGGGCCAAGGGCCTGGGCGAAGGAGCGCAGCGCAATGGGAAGCGACCGTCGGTGTTAGTGCGGCTTTTAGCCGCCGGGCGCCGCCACCGTAGTAGACCAGCCGTCGCGTCTTCGCTCGCGGAAACGAATGCCGTGGCTGCATGCGAAGCTGCTATTAGTTGAGTTTTCCGCTGTATTCGCGCTGCTTAAAGTATAATGAAAAGTTGTAAACTGGAATCATGAAGCACTTGTCGTTCTGGGCAACCAGCCCATTTCGAAGGCATGTGTCTTTCGCGGCTATTTGATCGAGACGCTCGCGCATCGTCTGCTAGCCCGATACCAAAGAGCGCATGCCAGTGATGCGCGGAAAATTGTTTTGTGACCGTTACGTTCGCTTGACTGAGAGTCTGTTATTGACTGTCTGAAAGTCGATTTTCGAAAGCAGCATTTGCCAAGAGCTAATACTGAAAGCTTGGGCGCTTAAAGTTCCACAATGCGTGCCACCGTCTACTGGTGTAGCACACTATATGCAAGCCATGAGTTCATGCGCTAAATAGCATGAATAGCACTAAGCTGCTTCCAGTGACAATATACATAATGATTGTCGATTGTTTCGCCGGTAGCGCATGTAGTGTCCATGGGCTCCGATTCTTCAGCTTCGGGACCTAATGTCAGTGCTGCATGCACATGGCGGTGATCGCGAGGCAGCGTTGCTACTGGTACTACATGCATTCATTGACTGTTCGGACGCAACACGGTCACGTTTAAGAATACTTGCCATGCTTTATTCAGTTGTTACCTTGGGCTGCAAACGTGAAGGGTAGTCTGCAAAGAGTGACGCTACTGCATCCTTCTTAAGCCGCCGCTTCTTATATTCTATGAAATCTTCGCGTCGTAAACGACGGCTGCATATTCTAGTGTAGTTTGAAGATGTATTAGGAGACCAATTATCCTGCCTAATTACTGCAAGCCACCTCTACTGAACACCAGCGGCAGCTGGAATTTCATGGAACGACAGCCGAACAGTGCATTAAAGGCCAACTCCGGCGATTTTTCGAGATCGATGGATCTCAGTGAAATTCGCTGGGTACGTTCCTTTGCACATTTCCGTCATTTATGCCAAATTACAGGCTTGAGACATGCGCAGATTGTTTGCAAATGAATTTTAAAGATTGTCTGCAAACGCCCTCGTGGCTTCCCACAATTATTGGCAACATTGCGTCTGTGACGTCAATGTTGGCAAGGCGGCGGAAGTGACGCAGCCGAGGGCACCGCTAACTTCGGCGCTTAGGCCGCTACAGCGAGCGTCTACTGTGCACAAGGCGACAGACAGCGTTGGTTTGGCCGGCGCTTCGCTGGTCGTCCCGGCTGTCACAGTTTTCATACTCCGCGCCGGCGTGACCGGCATGCCTTGCACGACTTCCGGTTCGTTCGTAACAACGTCTACGTCATACGTAGACAGTACACTCGGTTGGGTTTCGGTTTCGGTGTTGCGCTTTTTTGCTTATTTAAAATTATTCTCCAATTTGCCGAGAATTTCTGCTATCGGGCCCGTAACAGGAGCGTCTCAGGAACAAAGCACCATTACTTTGACATGGCCAAAAAATCGTCGGAGTTGGCCTTTAAGGCGAAAGCCTTAGATGCTCCATCAAACGCGAAAATTGACCGTCGGCGGCGTCAGCACGAGTGATGCAAAAAATAATTACGCGATGACGTCACCATATGACGTCACAGATAATAACATTTTGTGACATCGTCGTGACGTCACATAACGTGAAGTCGTCATATTACATCTTCGCTTGGTCAAAATGGGCCGATCACGGAGGCAGTGCATGACTCTGCTGATGTGCAGAAAGCTTGCACTGCCTCCGATCCTTGAGGCTGTAAGAAAACCACGTTAGGCGCAGAAATATCTCGGAGGGAGGCAGGGAATGTTCAATACACTGACTAGAAGAAAAACAAGATGGTTTTCGCCTTTCAGTCGTCTTAGATGAATGCATAAGGGATCATGTGAGATTTTTTTTCATCATAAAGGGAAATAAAAAAATCGTGAATTCTTTCAATTCCATTTGCAGAGTGGAACACAAGAGTATGACATACTAAGGCATTGGGGCGGTTGGAATAGCCTGAAATAGAAAATAAAACGCGAATACTATCAAACTGGAGTGCAAGTATTGAACCGGCAGCACGGCCTGACAGTCTGCCTGCGGAATACTTACAGCGGGGATGGAAAGACACGCGAACGTGCGGCATCTGCATTATTTGCTGTTTCGCATCTATTTTCAAGTGGTTATAGCCTGGATGATTGATAAGAACACGACTTCATCCATGACACAATAAAAGACCATCTAGCATCTTTTTATTGCCACCACGGTTAGAGCGTGATGAAAACAGCGCGCCGCTATGTTCGCGTTTCTTTCCTTCCCCCTGTACCTGTGAAAGCCTGGAAGAAGCACAAGTGCAATTAAACTCAGATGCATACACGAATTCATGAGCTTCGTGATACGTGCGGCCATTCAGCGCCAGCTTCCCGTAGTCTACTTGCACAGCGCCACCGCGCGGGAGCGGCGAGCGGACGCGGAGCGCCCGCTCGACGGCCCGAGGAGAGCGTTCGCCCAGGCACTGAAAAATAGAGGAGGCACTGGTTGTGCTCGTGTGTTAGGCCTGCCGCGCGTTGTGGTGTGTGTAGCGATGGCTGCAGACGGGAAGAAACGGACGACCCTGACTTTTGCAGCAAAACTGGAAGCAATCCAGCGCGTCGAGAATGGCGAGAAGTCGAGCGTCGCGGACGGGTTAGGCATACTAAGGAGCACATTGAGTACTCTGCTCAAAAACAAAGCCGACATAAAGGCCAAGGCCGAGAAGAGTCAGCACTCGGGCGCGCGGCGTGTACGCAAAGCTGCTTTTGAAGATGTTGAGAAGTCTCTCCACAAGTGGTTCATGGACGCAAGGGCCCGAAATATTCCTGTATCGGGGCCGATGTTGCAACAGAAGGCAAAGAGCTTTGCATTCATTCTCGGCGTCGAGAATTTCAGTGCGAGTAGCGGTTGGCTACAACGTTTTAAGACTCGTTTCAACATTGTCGGGAAGACTGTGTCGGGAGAGAGTGAGGACGCCAATGATGAAGAAATTCAGAAGTGACTTGATCATGAGTGGCCCAAAGTTCTCGCCAAGCATGAGCCGAACCAACTGCCCAGAACATGAAATGAGATGACTGCACTGATGAAAAGATTGTCCGTCGCATTGACTCAAACCAACCCTGTTTATCTCGTGAGAGGCGGATTTATTTATATTTTTATTTCTTCACTGAAAGTCGCGAAAAATGACCTTTGGCGCCTCTGGCGGCAAAATCATAAATGGTCCGTTGAAGCCGGTCACGTGACCATTGATTGGTGTACGCGTTAGATGACTTTTCTGTTAGTACTGAAATATTGTTCATTTCTTTATATTAAAAGATATTACTCCATAAAAATGTACATATAGGCCTGCGTTAGTTGTATGCAACAAAGTGGCGCTGCCTTCGCTTGGCGTAGGCAGCCTTGACACTGGCGCAGGCAACCTTGGGCGCAGGCGCACACAACGCTGTACAAATACTGAGAAGGTGTATAAAGCCACATCATCTCATTGTAAGAGCTTGCTATTTTCAAAAATGGCTGGAAAGCTCAAAATAAAGGTGGTTAAGCATAGCTACAGTAACTCCTGCGAAAGCAGAACAACGACAGCTTTCACAAGGGCTAGCGGCATCGCTATCAATTCTCAGCGTTGCTGGAACAAGCCTTCATGCGTGTTTGGAGCCTTTCAGATCGAAAAATACTGCTTTTAAAATAACTACGTGCTTTTAGGATAAACCACTGCAGCTACAAACGCTACGAAGGGTAAGCTTCCTGTCGCACCGTGAAAAACTGGGTCGAGAAAAATCAGTTGTCGGTCCCTTTAATGCTGACGAGACGGGCCTGTTCTGGCAAATGCTTCCGCGGCAAACGCTGGACACTCGCGAGGACAAGTGCCACGGGGGCAACCACGGTGTTAGAATAGTTTAGGTGGAGCGACGGCGCATTGGAATGAGGAGAAATCGGGGACCTCTTTCCCTTTCTTGCCGAAAGGAGGCGCGCGCGGGACGGTGGCCACCTGGCTATACCCAGCACAAACCTGACGCTTTTAACATTCGGTGTTTTAGCGTGTTTAGCAATATCCCAAGGCCCTGTGAGGATTGTGCGGTATTGTAATATCATACATAAGTTAGATATAAAGACTTAGTAATGTTTTATGCATGACGGTTCGGCATGCGGCGTGAAGCTCATAAACACCACCTTCGGCCTCGGCAACACCGTGGCCTAGGCGATCGTGCCCGCATTTGTCTACAAATGTAAATCTGCAGTTGCGTGACGCGTGCTGAATTCACCCTTCATTTGCCCTCGAAAGATTAATTAATGTATTTGCGGTCAGCATCATATAAAGAGCAGGTGTCATGTTAAGGGGCATTTCGCATATGAGATCAAGTGAGCCTTCAGAATCTTTTACTACGAACCGCTTATTTGCAAATTCCGTAAACATTTGCAAGAAGACGGATGCTTTGATGTAATGGAATAAAATAACTGTATTTAGGTCTTTCGAGGCGTGCACTAGCAGGTGACGCGCCGCTCCCACGTCGGAAAATAGAGGATTGAAAGAGAATGCAATGAAGTGGGCGACAACTTGTGGCCGATGACTACGAAGCCGCTCTTTGACATATTCAAAATAAATAGACTGCAAGATATATACGTTATGGTGCGCCAAGCATTTTATCACAGTATTGGCACGATCTATACGAATTTGACATATTTTTGCCTGAAAAAGCTGCTTTAGCTCGAGCATTGTATGGTGCGGCTAAATGATACGAAATAATTTTTCCTCACAAGAACGTTTCCTTTTAAATAGCGATTCCCATGATTAGGTGACAAATCGCGCATCAAAATGTTTTTCACAAACAAAATTTGTTGTTCGCAACTCGCGATTTTTCCGTGGAATAGCAGTGGCCACATTTTCAAGCGGTCACTATCCTTCGGAGCAGCGAAAAAGCAAATTTTCTCCGTGCACGATTTGTAGCCTGAGATGCATCGCGGCAAAGAGCACTTCTTGCCCATCTGGACAATATAAGTTGTGTAAATAAGGACACGATGAACAAGGATAAGCTATTTCAAATAGGCTAGCATTTAGGCGGTAGGCGTTTCGACTGGCGAGTGTATGTGCACGAATGGGGCCTCGTCTGGTTTGGCGTGTTAGTTTTAACGGGTCAGACAGTGACGTCATAGAATATGGTGTCACTCTCAATTCCTGTCATTCCCGAAAGAAGAAACTGGAAAGCAAATGGTTAGGACGCTGAAAAGGAAACGGGCACGACCATTTCACGTTTGTGCACCCAGAGCAGGGCACAAAGTTCTACTTCTGCTACTGCAACAAACAGCATGTCTGTGACGAACAACGAGAGGCAGAATCAGAATGGCACATGGTGAGTCATGATGGATTGGTCGGTAAACGGACGTTAACCTTCACTACCACGCACCAGCCAGCACATGTAAACGTTGCAAAGGCGGCTGAACAATTAACTAACACCGTGGGCGGCTGCTTGAATCCATGCGATATGGTGCATGCACAACGACAACCCATGAAAGGAATTTCTAACCTACCATTGTCAAATGTGTTGCTTTCTTCTTACAAGCATC
Organism: Rhipicephalus sanguineus; assembly: GCF_013339695.2. Taxonomy (NCBI): domain Eukaryota; kingdom Metazoa; phylum Arthropoda; class Arachnida; order Ixodida; family Ixodidae; genus Rhipicephalus; species Rhipicephalus sanguineus. The sequence goes on from NC_051182.1 coordinate 148,370,558, forward strand.
ATATAAAGAGACGTCTATCCCCCTCACCCCCGCTTTCTTTTTCAGGGAATACATTTTTATTTTTGACTAATCCAGTTCACGTCCGCCACGGTGGACCAGTGGCTAAGGTGTTCGGCTGCTGACCCGAAGGTCGTGGGCACGGTGTTCCATTGTCGCGGGCTCGATTCCGGCCGCGGCGGTCGCATTTCGGTAGAGGCGAAATGGTAGAGGCCTGTGCGATGTCAGTGCACTTTAAAGAACACCAGATGGACGAAATTTCCGGAGCCCTCCACTACGGCGTCTCTCATAACCATATCGTGGTTTTGGGACGTAAAACACCAGATGTTATTATTAACCCAGTTTGTCGCGGCGGCCTCAACCAATTTGCCACGGTGGCCTTATTTGTGCACGAGCTAAAATATTTTTGAAATTCGTGTTCACCTGTAAACTCATTATCGCTGTTCGCAGAAGCTATATTTCCTATGTATTTCCATCTGTTGGCTACCGCCACTGAATTTCTTGATGTTGTGCATTTACTTTCAAATCAGATTGATATGTGCGGTTACCCTGATAAAAAAGGAACGGCCAGCAGTCGAAGAGCTGTCGCAAATGCAGCTTTGTAAGCGACACGGCCCCCGTTGAAGCGGCTGACCTGAAGCCTCGATACACCCAGCGCAGCCTGTCGGAAAAAACGCGAAGCGCGTCGCCATGTTCGGCGAGGAGGCTGCGTGGCGGAGGCGGAACGTCGGTACACCTAACCTATTCTAACACCGTGGGGGCAACCAAGGCAAGGCCCGTGTGACGGTCCTATTGGCTGCCAATATGGATGGGAGCACGAAGCTGCGGCCACTTGTAATTGGCAAATTTAAAACCCCGAGGTGCATGCGGAACTGCCCCAATATTCCGGTGACTTATGCCTGGAATAAGAAGTCGTGGATGACGAGGGATATTTTCCTCAAGTGGCTGAAGGCGTGGGATTCGGAACTGGTGCGTCAGGGACGGAAGGTATGCCTTATCGTCGATAACTGCACGGCACACCACACCGATGCCCAGCTGAGCAACATCGAAGTGGTATTTCTGCCGCCCAACACCACTTCAAAGCTCGAACCGTTGGACCAGGGCATTATCCGCACATTTAAGTCTATCTACATTTTGCTTGTAAAACTCCGGATGGGCCAAGATCTGAAGAATGATCTTTTGGGTGCCATCCAAATGCTCAAAGCGTCAAGGGAAAACGTCAAGCAGTCGACGATAGCCAACTGCTTTCGGCATGCGGGCTTCGGTGGCCGCACTGACGAGGCATCAGTGGAAGAATCCGAGGAAGCTGGGTTGGCATGCGCAGATGAAGAAAGCGAGCTCGCCGAAACGTGGAGCAAGCCGGAGAGCTTTGTTGGTGCGGAGCCGCAAAGCATGTGCATCGAAGACTTCGTTGGAGGTGACGACAGCACTGGTACAACGGCGGAGCTAACGGATGTAGAGATCGTCGCCGAAGCTACCGCTGAGCAGCCGAATGAAGATGCTGCCGAGGTGGATCCCGCAAGCGCTGATGGTGCCCCGCTCCCGACATCAGCTGAGGTCGTAGCCGCTTTGGCCCTTGTGCGCCGCCACTGCAGCACGATTGAAGGCACCGGCCTTTCACTTGTGGATCGCCTGGACTATGTTGAGGACGCAGTCGTCAAGCACGCCACTGCCAACAAAAAGCAGGCTACTCTTTTTCAGTATTTTAAGCAAACACAATAAATACTTTGTTTGAATCTTCAAGTGAGTATTTACTGCACCACGACTGGTTCGTTGGTTGTTTTCCACAAGTTCTTGACGCATTTTTTACGTGACTTTTTACATAGAATTCTGGATATATCGAACTATTTTGCGATCGCCGTCCCGTTCGATATATCGAGGTTCGACTGTAATACAAAGACACTGTGTGTGTGCATCAAAGGAAGGAACAAACAAGCCAGTTCTTAAGCTACAATAAACTTTAAATAAATAAATAACATTAAATAAATAAATAAATAAATAAATGAGGTGAATATGGCTGGACATCTACTGATTCCACCAAGACACCCACAGAATGGGCAACGTGTAGGACACGTAGAACACGGCGTTGCAAAGGCTGAAGGCGATTTCGCAGCACGCAAACGCAAGATGAACTGCAAAAGAAGAAAAAGATTTTTAGAGATTAGTCAAGGGACGAATAAAAAATGTATTTCCACTGCTTATATTTCCATTCTTGATTTTCAATATTTTGGGTTAGCGTTAATGAGAACATTCGCAGGAACCATTGTGAAAGATTCGCAGAGTAAGAGAACAGCTCGCACAGACTAATGAAATACAGCAATACTTCCAAACAACTGTATGTATATGTATGTATACAGGGTGTCCCAGCTATCTTTAGCCAAGGTTTAAAAAATACAATATTAGAGGCAGGCGAGTGAAATGACTTGCAAATTGCTGATAGCCATCTTGCGCACTACAGACAATTTTTTGTTTTGTAATTAACTAATTTGTTAATTAGGTCGATTTAACTAAATTGCTAAATATTGACTTTAGGCAAGAAATGCTGCTTGCAAAGGTCGAGAGCGTCCTCAGAAACCCCAACTGCATTATTTGTGATAAAGAAAGTCTCACGTATACCATTTTTTCCAAGCTGCAAAGAAAGCCCGCGAAATACAAAAAGAACCACGTGACTAGCGCGCTCGCACGCCGCAAGAATGCTGCCCTCAGCCGTGGTTTGAGCGAACGAAATCAGCTGCGGCCGCGACTCGGCGTCTCCGTTGCAGCGGTAGGCCGATAAGTTAAAGGTGGTTTCTTGGCTCGCGCTCGCTACAACTTGCACCGTCACGCGCGCAGCTGGCTGGCAACGGGCCAAGAAACCACCGCCCACTTATAGGCCTACCGCTTCAACGGAGCCGGCGAGTCCCGGCCGCAGGTGATGTTCGTTCGTTCAAACCTCGGCTGAGGGCAGCATTCTCGCGGCGCGCGAGCGCGCTAGTCACGTGGTTCTTTTTGTATTTCGCGGGCTTTCTTTGCAGCTTGGAAAAACTGGTATACGTGAGACTTTCTTTATCACAAATAATGCAGTTGGGGTTTCTGAGGACGCTGTCGAACATTGCAATCAGGATTTCTTGCCTAAAGTCAATATTTAGCAAATTAGTTAAATCGTCCTAATTAACAAATTAGTTAATTACAAAACAAAAAAAAATTCTGTAGCGCGCAAGGTGGCTGTCAGCAATTTGCAACTGATTTCACTCGCCTGCCTCTAATATTGTAATTTTTAAACCTTGGCTAAAGATAGCTGGGACACCCTGTATATATATATAGTTGAAACTCACTTTAACGAAGCGATGACTGCACTCAAATTGTGTATTTTGTTAATATGTGAAGTTCGTAAAATAGAGAAATATATTTTTAGGCCCTCCATTATATATAGATGCAACGCAGCGGCACCCGGAATCTTTCATTTGTCCTCTAAGCATTTATTTTTTATTTGTCCTTGTGGGAATTCAGGCGTCCGCGCCAGTGGCTCGACGCCATCTTCCCTTGGAGAATTCTTGTGTCCCTCTCCTCTCGACCCGACGGGTGGCAGCTGGTCATAAATTGCCGTCACTTTGCTGCCACCCTGCCCTCGAAGGTTAAACACGGTGGCCGATTGGCCCAATTTTGGTGGGATTTGGACCTTGCTCGCGCTCGCCCTAGGAGCGGGGGCGCGCGACGAGGTTCGGGAGAGACCACTTGGGGACCTCGAAGGGTGCGTACGCGTTTTGGCCGCTCCGGCCGGCGGCGATCCTTTGTTCTTTGTTCGTCGTCGCCGGCCGGCGGTTACGTCGTTTTGTCGGGGCTCCGGCCTCAGCGGGCGCGCGCTACCCTCCGCGGTCTCGAAGTACCGAGGCAGCGCCTCGCGATCGTGCACCGTATGTTCCTTTTAAGTGTTTCTTCTGCTATGGGGTGCGAGATCGCGGGAGCGCTGGCCGAAGGGTAGGTCAGCTCTCCAAACCTGGTTCTTTGTTTGCTTGGTTTTATAGGTGTGCCATTCGCGGCCACATTTGGTAACTTGTATTAGCTAATTGGTGTCCTAGCTGTGTAATTGTTTCGTACGATTGGCTGTATCGAATTATTGATTTCTTTATAATCCCAGTAATAAATTACTGATTTGGAGAGTGTCGCCTAGGGTCTCTCTCGCTGCGCGCGATGGCTCGCCGTGCCTTCGCGGTGACGGGTTGAGTTCTCGCGCGCAGCAGTTCGAACAGTACAAGGGCGCGGGACGAACGAGGACGCGGCAGCCTGCATGAAGCTCCCAGTGCTCGAACCCGCGGTGGTGTTTGGCGTGTACCGCGCCGGGTGCTTGACGACGACATCACATCCTCAAATGATGCGAAATAATGTTGCAATGAATATATACCGGCTAGCCTATACGGGTACTCTACTAAGTGACTTAAAACACACGCAGGCTAAAGAGTTTCAGAACCCCTGTCCTAAACGAGTAATAGTACACCATGATGATGGTGCTTCAATGATTCTGGAAAGCTACTGGCGGGTTTTATCTCTGATTACAAGTTGTTTCTCGCAAGTGATCACGTGCTGCTTGATCCTCATAATAATAATTGTTGGAGTTTGCCGTCCCAAAACTACGATTTCATTACGAGAGGGGCCGCAGTGGAGGGCTCCGGAAATTTTGGCCATCTAGTGTTCTTTAACGTGCACTTAAATCTAAGTACACAGGCCTCAAGCATTTTCACCTTCATCAAAAATGCGGCCGCCGCGGCCGGGATTTGATACCGCGACCTGCGGGTCAGCAGTCGAGCACCATAACCACTAGACCACCGTGGTCGGTATAATTGTAATTATTTAAAAAAGTCGAGTGTTTGAGTAGCAGTTATGCCACACAACCATCTGGCTTGCTCGCGTTTGCTTGCTTGAAAACCCTGCTCTCGCCACTTTTCTACCAGCAATGCTGTGTCACGCTGATACTAGCAGGATCACCGATATCACCGCGGGACCACGGTGATAACGCAAGGAAAGTACGAATAGTAGATGACGGTTATAGTTATGTGGCAGAAATACTCCCCGAATACTCCATTTTTTTCTTAAGATTGTAATTCTGTGATCACATCGCTCGCAATCTAGCGTGGTACGTATACTCCGATGCGGCCGATGCGGTGGGGAGGAGGGGAGGGAGCAGGAAACTCAGAGCGCATGCGCCGCAGGCTCCGTTGCATCAGCGGTTGCCGCGAAGGGAACGCCTCAGCTCAGTGTCAACTCATTTTACCTCGTAAGCAGCACAGAATAAAAATAAAAAGAATGATAAAATATACGTGCTCTAATTCTGAGCACTTAGTTTGTCACGCGTACAATCATCAGACTGCGTGCAGCAAAACGAAACGACTTCATCTTGCAGCATCAAGGTTCCTCCGCTAGGCTGCATGACATACCGGCTTTCCCTAACTTCTAAGCGCAATTAAAAAATGTAAATACAGTAAAAGCTCGTTAATTCGGATTTCTAGGGACCGGGAAAAATGTCCGAATTAACCGAATGTCCGAATTATCGAATGGCCGAAATAAACACAATAAATGCACGAGTTTTTTCAACATACCTTTACTTAACAAAGTAATCGCGGATGCTTGTCTGTTTTCGAGCAGAAATTCGCGCGGACACAATTTTTCTGAGCCCTTCAAGGTGCTCAGCAGCTCGCATGATGTCTGCAGTACCGCAAAAGTTTCACCCGTCATCCACGTTTTTCGGTTGGCACGGTAATCCACGGGAATATTGTTGATGTTCTTAAAGCAGCGGGCTTTTGAACCTTTCCGATAACGAGAAGCGGCAAGCGCTCTGTTCCCGTCACGTTGGGGGATAAAAGTACGGTTGCTCGTTCCTTGCTTCCTGCCGCCGATTGAAGGATCCCCTTTCATCACTCTTCATCACTTCTTGTCAGGAGAGCCCGTTATTCAGAGCACGCAAAATTTCTGCTTTGGTGGTGAAGTCCGTGGCCTCGTACTTGGGCCGCTTCGCCGGCGTTGCCATCGGCGGAGAGTGCGGTCGCATGAGAAGTCAGCACAAAAGCACCAGCAACGATCAAGCTAAAGGAGCCGTACTGAATCGTTCCTTGATAAATCGGCGATCAACGATGCAGCACACCAACGGGAACAAAGGAACAAAACCCACACGCGAAAAAAAGGCGTTGAACCAGTCTCAATCCAAGCCAAGTCGATAATTGATGTCCATGGCGATGCTGCGTTTGAGCTTCACTTTTGTTCTGAATTGTTCTTTTTTCGTTTTCGAGCCTCGCCAGCGGCCCGAAAGTCGCCGAATTATCCGATTTGCGGTCAAATCTGTCCGAAATAACGAGCGCCCAGTCTCATAGAGTGATGCGTGTATTTACAGGGACCAGATGACGTGTCCGAATTAACCGATTTTCCGAATTAACGAGAGTCGAATTAACGAGCTTTTACTGTATTAGTCACATCCTAGAAATGGTGTTTGATTATGTCAATATAATTCAGCGTCCTTTCATTTCCATCGGGACCTAACAACACGATCTGGCCGGTTGTCGATCCCTTGCACTGTTGTGGAGCATTTAAATCAATGTATATACAGTAGACGCTCATTAAACGGAACCTGAAGGGACCCGGAAAATATGTTCCGTTTAACAAGAGTTTCATTTACTGAGAGATGAACTGGGTTGAAACATTCAGGTATGAAACCAATCATGCTAAAGGCAGTTGTTCCATTTAAGCAGCAATTCCGTTTAAGAGATTTCCGTTTACTGAGAGTCCACTGTAGTCACGCCGATAAATTAGTATGCCTCAAGATGTCGATGCTAAGATATAATGCAAAATTACGTGCTGCGTTGTCACAATTCTGAAAAATATAAAAGCGTTCTTAAAGACCTCGTGTCATCTGCTCACCCTGACAATCCTCATCGATGGTTCCTGCGCACTTTCTTTGTGTTCAGTGAAATCAAAACACAGAATAACAGTTTGAAGGAAAAAAGATACGGGAAATGAGAAAATGGCTTTCACTTACGGAATGCAGCAAATGCGCCCAGGCCCCCGTACAACGCAGCCCCCAACTAGAACAGTTCGCGGCAGACCACGGCCAAGACCATGAGAACGGCTACTGCTGGGCAGCCGTATCCACTCCATCTGGTAATGGGCCTGCTCCACATCAACAGAAAACACTATAGGTAAATTTTCTTGACGTCCGAAATTCAACCGATTCAAGTAGTTCCGAAACATTTGTGCGGTACACTATGGGCAATAACTAATTCTTAAGTACAAAACTAATTTGAAACGCTAATTTCAGTTGGTACTGTATGCTGACGTCACTATACAGTGCGGGCTTTCCGTCACATGCTCGCTCAAGATATCGTGACGTTTCGCTGCATGCCTACGTTAGTGACGCAAAAGCGGATGTTTTTGGTGATGCCCTAGCGGAAATTTTTTCCCTGACGTCATCACAAATAGTCATACTAGTGTTGATTTCATTCAAAGCCATATCAAAATAAGATACCTTAGCATTTACTGTGCTTCCTGATTGCTCAGGGCCATCTCTGTATACAGGTGACTCGTAAGACAGAGTAAACTCCGCTTCGAAAACTGGTGTCAGCACCTCTTTAAAGAGCCCCAGTTAATTAAAATTATCCGCAGCCCTCCGCTACTGCGTCTCTAATAACATGCACATGCATTGGGACGTTGAACCTCCGAAAAGAACCAAAGAACCAGCACGGTAGAATATTAAACTCACCGGCAGGTTCGGACCAAAGATCTTATTGACGAGGGAGTCCGCACTGTAGATGCCACAGGTCACCAGTGCGGCCGCAACGGTAACGATCCCAGCGTGCGTGGAGAGGCAGCACTGGGCGTCAAAGTATGGGAGAGCGCCGATGAAGCAGTCGGATGCTGTTCCCACAAATGACAACACTATCCACACGGCTGTCGGTACAAAGGTTTCTGGTACAGGTTCAGGCCCGTCCACTGGAGTGTTCGGTATAGTCGTGACAACGTCCACCATCATCCAGACCTTAGTGATGAAGCTTGCGCTTAGCATCACCGTCCAATACAAGCGGTAGCTCCACCATGAAAAACACGCCGACAAGGTCGGCAAGACAGCAGTGTGCTGAAAACAGGAAACAAGGAAGGCATTGTTAAAAGTCGGGGAAGAAGACTGCCCAAAAGATTAGTGCGCAGCACACCAACGTAACGCGAATTCACCCGCGAAAATTCAAGATAGTATCTCAGATTGATATATCTTCAGTACGGCCTAGCTCTGCAAACACGGTACAGGCCCGTTTCTTAATGCAGTGAAACTGCGACAGGGTTGCGAGCTTCCCATATAGGTTGCTTGTCATCGAAATGTCTTAGCGGGAACTGTGCTATGGCCGTACGCGTAAAAGAAAGCCAGCCAAAAGCGGTTGCACTCCAGACATACAACTCCTTCGTGCTTATATGCGTGTCCTATCGTGGAAACATACTGGAAGTTCCTTAATTACTGGGCCATCCAGCAATGCTTGTACTAAAGAATCAGTCATTTTATTTAATTTTAACCCACAGTGACCTGTAATCCACGACAATTTTAGGTGTTTCAGCTGAGGGGCAACTAATGATCGTAACGTATTTAGGGCTCGTGAGTTATGTGAAACTGCAAGAGCTGTGCATACCAAAAAGGAATCTTATGACCGCACTGTTGTCGTCCGTCAGAAGCTTTCGCAGCGCCGTGACAGTAGCCATGAGCTGAGCTTCAAAAACCGGAGTGAAATCTGGTAACCTCGCGGCGAATGACCAGCCAAGAGAATGGCAGACAACTCCTGCGCATGCCCTTTCACCATTCACGGACCTGTGGCTATTATGTTAAGTGTTTGTGCATGTACGAAGTAATTTTCTAACCGGTTCTTTAAGAATTTGCAAAATTTGAAATTTGAATTTTGGAGGAAAAATCTAATCATGTGCTATCATGAAATTCTGATTTTAGCTATTAGTTACAATTACCTCCGTAATATCCACATTTATAATTTCCGGTTTCTTCTGTACAAACATGATTTGTTGTGTGTGAAACCGTGGCCAATGATCAAGAAATAAGAAGTCTGGGTCACAGATAAAGACATTCATATCTTCTTACGGGTAAGCTTTAAAATTTTAGAAATTTTTGTAGCGGTAATATGCCGAATCGACAAAGCAATGTTGGCAGACGAGCTTCCTAGAAAATAACATTATTAGCTGCAAGCCTAGGGAGCCTGTATTCTATATGTTTATCAGTTTCTTTCTTTTTCTTTCTTTCTCTCATCATCTATTTATTTCTGTTTCTCGGTCTTTCTATTTGTATCTCTTTGTGGTTTTTATCTCTTTTTATCACTGTTTTTTTATTTCTTTCTCTCATTATCTATTTCTTTCTCTTCGTCGCTCTTTCTATCTTTCTATTTCTCTCTCTCCCTCTGTTTCTCGCTTCTTTCTAGCTTTTCTCTCTCTTGTTCTTTGTCTATATTTCTCTGTTTCTGTATTGCTCTGTTTTTTTCTATCTTTTTTTGGTGTATTTCTTTCTATTTCTTTTCTATGTCTTTCCGTGTGTTTTTCTTCCTCCTCATCCTCACTGCCCTTTCCCACCCCCTTAGTGTGCTATACTATTTAAGGCTATGCTATGCTTTTATTTTCTCTCTCTTTGTTCCTTTCTGTCTCTTTCTCTCTTTCATTCTTTTTGTTGCGCTAACTGTTGCCTTTTTCATTTTTAGTGGACCAGTGGCGAGTAGTCGGATTTACCCAAATTCTGAGGCACACACCCGTTTATGATGATAGTTTTTTTGGTTCACCGGACAAGGAACGATTTGATAAATAGCTTCATTGTTTAAAAAAAGTCTTCACGAGGCGAGATTCGAACCCGCGTATCTACGATCCAAAAGCGAGCATCTTAACCACTCGGCTATCTAGGCACGCTATCAAACCACAGCAGAGCAGAGCCTTGTATAGTACAGTGTAACAAGGGGGTGGGCAAACGAAGTCAGGGTGAGGAGGAGGAAAATAGAGAGAGAAAGGCAGAAAGAAAAAAAGAAGATAATAAAAATGGACATAGAAAAAATACTAAGAAAAAGTATAACCAAGCGAGAAATAGCTTCCTTTTCATATTTACATACATTGCGATATAAAGATTCTTGCATACGTTGCATGAATTTTGCATACATTACTTTCGGACTCCATCATTCGCAGGGTCGCAGCACTGCGGTGCAAATTCGAGACCCCCATCCTAATGGACTAAGACTATGAGAGACGCCGTAGAAGAGGGCTCCGGAAAATTTGATCATCTTGTGCTCTTTAACCCCTTAACTGCTTTGGACGAGCAGAGCTCGTCCTGCCCAAACTGTCCCCAAACTGCTTTGGACGAGCAAAGCTCGTCCTAGCGGAAGAGGTACTCCCCTCTAGCGTTCAGGGCAAGAGGCGCTCTTCTACAGCTTAGATTGCGTGTAATCCACCAGATGGCAGCATTTACTTGGCAATTTATTTTTCTCCTGCAGAAAGAGCGCGGTTTTTGTATGAAAAGATGGCTTGCGGTGGCGGGCACCTATGCATAACTGGCTCGTCAACATGAAAAGAGGCTTTTCGTTTTCCTCATCTTCTTCGAGTGATGATCATTCGGATACAGATGTTTATCTTGTGTCCGGAAGTGAAGACAGCGAAGGCGGTGAATTGAGCATCTCCTCCGGTGATGATGAAAACAGCTCGGAAGCGAACATCGCGAGTGCTCGCCAGTGGATCCTGCTTGATGCGGACAATCTTCCTGTGAAGCCTCCTCGCTTTCCATTCTTGGTCATTCCAGACAAGACTTTCAACTTGTCATTGCCAGATGACCTTATGGAATATATTCAGCAGTTTCTTCAAATGTGCTTCGTTTGCTCTCGGAAGCGAGGAGAAAACGGGAAAAAAATTGAGAAAGGAAACTCGCTTTTGGTGCAGGAGCTGCAACAGGCCCCCTTGCGTTATTCCGTGTTTTGATTTGACTAAGTATGTGGTCCAAATATTTTTTTAATATCGACTAGCTATTTTTTAGTACAATCAGATTCGAAATCAGCAATAAAAAAAATAGGCACTTTTGGTTGGGAAATTTTCAAAAAAATAAAGCACTTAAGGGGTTAAGAGGGCTCACCAGCTCCAAAGCAACTAAGATTTGAACTTTTTGTGTCCATAGATGGCAGCACTTACACACCACAAAAAGGAGGTCATTTAGAGTACACTCTAGGCGTGTAAATCTCACCAGGTCATGAAAGCGTGCGAAAAGGTCATTCCGAGCGCGATAAGTAGTGCTGTTTGAAACTTGCCCAGGAATGCCTCAAAAAAGGGTGAACGCTCCTATGTTTTCCGCCAGCATAGCCGTAGCAAATGCGATGGAGGGGTTTTGCCGCTTTGTCCTCCCCGTACTGTTGCGGTGTAAGCCTTTCCCTCCAACTTCTCCGTATCCCCAAAGCAGTAACCCAAACAATGGGTAGTGACCTCTCTTCACAGTTCTCTTAAGCTTATTGTCAGAAGCTATGGAATACATAGCTTGCATTGACGTCACCGTGGCCGCCATCTTTGTGAACAAACTGGTTGAGACGCAGGGTGAACTGTTGCTCGAACGCGCGGAGCAAGAAACGGTGACACCAGATTAGTTCTGGTGCCCCCTCCAACTTCATGAATGAAATGTAATTAATTGGCAGTTACAAAGTACTAGATTTATTATTTTTACGCAGAACCCTCTTATCGCGATTCACAACTGACTATGCCGTAAAAAGCAACTTTCGTAAAAAAATTCTTTTCTTCGGGCATGCCTTACGTTGTTTTCTCTCGGGGACACTTTGATCTGCTTCTGTGCCATCTAGACAACTTTGGTGATTAGATGGAATGGCTACTTAGAGAACATTATCGTTGTAAGAAAATTCAAAATAAAAGATTTGTATGCTTCTACTGTTTTATTATACTTGTTATATTGTGCGCTTCTCCCAGATTTATATATTACATACAGCACGCTTTAGGTTAGCGTTTGGAAATTTAAGATGGCAAACGGAAAAAAGTTCGCTACATACAAGCACGGATAATGTTTAAAAATTACATCAAAGGTGGTCGAACGCGAAGACGGGGTCAGTTCCCAAGGAATGTCCCAGCACTATCACCCCAAGTTGTTACGTTGTGAAAAGAGCACGTGTCGAGTCATACGCTTGTCAGTGAATGTTTTCTTTCCAAAAAACAAAGCTTGTTTTGATCTACGCATGTGCCGTTGGTGCCTTGAAGAACCAGTTCGCGGTAGCCGATCGCGCTTTTTTATCCATTTGCCTGCTCAAGGCAGCAAAAGCATTCAAGTCTCTGCTGCAGGTGCCGCCGCTGTTAGTTTTGCCACCACATCAGATCTCCGCGGGTGCCGAATAGGACGATTAGCTACGGGTAGGGAAAAATCTTTGAGCACCAAGGATCTCTCGCCAACTGCTTAGAGAAAGAGCTGGTAGCCGAAACGTTGTCGAGACGCCATAGAAACAGTGCATTGTGTTTGGGCGACACGCCTGAATTAGCCACGCATACCACAACACTGTCGCGTGGAACACGCACGAGAGATGGCATCAATAATGCATGTTGCTGCGCAAAGGAAACACAGACAAGGAAGGGAACAAGGAAGGAAATGAGACTCGCGACTGGATTTTATTGAACATAAAACGGATATTTATACGACACAAACCACAAATTCATTTACGCGCATGAGAGCAACCAGCTTTCATTATCGTACAATCTTATGGAAGTATCACTGAGGCAAATGTCTCTTCTTTTCGTGATGAAGAAAGCCTCAGCCAGCTCACGTGCCAATTGGTTCTGACTACGCCTCATGATTCTCGTTGTCGACAGCAGAGGCTGACACGGTTTGCCACAGGCAGCCGACAGCATGCGCTGCAGTGAAGAGGCAAATTAGATCCTTGTCCGTTCTTTATCGACAGCTGGTGTTCTCTTAGGCGTTCATTTATACACTGGCTCCTTGTTTTAGAATTCAAGAAAACAAACTAATTTAAACTCTGTGTGTACTAGAACCTAATGTTCGGTGGCACAAAAAAGATTCGTAGTAATGCGTGGAATATATATATATATATATATATATATATATATATATATATATATATATATATATATAGATATACATAGCACGTTTGGCCTAAAAGAAAAACGCGAGGATAATGTTTATCAAGGATACAAAATGAAGTATAAAACTGTTTAGAAATGGGCCTTTTTCAGGTCTGAAGAGCGCCTCTAGTGGAGATCGCTGAAATCGAAACTGAGGGTCCATGGCCTCCGAAGTTACCCACCGCGTGCCGGTAGATATTCTCGGAGGCCTGGTATTTTTCGGGAAAATTTGCAAATCTTCCACGCCAGGTGGCGCTCAGTCCGCTCCTGTCGCCACGCTGTGACCCTCAAAAAACACGGCGCGCGTGTCGTCACCGCCGTCGCGCATGCGCAGACTACCCTCCTGAAAAAGGCCTCCTGAAAAAGGCCTCCTGAAAAAGGCCTTTTTCAGGTCTGAAGAGCGCCTCTAGTGGAGATCGCTGAAATCGAAACTGAGGGTCCATGGCCTCCGAAGTTACCCACCGCGTGCCGGTAGATATTCTCGGAGGCTTGGTATTTTTCGGGAAAATTTGCAAATCTTCCACGCCAGGTGGCGCTTAGTCCGCTCCTGTCGCCACGCTGTGACCCTCAAAAAACATGGCGCGCGTGTCGTCACCGCCGTCGCGCATGCGCAGACTACCCTCCTGAAAAAGGCCCATTACATCTAAGGTGGTCAAGCATGAAGACCGGGTAACTTGGCGAGGCATGAGCCAGCACCATCTCCCCGAGTTGCCACGTTGTGAAAGGCATGTGTCCAGTCATACACTTGACAGTGGCCGCTCAACATCAAATAATGTTTTCTTTCCAATGAACAAAGCTTGTTCTGATCTACGCATGTGTATTTGGCGCCTTGAAAAAGCAGTTCGCGGCAGCCGATCTCACTGCCGCGAGATTTGCCTGCTTGCCTATGACGTTTCTAAACAGCCACGATGTCACGCTTCTGCGTATTCCTGACCGACAGAACTGAGCGAAAGCACATGAGCCTCTTGGCTAGTCTATGCTGCAGATGCCGCCACTGTCCCCCTTGCAACCGAGCGCTCAATAGGACGATTAGCTATGGACATGGGGCAGTTTCCTGAGCACCAAGGACCTCTCGGCACCCTGCTTATATGAAGTGCTGGTAGCCAAAACACTGTCCCGATGCTGACGCCGAAGAAACGCTGCTTTGTGTTTGGGTCACACACCTGCATTAGCCTCTCATTCCACTTCATTGTCGCGGGGAACACGCTCGGGAGGAAAAGAGGCAGCACAGCCCCCCCCCCCCCACACACACAAAAATAGATACAAAAAAAATACCGAAGCCTGTTTCAAGCTCACTCAGCAAGTCCCTTACTTTTCTACGCAGCGCACGAATACAGCCATATGAGAGGCTGGTGGTAGAGTGTAGGATCGCAGAATATAGGGGTTACCAGGTGGAGCCACGTCGCGCCTCTTAAATATGGCGCGAATTTTAAATCCAGACTGAAAGTACACACAGCGCTTTCAAAGCCTGTAAAATGGAAACCAGGGGCTTGACATGCATGACAATTATACCATAACAATAAGGAAATAAAAAGGGAGGAAATGTTGTGGAAGAAATTTAGATAACTAAGCTATTTTCTTCAGGAGACAACAAGAAAGGGCGAGACGTTAAAATGTACAATTTTTATGGATATTTGCCTCTGGTTTGTAAAAAAATGAAAGCCCAAGGAAAATATCTGTCCGCAACATTTCCTCGATATATACTAAAAATGAATGCAGTGCCGAAAACCCCGTTTAAATCTGACCAAATTTGGGCACGCTAGGGCTTCTCAAAATGCGCATGTACAGTGAACTCCCGTCAAGACGAACTCGGTTAAGACGAATTCTCGCTTATACCGAACAACACGGGACCATTTGTTTGGTTTCCCATAGACTCAATGCAAAAAAAATTCACGTAAGACGAACAGCCCAACTGTACTCTTCTGTTAAGGGGGGACGCGGCTTTCGTATCGCGAAAAACGGCAAAAAAATCGATTTTCTGAAAATCAAATTTTCAGTTTCTGGAACCCTTTTTCTATCTGATTCCAAAATATCTACACTGAAAACCACCCAGAAGTGCTTCGAAAAATTTGTTTTGCCCTTCGAGGCGGCGAAAATTATTGTGGAAATCGCAAAAAAAACAGCGATTTTCAAAAAATTGTAGCTCCGCGATGGCGCAACCGCGAACCAACTTCTTGGGCTTGTCGGAAAGGGCATTTTTCCGTGTTCAAATTCCCCGCTTCAGCGGGCTCCTCAATTCAGAAAGAAGCGCACAAAAAGCAAACACTTGAGAGTCGTTCCGAGGCCTCCGATTGGCCGCGTCCGCCATGTTGCCCCAGCTCGCCTCGCCATTGGTCCGATGCTCGCTCCGGGAGATCGTCGTCTGCCGATTGCGCGTCGCGAGTTCATGGCTGTCGAGAATCGCGCTACCAGGCGCTACTTCGTGACACGTTCGCAATTGTTCTGTATTCACGGCTCGACGATCACTTAGAATATAATTACGCTTTAGTTTGGAGCTGCAAGAGGAAGTTTGATCTGATTACGATGGTGCGCCGCGCTCCTAACGAACATCGCAAACGCACGTCACGGACCGACTCTCTAGCGTTGACTTCAGCGTCGGATTCGCGGTTAGATGTTCTGCTTATCAGCACTTCTGACACCGTGACGAAGGCCATCGCGGGACAGGGGCGTAGGCAGAAATTTTCTTCGGGGGGGGGGGGGGGCACCTCCTTGATCTGCAGTGGGGACGAGCAGGCAGATGTGGTCGAGTGTCATTTTCTGCTCTGTATGCTATGGCAAAAAAAAAATTTCGGGGGGGGACGGGGGGGGGGGGGCACGGGCCCGGTGTGCCCTAACGTGGCTACGCCCCTGTCGCGGGACGACTCTTTGTACTCACGACCACGCATTACGCACTTTGAAGCAACCGGCACCGCGGCCTGCGCATCTACTGCTCGGAGTCGTCGCTAGGCCTAACTCCGCTCACGGCGCCGTTTGGCGAGACGCACCTCGAACTTTGCGGGCAACAACAACGCGCTAGCCAGGGGCGTAGCCAGAAATTTTTTTCGGGGGGGGGGTTCAGCCATACTTTATGTATGTTCGTGCGTGCGTTTGTATGTGTGCGTGCCTATATACGCAAGCAAAACTGAAAAATTTCGGGGGGGGGGTTTGAACCCCCCCAACCCCCCCTTGGCTACGCCCCTGGCGCTAGCGTACCCGCGGCTATGTGCTTCTTCGCAAGCGAAGAAGCACATCGCTCGCCGGCACTTTGGAACCGCGGGTGGGCATTTTACGCATCGGCAGTGAACTCCACAGCCAAGCTCGTCAGACCCCACGGCCACGAACTGCTCGGAGCAGCGGTAGCTATGGGCCTATTCGATTTTCCACTTCTGGCTACCCGCGGGCTGCCAATTTCGCGCGTCGGCACCCGAAAATGCGAGACCAAGTATATTGCGCGCAAATTTTTCGTCATCGTAGCTTCGCATTCGCACATCGTCACCGAACGCCGCCACCAAGCACACCACGCGCCGGCTCCACGGACCCCGCGGCCGAGCACTTCGCGGTCAGAGTGCTGTCAATAAGCACTAGTGATGTAATTTAGACGTGCTTGGTATCGCTGCAGGCGTTTATGAATGTTCTGAAACAATGAAAGCCTCGTAGACAAGCGTTGCCGCGATCGGCCGAACGATAATACGTTTCATACGCGAGGGTGGCAAAAGAACGTGTAGGAAGCAGGGGGACAAATTTTTATCTGCCCGACTCGCGTCCATTGAATAAACTGCTCAAAAATCCCTGTGCCACTAATGTCTTGGCCATAACTGTTTGTTATTTGGAACGGAGGCATCGGCTGTCATGGTGTGAGCCATTTTCTGTCACAACAAACCTCTCTCTTTATAAAAATTATTTTATGATCATTTGTAATCAATAAGCAAGACTTAAAGGGACCGACAACACATTTTTCTCGACCCAGTTTTTTACGGCGTGACAGGAAGCTCACCCTTCGTAGCGTTTGTAGCTGCAGTGGTTTATCCGAAAAGCATGTAGTTATTTTATAAGCAGTATTTTTAGATCTGAAAGGCTCCAAACACGCATGGAGGCTTGCTCCAGCAACGCTGAGAATTGATAGTGATGCCGCTAGCCCTTGTGAAAGCTGTCGTTCTGCTTTTGCAGGAGTTACTGTAACTATGCTTAACCACCTTTATTTTGAGCTTTCCAACCATTTTTGAAGATAGCGAGCTGTTACAATGAGATGTGTGGCTTTATACATCTTCCCGGTATTTGTACAGCTTTGTGTGTGCCTGCGCCCAAGGTTGCCTGCGCCTGTGTCATGGATGGCTTGTCCCGGCGTCGTTACTCTCTCGATACATGAGCCAAGCCAAGTAATCGAAAACGTAACTGTGTGTAAAGAGTAAGGTGCGGACCGTCACTTTGGTTCATGTGCGGTGCAATGAAAGAAGGGGCCGACTTCTTGGTGTCATCTTTGTTTTCAGGTAGCACAAGAGAGGGGTAAACACCGTGAATATTGCCCAGTACCACATCATATAGTGGTTGCTCCATGCATATGGCAAGTACAGTGCCCTTGAAAAAGGGGCAGTCAATCTCCACTCTTGCTTCTGGAAGATAATGGGCGGAACTGTCTAATAAATAGACAGTTCGCGTTTCTCCAGTGAACTTATTGGTTGGAACGAGTGCGCGCTTTACCACGACAGTGTCACAACCGGTATCTCTCAGTACGGTTACGGTTTGCCCTTCTAGACACCCTTGCGCTGTAGGCATTCCTTCTGGTCGACGTTTCGGTCCAACGACGCTATGCGCACCCGAACCAATCTTTTCACGACTCGTACCTTCCGTGTTTGTAACACCGCTGTGTTGTTCGCAGTGGTTGTTTTCTTTCGGTGCTTGGTCAGGCCGTGAAAGAGAACACGAAGCCTCGTTGCGGTCCTTCGTATCTTTGGGAAAGCTTTTCGGATTCTTCCCGTTCCAGCCGCTCGCTGTCTTGCTTCCCGTAGACCTAGACCAGCAGTCTGATGGCTTGTGTCCTCGCTTGTTGCATATGAAGCAGTGGGGCTTTCCCTGAGAGCTTGAGGGCTCTTTGGCTGGTGTCCCACTCTTCGTACACGCAGTTCCATCTTTACCTCTCGCCAGGTGGGTCAGGCCTTGAGCTTCGAGGTACTGATCGGCTGTTTCGGCCAAACTGTCCAAGTCTTTACAACCTCGCTCTTTCAGAAATATAGCGAGCTTCTGGTCACATTGAAGCAAGAACTGCTCCGAGACAATCCGGTTTCGCAAGGCGTCATATGTTTTTTCGGTTTTCGCCATCTCTTGCCAGTGGTCGAAATACCCCAGTAATCTGCCGGCAAATTGACGTCCTGTTTCGCCATTTTCCGGTTTGGCCTCTCGGAACTTGACTCGGTAGCCCTCCTCTGTGTACCGGAACCTCTGAAGCAATGTCGACTTAAGCTTCACAAAGTCAGTCGCATCTTCAGCGGACATGCGTCCGACTACCGACAGAGCTTCCCCCGTAAGGCACAAGCTCAAGGAGAGGCCCCACTTATCTCTAGGCCATCCCTGGTCAGTGGCCACTCGCTCGAACCTTTGAATGTAAGCATCGAGCTCATCGCGGGCTTCGTTGAACGCAGGAATGAGCTTGTGCGGGCTTCGAAACCCTTGAGTGCTTGTGTCACGATCAGTTGGTTCGGCGAGGACTGCTTGACCAGCTTGTTTTAATTCCTGCACGCGCAGCTGAAGCTCAAGCAACTGGCGTTCTCCAGCTTGCCGCTGCAACTCTCGTTCATGGTCTTCTTTAGCTGCCTCACGCTTTAGCGCGTACTCCTCGCTTTCTCTATCGCGTTCCTTCTCTATCCACTGCTGGAGTGCCTTGCCTGTGAGTCCCAACTCTTTACCAACACCTATCAGTCTTTCGGCATCCATCTTTCAACCACCGCACGTGAACAAAGTGAGGCTCTCAAAAGATGTTAAGAGAGCTTAGTCCTGTCGCGGACGCCAGAAATGTAAAGAGTAAGGTGCGGACCGTCACTTTGATTCATGTACGGTGCAATGAAGGAAGGACCCGTGCACGATAAGGCTGGTAAGCAACATATATTATCAAGCAGCAACAAGCTTCGAAGACAATACACACAACAGATATCCCCCAAATACACTTCAAACGACAAGGTCAATACGCGTGGAATGTCCTAGAGTGATGCGCTCACATTCGTTGACGTCCTGCTCACGTCCCGGGTAAACGTCTGCAGCACAGCAGGCCGACGGTCAACCGTCTCAGCAGATAGACGGGACGTAGCGGCGTGGCTAGGTGAGCAGCAGGGTGAGTGGTGGTGGACCACGCGTTCAGGCAGGCAGACCGGATCCGAACCAGCAAGCGCAGGAAAGAAGCAGGCAGGAACCGGCCAGGTACCGGGCAGGACACGGACACCTTGGTCACCAGCGCCCGCAGGAGCGCGACCCGTCAGGAGGCTGCCCAGCGGTTGTCCCGGGTATCCCTCGCGAACGTGGCCTCTCGAACGCTGTGCCTCCGTGGCCACTACTGTAGTGTAGTGTAGTTCCTATAATTTGGCACACACCCACGCTGGGGGATTGGCCAAGAACCGGATAGTTTTTAAAATCTAATTGTTAAAGTAAAGCGTAGATTTTTTCTATTTAAGAGGAAAGAAGTAAAATGAAAAAAAAAAAATTAAGAATAGAAATAGAAAATCATATAACCAATGAAGCGGAGAATTTGAATAAAAAAGAGTAAAGAAATTTTGAAAAGTAGAAGAACAAGAGGAAAGATTGATTCTATAGCCTAAATCTCTGTGAACCTTTAATAAACTCCTGCAGGGCATCGGCAATCTTCCCGTCGCTGTATCCAAGGGACAAAGCCATCCCTCTGCCAGCTCTCCTTGCTTCTTCTTCCTTTTCTTTCTTCGCCACCACCACCACGCGCTCCATTTTTGTCCGCAACGTGGCGCATTCCTCGCTGCTGTCCTCGTCTTCTTCACTATTTCACCACACTGTGCATATGCACGGCCGCACCGAGTAGCAGCGCACGTCATTTCTGAGACGAAGTGTAGGTAGCAAAACTATGTCGCTCTAAAATCTTAGCGACCTGGAAACTGCGTGCACAGTTGCATGAGCACGCTGAAAAGTTGCTCAAGACGCGCTCACGAGCATGGGATCATTACGTCACGCGAAGGCAGCGCCACTTTAATGCATACTACCATAGTCCTTCAATACTTTTTCTGGTCCCGAAACTTCGCCGTCGCGCTATGGGGGAGCTTGATATGGCGCGACAAGCTGCCGCGCCGCGGCGCCACCGTCGCTTAGAGGCCACCCTTCTCCAGGTGGATTCCGCAGACGCCGCAAATGCAGACGGCGTGAGCTGAAAGTTTGCACGTGTACTCTCTGTCTGTGACTGCGTTTTGGATAAGGGCCAAGTTCAGGTATCGTACAGTTGAATCGGCACGCTCTCGTGACGATGCCTTTTAGGCGCTGCGTACCAAGGTGCCGTTTCGGCTACAAGGGCAGCGACTGAAAATGTATCGATGTTTTGCATGCCAAGCGTTCATGGGTAGTTCAAGACTGGAAGTGAGCCATAACGCAGCAACAAACGGACAACTTCAGCATCGATTCGAAGCATGTGCATATGTGTGCGAGGCACCTTGATTCATCGGACACCGTATATGTGTACAATTTCACGATAAACGGTGACGCCGTATCGTTGTCGACAGACAAGCCGCGCCTCAGGCCTAACGTCATTTCTCGTGTGTTCCACGGCCACGGCCAACTTTACGAATGGAAAGTCTCGACCACGGACAGTTTTAACGTCACTGAAACGACATCGCAAGCCGTCGTGTGCAAAGGGAATTTTCAGCCGTGGCAAACGGGCCATTAGCTACTTAATGTAACAAAAAAAAAAAACAATATGCAAGATTTCTGTGTCAGTACACCTTTAGAATGTCTTTTGAGCTCTACTCTACCCCAATACTGAGTGAAGGCGAACGTTATCCATTTCTCATAAGCATTTGCACGGATTCATTTCCTTCAAAGAAAGATCGCGATTACAATCCTAATAAGCGTCCTGGTTCGCCAAGAAATTACGGCACTGAATGCAAATGGGCGTCAATCCTCGTCACCCTGCTCGTGAGAGATAGAGATTAAGAAACACAATGCGTAGTCAAGGGCATATATTAATCTGTGAGGTTTCCATCGCCGATATTGTCAACATAAATCGCGTTGGAAAACTGTGTCGAAAACTGATACGCACGAAAACTAGCAAAGCTTTCGAGGCCTGGGGGGGGGGGATCGGAGATCTCTGTTCGTTCCGCGTTCGTTCTGGCGGTGTTACGTCACAAAAGTGGGCGGTCCGCAGCTCTCTTCCGCCGAGAGGAAGCGGACTGCCAATCGTCAGCGGTGAGCGGCGAGCTTTCCGGAAGTAGACGCGCATCGTTTGTCCTCGGCAAGGGGACCGTATATTTCAAAACGAAGGGTTTCTCGCCTTCTAATAAATACAGTTGTTATACGAAAAGATATTGTTTTTCTTTTCAATCTCAAACAGTTTCTGAAACAGCAATAGGTTTGAGCGCTGATATTTATTGGTGTTAGTTTTTCTAACGCGCTCGCTATGTGAAGTCGCGCACGCGAAAAAAAAAAAAGAGAAAAGTGGCGGTTGGAGCAGTTTTTCAAGATGTCGTCCCACCGCAATGTGTGGCTTGGCTCCCGGGTTTTTATAAAAGAGCACCCAGAGATACCTATGCCGTCGTGCCCACTGGGGCCGTCGTTCACGAGTGAGGACCGGGACGACACGTGGAAGTAGCTGGTAGCGCTTTTGAACTAAGAAGTCCCTGCGCGTAAGACCACAGCCCAGTGGCAGGCCCGTTCATTTTGTTCGCACTGTTCGTTTCGAGAACAGAAAGCGACGCCGCACTCGCTCATGTCTTCAAACGCATCTCGCACCTCCAACCGCAAGAGAAGCACAGGTCGCAAGCGCCATTTTCTCAAAATCAGCTGTTGCGGCAGCCGCAACCGCCGCATCATGCCGTGCGAAGCCGTTTGTTCGCTCGAGAGAACGCGTGCGAGCGGTCTCGCGCTCCGTTCGTTTGTAGCAGACGACATGCTCGTTATGACGCGGTATGACGTCACCAAAAAATAAAAGATCAAGCAAAAAGAAAAATGGCTACGGCCCTCAGAGATGTGTTTTTTTTCCGGCTTCGACCAATCGCGTATGCCGCCAGAATGGGTACAGAACGAACGGCGCAGAACAGAGATCTCCGATCACCCTACTCGTTATGCCGCGATATGACGTCACCAAAAAAGAAAAGATCAAGAAAAAAAAAAAAGAAATGGCGACAGCCCCCGGCCTTGAGTGGCATCTCCCGCTTCAGCCAATCAGCGCGCTTGTTCTTCCCCAGGAGAACGAACAAGCGGAACGAACAGATCTCCGATCGCCCCCCTGAAGACGACAACACTTCCCATCAAGCAAGCGTTTCTTGACGGTACGATCTGCCGATGTATCTGTTCCGAACAGACTACCGGCAAATGCAAGCTCACGTCCTAGAACATTTTATGTTACGTAAAATTAGTCCGCAACCACTGCTGGAACGACACGTGTGCAATCGGAAGTTCGGGAAATAACAGTGAGCTCAGGTTGTCAGGCATTTAATGGTAACGCCGCTGATGTCTCATTCTATGTACAGCGCATCACAGTAACGTCAAAGTTTCTTTCTTTTTTTTTTTTTTTTGAGGCCTGTTGGGACAGCTAAGGACAAATTTCGCAGTAGCAAAAAGTCTATGCGCGTCGTCTGCTGACACATTGAGCCGCCAGCTGAACTTGAGATTGTTTACTTTTTGTATGCGCCTTGTCTTCGGTAAGAAAACATTCTCAGTAGTTCCAGGTTTAGTTCGCATAGTTGTTACAACAAAATAGAATGTAAATATTGTCTAAAAAGAGTGGGGCTTTCGGCCGCGACGTACGGGAGAATAAAAAATACAGGCGTCGCCTACGGCGGCCGCTCCGCTGGGTGGCCTTTCTTTTACTGTGGCGCCCCTAGCGGCCGCCGATAGCTCTATATTAAACTGAGGCGGCAGTTTCGTGACCAGAAAAGCTATTGAGGGACTATGATACTACTAATGCAGGCCTATATGTACATTATTATGGAGTAATACCTTTTAATATAAAGAAACGAACAATATTTCAATACTAACAAAAAAGTAGTCGACCGCGGACAGCAATCAATGGTCACGTGGCCGTCTTCATCGGTTCATTCATGTTTTTGCCGCCAGAGGCGCCACAGGTCATTTTTCGCGACTTTCAATTAAGAAATAAAAATATAAATCCATATCTCACGAAAAAAACAAGGTTGGTTTGAGTCAGTGCAACGGACAATCTTTACATCAATGGAGTCAACTTATTTCATATTCTGGGCAGTTGTCGGTCCCTTTAATTATGCTAATTACAGCATAAATACAAGAAATATGTTTAATCATTTCAGTATGTGGCCTTATTAGATTGCAATATCTTCTTTTCTGTCATGTCTATCACACCACTCCTTCATACAGAGAACTTGGTTTGAAATCCATTCTGGTTTTTTGTAGATCAAAAAAAGAAGGTTATGAAAAAACAAAGGCACACTGGAGAAAGGCCACATGTCCAAGAAGCGAAACATCATAACAAAAAAAAAAACCAAAGATCACAATCTTTAGGTGTTTTAGAGAAGGCCAAACTTTAAATGCAGTTTTCTCAATACTGTTTTTTGGCATGTTGCTCAGCTCGTGGAGCAGATATCTTGGCAACTACTACACAAATTTTGATTCCGTTTTTTTTATTTTAATCCTTGAAGTCTTGTTGACAGGATGACATTATTCTTTACCTTGCTTAGGGCCTAGTTTTTTTTTGTATGTGATAATTAGTGCATGAGAAGTTCTGAAGCGATCTGAAGCGTTCTGAAACGCAGAATGCTTGGGTTAGATTCCTGCTGTGATCTTAATATTTATTCTTTCCATTCGTCGGGTCAACGCTGCCGATGTCAGTTTTTCTTAACGCTCTCGCATTTAAAGTACCAATGTCTGTTCTCGCGGTTCCTGGGTAGATATAAACTGTCAATCACATGTGGCGCATACCCGTACACCACGGCCAGTGGTAAACGGCTATGTGCCACACGTGTCTGGAGGAAAGGGTTTGACGACCTACGCGACAGAATTTTCCCGTTATTCATGTCATGATACGACAGCCATATCCGTCCAATCCTCTTACCCTCCCATGCCGATTTTGGTCTGCACCAAGTAAAGGAGGCGATCATGAGAGCACCTCGGCGTAGGTGGCTAGGCAGATAGATTCGTAAATAAAAACGCTGAATGTGCCAAAGGTTCGCTAAGAAATGCCTCGCATTTAAAACTCCCAGAGCGGAGTAAGAACACGGCTGACAATTAAGGACTGTTATTTTGAAAAAAATTATAGACTAGTGTAAACAAGAGCTGCAGCAAGCTAGTCAATTAATCTGCTTTCGTATCTCTTCTTTTGCCGTGTTTACTTTTTAAGGGTGCGTGTTTCATATGGTTAGTTTCGTGATTGTCTGCATTATGCGTAAACCAGAGCAGCAGCAAACTGGTCAACTAGTTTGCTTTTGTACCTTTTCTTTTGCTGTGTTTAGTTTTTAAGGACGCGTGTTTCATACGCTTAGTTTCGTGATTGTGTGCATTATGATGCATTTTGAAGTTATTTTCGATTTGTTGCTTTATCGATTCACGTATAAACCACATTGTATATTCTTCTTTTTTCTTTTGAAATTGTGTAAAAGTCGGGGGTGAATAAAATTTTATGTACCACTTATTAACTCCTCCATGTGCTTCATTTCGGGAATGCTGGAAGCGAATTCTACATGTTATCAGGCACGCTTCAGCCCATGTATTAGGGTGGAAAAAACTGCCTTCTTCAATCCTGCAGGAGAACAAAAAAATTCGGCCAAATACCGTAAAAACCCGCATATAGCTCGGACCCGCATATAGTCCGGGGTGTAATTCGGGGATAGCAAACGTGAGAAAAAAAGTTTTCACCCGAATATAGTCCGAGGAAAATGGAAAAAATGCATTTATTGACATTTCATTCATCGTCGTCGTCGGACGCACTCTCTTCCGAAGCTCCCTTGTAGGAAATGTTCTCCCACAGCACATCATCCTCAGTGCCATCAAGCGCGTTGGAGATGGAGCACTTTTTGAAGGCGCGGCAAACGAGCGCCTCTGGAATGCAGGCCCAAGCCTCGACTATCCACGAGCAGAGCATCGCTGGCGAGGCCCGTTTCAGCCGTCCGGCAGGGGTCACTTCTGGTTCTCCGGACCTCATCCACTCCACGTACAGGCGCTTGACATGATCCTTAAATGGCTTATTAAGGCACACATCAAGCGGCTGCAGCTGTGATGTCATCCCTCCCGGGATGACGACGAGCTCGGTGCGGAAGTCGCGCAGCAGTCGCTTTACGGAGTCGGCCAGGTGACACCGAAACGCGTCGAGCACAAGCATCGAAGGGAGCCCCAGCAGTGCTCCGGGCCGTCGGCACCACACGGACTTTATCCAGTCAAGGACTAACGATTCGTCCATCCACCCCTTGTCCTGGCAGCGGACGACGACATTTTTCGGGAACTTCTCCCCCTTCGGCAGCGTCTTTCGTTTGAACACCACGTAGGGTGGCAGCTTGCGACCGTCAGCCGTGCAGGATAACATTACAGTCACCCGCGTTTTTTCGTTTCCAGTCGACCGCACGATAACTTGCCTGGAGCCTTTTTGATGCACCGTCAGCGCCGAGGGCATATCCAGGTAGACCGGCGTCTGATCCGCGTTGCCGATCTGGCCCAGCTGAAAGGGGACTGCCTTTCGCAACGCAATTATGTACCTTTGAAAAGCCACGAGGTGCTCTTCGTAGCTCTCTGGTAGCTTCTGGGAGATCGACGTACGCCGACGTAGGGAGAACCCAGCGCGGCGCATGAAGCGAGACACCCAATGCTTGCTCGCTTTGAAATCCTCCGGCTGAATGCCTTTGTCTCGAGCGATCTCCCTTGCCTTCGCTTGTAGCAGCTCGATGTTGACAGCGAGATGTGCAGCTCGCTGCTCCCGCACAAAATCTGTGAGTTCTCGTTCCACGTCAGGAAATGCTCCATTTTTTGGTCCGCGGAAACTTTTTCGCTGGCCGCTGCATGCAAAGAGGGCTTCCTTCTGCTTCCGCCAACCGCGAATGCTCCGCTCGTTGACTCCGAACTGCCGCTCCGCGGCACAGTTGCCGATGGTTTCGGCAGCAGCGATAACTTTTCTTTTAAAAGCAGCAGAGTACTGCCTGCGCGGTCCTGACATGGCGTAAAATCACAGGAGCAAAATCGAGGCCGTCGTTATGGGCACTAAGTTGAAGCAAAGGCCACTGACCAACTGACCAGTTAAGACTAACGCCGCTAACACTACCTAGCGCAGAAGCGCGCAGACAGCTGATGATGATGATAGCACCGCGCTATGCCGAAACCGAAACTGAATTTGGGCCGAAAATTCTTGGGACCCGCATATAGTACGGGGCCGAAATTTCGCACCCTAAAATCTAGAAAAAAACCCCGGGCTATACGCGGGTTTTTACGGTAAGTCACACTAACTATCCAGTTCTCACGCTGAAACGCCCCCGTGGAAGCTCACAATTACGCTGTCCGTGCTCAAGCTGCGCTGCCTCTTGCCCGGAGCAAAATGGCTGCCAACCGGTTTCCCAGGCTTCACCCGCTCGCGTGGGCGCGTATAGGGGACCTCCACTCCAGAAGTTTTTTTTAAACCTCCTTGATTCAGACCGAGAAAAAGCAAAAAAGATAGAGAAAAGCGCTTCCTGGAGCAAAGACGCGAAGAAGACCAGTAAGCGGATAAAGCCGGTATCCCCTCTCACACCCAGCCTGTGGGTGGGGGAGGTGTGAGCTTTATCAGCAAAGAAAGCAACAAAAAGAGTGGGGGATTTACAACTTGGACCCCCAAGCCATTGCATGGGTTTCCCAGCTGGAGTACAAAGGAGAACAGAAGAACACAATCGCTTGGGGCCCCTCCGCCGTCGCAAGGGGAGTGGGAAAAAAGAAAAAAGAAAGCGACAACAGGAACAAAAATGGTCTGTGCATTACAATCGAGTACGAAACCGAAACCACGAGGTCAGGTGCACTGTCATCGCCATCACACAATGGCGGCCGAGCACATGTATTTTGTGGTCAATAATTCGCGTTGGTTCGCGCAGGACCTGTGCGCGTTGTATCTGTTCCCAGTGATGAGCCATTTTGATTATGGAAGCGCATGACAAAGGAAAGCTATTATAAACAGCGAATATATCTGCGTCGTGTCTTTTTCGTGGCGAGGCTTGTGACCGTGAGTAGCCAGATGGGATGTCTTCAGCTGCACGTCGATCAGGAAAAGTTACTGCGGGCCGAAAACGGGAAAATATCCGGAAATCGAAGAAAACCTTGCAGACTTTCTTAAGCAACTCAGCGTATAATGACTTTGTCAAGACAACAGCACGCGACCGAGGCGTATCCAGAAGTGATCTTAAGAGTCGGCAAAACAGGCTCACAGAAGAAAATGAACTGCCAGGACAATAAATTTTACATTCCTTGAAGGAAAATTGTGCTTGTCTCATTTTTTCTAATCGTCAACATAGGAGCATGTTACAGTTTTATCATTAAAATGTGGTAGCAAATATCTTCATGAGCATTTTTATTTTTGAACACGCGAAATCGGGTGCTCGTAAGATTCGTGTAAACACTCTGCTTGAAGGCATAGTTTTTATCTAGATGAGCCAAATAAATACTTTTTCTTGTCTTTTTGCCCCCATTGTAAGTCTACTCCATTCAGTGTTTTCAAGTAACATATGTGGATGCACTTGGCATGTTAGCATCTCTCTTTTTGGGGGCACTTCTGATAAGCCGAACTCCTGATAAGACGAACAGATGACCGCGGTCCCTTCGAGTTCGTCTTAACGGGAGTCTACTGTATTCTCTATGAGAGCTCGCGCTGGTGAACCCTCTTAACGTACGGGGGGGGGGGGGGGGGGGGGGGGGGGAATAGAAAGAAATGCGAACAGAGCGGCGCGCTGTACGCTCTGACCTCGGTGGCAATAAAAAGGTGCCAGATGGTTCTTGATTGTATCATGGATGACTCTAGTGGCTTTTCATCACCATCTAGGCGGGGAGAACTTCAAAATGAATGCGAAACAGCAGAGATTGTAGGTGCCGCATGTTCGCGTTTCTTTTCATGTCGACTATACACCTCAATTTTAGTACACGGGCATCTAGAATTTCGCAAGTATCGAAATGTGGCCGCCGCAGCCGGGATTCGATTTCACGGCCTTCGGCTCATGCTTGAAAACGTTAATGCTTAAACACGTTTACAGTGGTCCATACAATACTGATCGTAAATAGCCCAGCTAAACAGAACAGAGAGGAAGATTAACACATGCACAAACTGACAACCATTTTATTGAAGCCAGATTAGAAGGCACATACATCCACAAGCTGTGCAGGTGCACCGTCATATTGAACAGCAGACTTAATCCCGAGCCGGAAATCTTTAAACCACGAACGTAAGAAATTTCATTTCCACATTGTAAAGCATAGTCGATGTGTCGCTTGGTAACCTTTTCTCGCAGCTTTTCTAAAGTGGAACCAGGTGTCATCCAAATGTATCTTACCCCCCCCCCCCCCACCCCCCAACAGACTTTCCCCGAGGGCTCTTTGGTACACGACACACAAACTCACGCCAGTAGGTTTCTGTGAATAGCCCCGAACGATGAACATTGTGGTGGAAAAGAAAGGGACCCAAACGACTGAAATAATATTTCAGGAAAATGACCTTCACCCAGCCTTTCCAATGCCTGACCTGTATCCGCGTTTCTGCAACCAGGATCATGCATATACTCTTCCAATGCCCTTCCAATGGCGTCGGCAGAGATCCAAATAAGGCGACAGTATCCATGACATGAACTTTGGCCTCCAAGCTAATGTGCTTATGGCCTGTTTACGAACGCGCACACTGTTAAGAGCCGAGGGAATGGAAAAATTAGTTTATTAGGGTGGCTTGTTCGGCGAGTTGGAGCATAGTTCTAGGTAAATTGAATGCCAGCCGCATTAAAAAAAAGAAAGCCAAAAAGATCGAGACAGGAGCAGGAATGTAACATTTATTTTTACGGGGCCAATAAAGGCTGCCGCTCAAATCGAAAGCTGAAATTCAAGTAAAATGCGGCAATAGTCAAGCTCAGGACGACTTCCATAACGGTGGAAACGTCGTGGGCTGATAAATAAAAAAACATTTTTCAAAGAATATACACGACACAAATGCTGCTAATACTAATACAAAACCTTAACGTAATGCAACCTGCGGGATTAAAATCTGACAAGTAGCATTTGCATGGAGGCTTCTTAAAGCAGCGTGGGAAATAATTTTCCAAAAAACTTATGTTGTACACAACACTTGTAGCACATTTCGTGAAGCAACGCTCGTGTTTCGTAGTGCACACCGGATTGCTAGTCTTTCCACGAACCACACGTGAGCATAGGCTAGCAAGTTTACACGGAGCTGAAAGAACAATGTTTACAACATTGGCGTGTACAACATTGTCGCGTGTACAACATTCCGGTGACCTGTGATAAGGTTTACATCGGCCAAACCGGCCGATGTATTAATACTAGGTTGCGTGAACATCACGCTTCTTTGAGTTCGAATGATGGGGCGAATCTTGCACGTCACTGTCGGGAATGCAGTTGCTACCCACTTTTCAGTAATTTCACTTATCTGGGAAGAGGTAAGGGTAAAGAAGAAAGGGAAATTGTGGAGGCATACTTCATTAGGAAAAGCGGAGATAGATGTATAAGCACACCGTCAATTTGCCTCCATTGACAAGGAATTTAGTGTGTTACAACGATGGCAAGAAAGATGATTGCGTAATCTTTCACCGGGTGACGTTGTCGGTGATACAGACGTGCTGCACATGCGTTGTGAGGTTTCTTCGTTGAGTGTTTTTCTTCAATAAAGTCACAGTTGTTAGTTCCAGCGGTGTGTGTGTCTGCCTTTTCTCGTGTCCCGTTCTTTTGCTGGCTTTCGTCAAGTATCATGAACCAACTAGCCCAGATCTCAACTCTTCTGCAAATATTGGTGCATGATTGCGACTTTGGCAGCCCCAAGATCAAGCTGCACATGTTCTGACACGCCGGCCGTGCGACTGCCGGTGATAGACTCCCCCAAACCCGAGACTTTGGCGCAGTTTGGCGCAATTTTCGTCGATATTATCAGGATGGCGCAGTTGGTGCAGGAGTGGAATCACTGTAATTGCATGCAGCGCATCGTGAATTGCACGCAGCGCATCGTGCGCTGCGTGCGTGCCTGCGTTTTGCTCCTGTTTTCAGTCGCTGCAGCGCGAGCGTGCTGCTGGAGGTATCGTTATCGAGCGCCTTGGCTTGAAAAGAATAATTAAGTAAAAACTTACATATAAATGAGCACAAACAAATGACGCAGGACCTGCGTCGTTTATTTGCGCTCAAAGTTTTTACTTAATCGTGAGATACCAACTAGCCCACCTAGCTATTTTGTAAAGAATACACATGCCCATCTGTTGACAGTAATAGAGCTGCTCGCATTGCAGTGTGAAACCGATTATTTTGGGGGCTTTGTTGTCGGCGTCATTTTTCAATAAAACCGACGGTCACCGCTCTTTTGAATTGCCGTTCTGGCATTTCGTACCCGTCGTTACGGTATCTAGCCACCATACTGAAGCCATCACAACTATACTAGTGTCGACGTCAGTAGGTGCGCCATGCAGAAATTCAATGCCATATCAAAACAAAAAATATTCGTATTTGCTCAGGGCCATCTCTGTATACAGGAGACTAAGGCGGAGTTTACATGGCTTCGTGAAACTGTTGTCAGCCCCTCTTTAATGTGGTAAGATTTTCAGACAGATTTGAGAGCGAAAAATTAAGCCGCCCTTGGGGGCAACCAAAGCTTGGTGTGTGTGTTCCCTATCTTTCACATTGCACAATGATCTATCCTAAAGTAAGCGTTCGATTTTATTGTACGTAACGGCCGTCTCCGGAGCGCTGTTTGCGGGCTGAGTCGGTGTGGCTTCTTTCATGTTCTTTCCAGCATTAATCAGACTGTAGAACGGATCAACGAAACGACCATCACGGTACGGTCCTTTCGTTGGGCTATTCGCGAGCGCGCAAAACACGCTAAATCAATTTGATAATTGACGTGTTTTTCGCACTTTTATTCTTTTTCTCGGAAAAAACAACCAGGGACATTACACCTAAACTTAATAACTTACTGATTTCAGTAATCAAGAGTTGTCTAATTAAAGCTAACTAACAAACAAGAAAGACAACGACAGTATAGGAGATGTTATTTTATTTTTGTATTAGGATGTAAATGTGAAGAAAGTGGACGAAAGGATAACTTGCCGCTGGCAGGGACCGAATCTGCGACCTTCGAATAACGCGTCCGATGCTCTACCAACTGAGCTACAGCAGCGGTCACCCCTCCGCCCACTTTATGGGGTATATGTGTGTATTCCTTTTAAACTTGGCAGTGTTAGTCAGCACCGCTATAGTAGCCGTGACGGCGGGTGTGGAACACTTTCTGCCTGCTGGCGTCACGAGGCACGCGGTCTTTTTACGAGCTGGCAGCTGACCAATAATCCCTCGTATACAGTAGAACCTCGTTGATACGTTCCCGCTTAGTACGTTTTCCCGGCTCCTATGCTCGAAATCGCGAAAATTAAAAATAACCCAATACAGTTGTGTGTAATACGTTCCGGTTAATACGTTCCCGGAAAATATGATTATTCAGCAGCAACGTTCAGCACCGCGGAAAACTGTGGTCGTATAATACGTTTTGTACTCAGAAACTCTCATTCAGGTGTGCAAAAAGGGCCCTGTAGTGTACTTGTGAAGCGCGAAGTGGCAGACAGCCACCGCGCGGCGACGGCAGCTTCTCCGCAGTGCCTCCCCCCGTCCGCGCTTTCTCTGCTTTGCACAATTGTCCCCTCCGCGTCTCGTCCGAATTGCTCGATCGTCCCCTCCGTGTCTTCTCCGAATTGCTCGATCGCCACTCTCTGTCAACCACACACTGACCCGAAGGCAGGCGGCGACGCTGGCCGTCAAAATCTTCAAACGGCTTGCCGCGGAAACGCACATGCCGCCGCCGTATCGCCACCGCTGCACAACACGCCGCGACCCGTAACCATAGCAACGCCGCCATTGTGCCCAGTGAATGATGATGATATCTGATGTTTATTGGCGCAAGGGCCATTTGATGGCCAAAGAGCGCCAGGTCATCGTAACTGATATGAACAATGATTATGGTAGGTGGCTGTAAAGGGGCCTTAAAATTCCTCGCGCTAAAGGCGGGTAAAACGTATAAGTATTAAAATCATGAGCGTGACGTGAAATGTATGGGTAGTGAGAATGAATGGCGAGAGAATGAATAGCTTACTGAAACTACGTGTATATGGCATGAGCACGAATGCCTCAGCAACGCCCTTGAGACCAAGGGCTGCGAGGCAGGTGCTTCTTTAAGGGGGGACACTGCTCTTAAAAAGTTTTCTTTATTTCTTGATCGATTTTGATGAAACTTGGTGACTTTATGTATATTTGTATGCTGATTTCAAATATGCAATTACTTTTCTAGTATAATGTGTAGATTTTAAAATACAAAATATCTCATGTGCCTCTTGGGGAGCAAGTTTTTTTTAAAACTGAGTTAGTTACAAAGTAAATCAGCATATCACGATAATCTGCAATCGGAACTGTGTGCAGTGCAACAAAAATGGATGTTCTAAACCCATTAGAACAAAAGTTATGGTATGTTGAACGTTTGCAGGTGAGTCGCTTGAAGCTAGAATTTCACTCGTGAATGTTCAACATACCATAACTTTTGTTCTAATAGGTTTAGAACATTCATTTTTGTTGCACTGCACACAGTTCTGATTGCAGATTATTGAGATATGCTGATTTACTTTGTAACTAACTCAGTTTAGAAAAAAACTTGCTCCCCAAGAGGCACATGAAATATTTTGTATTTTAAAAACTACACATCATACTAGAAAAATAATATCGTATTTGAAATTAGCACACAACTATACATAAACTCTGGAAGTTTCATCAAAATCGATCAAGAAATAAAGAACTTTTTTTCAAGTGCCATGTCCCCCCTTAAGTGCAGCTACCGCAGCAGCAGCCTCTGTTAGGAGGCTGTGCTACGGAATGCCTGGGTAGATTACATGAAAGTTACTAACTTCTTCTAAAAACGCGAATAGTGATTGGTGTTTAAAAACCGGTTCCCTACCGATGAACATTGATGGGTGTAATGGTATTTGTTGTCGGTAGGGCAATGGAAAGTGTTTTTTTCTAAGGGTGTCTAATTCTTTACATTGAATTAAAATGTGAAGCACGGTGAGTGGTTCACCGCATCTGTCGCACAACGGTGGATCGCCACCGGACAGAACGTGTGTGTGTGTGTACTGTATGTGTGACCGATCCTAAGTCTGCAGAGTGTAACTTCTGTGTGCCGCGACTTCGATACCGGCGGCCAATTTCCCAGATGCGGTTTGATAATGTGTAGTTTATTTTGTGTCTGCATGTCCCACGTGCTCTGCCAAAAGGTCCTGAGTTTTCTTTTGAGGAAGGGTTTTAGGTCTAGTGGGGGAATGGCTATGGGCGTATTGGGACTGTTTTCGTGGGCGGATGCTGCTAGTTGGTCCGCCAGCACGTTGCCTTGAATCTCGCGGTGCCCTGGCACCCAGCACACTACGACATGTTGTTCCAGTGTATAGATCGTGCATAAGAGAGAGTATAGCGAGTCAAGGACAGGGTTTTTGTGTTTTTTCAAAGTTTTTAAAGCTTTTATCACGCTTAGGGAATCCGTGTATATAACTGACTTTTGTAGTTTTATTTGTTTTATGTGCTTAACGGCCGCAAGTATCGCGTAAGCTTCCGCTGTGAAGATACTTGAGTTTGGGTGCAGAATACCGGAATCGGAAAAGGATGGACCAACCGCTGCGTACGACACGGAAGTATTGGACTTTGAGGCGTCTGTAAAGAATTCTGGAAAAGTGTATTTGTGCTGGAGTTCGAGGAAGTGTCTACGGATATGTGCAAGTGGCACGTGCTTGGTTACTTCCACGAAAGAAACATCACAATCTATAAGCTGCCACTGCCACGGCGGGAGATGTGGAGCGGGAGCCATTAGAGAGTGTTCGAGAAGTGGCACACCCATTTCTACAGCTAGGCCCCTCACGCGAAGCGAGTAGGGCTGTGTCATCGAAGGTCGGTTGTCGAAAAGGGCAGAACTGGGCAAATCATTTATTGTGGAGTGTGAGGGGTGTTCCTTGTTTGCGTTCACCTTCAGAAAATATACAAATGATAAGTAGGATCTCTGTAGGTGGAGCGACCACTCATTCGATTCGGCGTAGAGGCTTTCTACGGGGCTAGTTCGAAAAGCGCCCGTAGACAGTCGAATGCCTAGATGGTGGACAGGGTTTATTCTTGTTGTCGCCGACTGATAGATTATTGCCCCGTAGTCAAGGCGAGTGCGTATGAGGCTTTTGTACAGATTCAACAGACACTTTTTGTCACTACCCCACGTAGTGCGTGACAACACTTTTAAAACATTAATTGTTTTTATGCATTTGTTTTTTAAATGCTTAATGTGTGGTACGAACGTCAGCTTACTATCCAGGATAAGGCCTAGGAATTTGTGCTCCGTCTTCACGGAGAGATGTTGACCATGCAGGTCAATATCTGGATCAGGATGAAGGCCTCTCTTTCGAGAGAACAGGACACAGGTGCTTTTTTGAGGATTAAGAGTGAAACCATTCTCGTCTGCCCACTTGGAGATCTTGTTCAGCCCCAGCTGGACCTGCCACTCTCACATGGAAAGGTTGCACGATTTAAAACCGACCTGGACATCGTCGACATATGTGCAGTAAAACATATTTCGTGGAATATTTTGATAACAAAGAGTGTACAGCTAAGCACACCACCCTGTGGCACTCCAGTTTCTTGAAGGAATGGTATTGACAGAACATTTCCTACTCGGACACGGAACGTACGATCCGACAAGTAGCTCTCTATTATATCTAACATTCTACCACGTACACCAAGGTGGGACAGGTCTCTTAATATTCCAAAGCGCAATGTGGTGTCGTAAGCCTTTTCCATATCGAGGAACACAGAAAGGAAGAACTGTTTGTGCACGAATGCGTCACGGATTTGTGCCTCGATACGCAACAGGTGGTCGGTCGTGGATCTACCCTCGCGAAATCCGCACTGGTACGGGTCAAGTAGATTGTTTGTTTCCAGGAAATGTGTAAGACGACTGTTTATCATCTTTTCAAAAAGTTTGCACAGGCAGCTCGTTAGTGCGATGGGCCTGTAACTCGTAACGGAGGATGGATCCTTGCCCTGTTTTAGAATAGGAATGACAATGGCCTCTTTCCAAGACGAGGGGATTTCACCGGAAAACCAGATAGCATTGTACAAGGAAAGTAAGGTTCTTTGCGTTTCGGCAGGTAGGTTTTTCAACATGTCGTATACCACACGGTCAAAACCTGGGGCGGAATTACTGCAGCTGTTAAGCGAAATCTGGAGCTCAGCTAAGCTGAAGGGTTGGTTGTATGCCTCGTGTTTTGTACATTTCCACTCTAGTTTTTGTTTTTCTATTCTTGTTTTGTACCGTTGGAAGACTTCAGAGTAATGCGCGGAACTAGACACTTGTTCGAAGTGTGCGCCGAGGAAGTTTGCCTGGTCTTCCAAGGTGTCGCCTTGTGTGTTTACTAGAGGAAGTGAATGTACTTGCCGCCCTGCTACCCTACTAACCATATTCCAGACTTTAGCCTCCTGTGTATACGAATTGATCCCCGTGAAAAACTTCTCCCAACTTTCTCTTCTTGCCTGTCGGCGCGTTCTCCTGCCTTGAGATTTTATGTTTTTGAAACTGTCAAGGTTCTCAGCTGTGGGAGAGTC
Source organism: Rhipicephalus sanguineus (assembly GCF_013339695.2). NCBI lineage: Eukaryota > Metazoa > Arthropoda > Arachnida > Ixodida > Ixodidae > Rhipicephalus > Rhipicephalus sanguineus. The sequence continues at coordinate 148,406,639 of NC_051182.1, forward strand.
CCGAAGCAACCTCCATGCTTTGTTTTGTTTTTTGCGCGCCTTCCGGCATTCATTGTACCACCATGGGACCCGTCGTTTGCCAGACAGTCCACTTCTTTGTGGGATACATTTGGTGGCAGCATTAATCAAAAAAGCTGTGAAGTAGTCTACAGCTGCACCTATGCTTAAATCACACATGTCTGTCCAGCTTAAGAGAGCAGTCTTACGAAACTGTTCCCAGTCGGCTTTGTCAATGCGCCATTTGGGAACCTGTGGGGGACATTCATTTACTATTTGTGTGCTCAGAACAATAGGAAAGTGGTCACTTCCGTAAGGGTTATTAATGACTTTCCATTTAAGTAAGGGTAGAAGCGATGGAGATGTAATGCTGAGATCTATAGACGAGTATGTATTGTTAGCGAGGCTATAATATGTTGGATCTTTCTGATTCAACAGGCAAGTGCCCGAAGAAAAAAAGGAATTGTTCAATTAGACGACCTCGCGCATCGCACCGAGAATCGCCCCATAGACTGCTATGTGCATTGAAGTCCCCAAGGAACAGATAAGGTTCTGGTAGTTCATCTATTAAGGACTGGAACTCATGTTTGTGAAGATGGTAGTGTGGTGGTATGTAGAGAGAGCAAATGGTTACGAGTTTGTTTAAAAGAACCGCTCGAACAGCCACTGCCTCCAGGGACGTTCGGAGCGGTAAATGTGTGCACGCTACTCCTTGATTTACTATAACAGCTACACCACCGGATGACGCGATGGCATCATCCCGGTCCTTTCTGAATATGACATATTGGCGTAGAAAATTCGTGTTCTTGGATTTTAGGTGTGTTTCTTGTACACACAGCACTTTTGGTGAGTGTTCATGTAGCAGCTCTTGGATATCGTCAAGGTTTCTAAGAAGACCTCTGACGTTCCACTGTATAATTTGTGAACCCATTTTGGGTGTGTATTAGTGCTGTGTGTACTGAAAAACTATTGCCTTAAGTCACAGAACTTTTTCCAGGCCCTGTGATGCGGGCTTTTTCTTTTTTGGCGCGCTCCAACGAGCTGCGCTGTTCCTTCGGCGCCTGAGACGCCGTTGGGCTTGCCATTGTGTCCATCGCCTCGGTGGAGACGCTGGATGCCCGTTCGCGTGTTACGCGCACAGGTGTCGGAATTTTGGGGCTCTCTGCCTGAGCAGAAGGCCCTGGGCCTGCAGATCCGGAGGCCTGCCTGCCGTTTGGTTGCGGAGCAGCACGGGCTGCTTCCGCTGAGGGGGTGGATGGCGCTACCGCCCGTCCACTGTGCGTGGTACGTGCGGTCGCCGCGAACCTTTGTGGCACTGCCCCCTTGCGTGCCACGTCCGCGTACAAATGACCCTGTGCGATAGAAAGGCGTTGGCGCGCCTCCCTAAACGAGATGTTTTCTGTTACCTTGAGTGTGATTATTTCTTTCTCCTTTTTCCATGAAGGACACGTGCGAGAGTACGCTGCGTGTCCGCCATCGCAGTTTGCACAGTGGGGAGTTTCAGCACAGTTGTCACTAGGGTGTTCGTGTGAGCTGCACTTAGCACAGGTTTGACGGCCACGGCAGCTCTGGGAGCCGTGACCAAAGCGCTGGCACTTGAAGCAACGCCGCGGGTTTGGTATGTACGGTCTGACCTTTAGTTTCAGGTATCCTGTTTCGATATGTTCTGGTAGGGTGCTTGTGCCAAAAGTGAGGATTAGGTGCTTTGTGAGGATTTCTTTATCATCGCGCCTGATTTTGATCCGCTGTACATTTATCACGTGCTGTTCACTCCAGCCTTCGAGGAGCTCAGTTTCTGTCAGTTCGAGTAGGTCTTGGTCGGACACTACACCTCGGGAGCTGTTTAGGGAACGGTGCGGTGTGACAGAAAGAGGTGTCGTTCCAAAAGAGACGAGTTTCGAGAGGTTTTCAAACTGTGTCTTGTTTTGAATTTCAAGGAGAAGGTCACCACTAGCCATTTGTGTCACCTTATAACCTTGGCCGAGTGTATCGGTCAGGCATCTTGAGACAACAAAAGGAGAAATCTTTCTTGCATTCTTTTCAAGGTTTTCGCAATGGATGATGTGGAATCGTGGGAAAGTTTCTTTTGGTTTCTGAAAAAAGGTGTCTTCGGTGCGCCCTCTCATTGTGAGAGGAGGACGATCATGCAGTCGGGGGAAGGAAGCGGAAGCCATAAATTATGTATCAATTCGGCAGCTATGCCAGCCGCCCACCATGGAGCCCAACATGGGGACGCGACAGCACTTAGATGTATATAAGGCATGCCAACGTCAGCTGTACACAGCCACTATAACCAAATATGATGTGCCCAAGAGAGGGCACACGCACACAAGGTTAACCCTCGCCGCCAGGAAAACGGAAGTAAATAGAAGTGAGGAGAAGACAGAAAGGATGAAAAGTGGGAGAAAAGACGAAGATGTGAGGGGAGAGAGAGGCAGGAAAAGGCGACTGACGGTTTCCCCTGGGTGGGTCAGCCCAGGGGTGCCGTCTACGTGAAGCTGGGGCCAAAGGGGTGTGTTGCCTCTGCCGGGGGGGTCCAATCACCCGGCGTCGGCTCAACCCCCAGGATCCCCTTTTCCCCGGACACGGCAAAGCCACGCACGGCGAGGCGTGGGAGGGGGTCGAAACCCCCCCGTTAGCTCGGGTCCGTGGTGTCGCTACACACCAAACGCCTGCTTGCGCAGACGCCCCTGCGGGGTGTGCCCAGTGAATATGGCCAATAATTTCCCCCACACTTTTCTCCCGGAGCGCATTCGGTTTTGGGTTGCTCGGCGTATTTCTCTGGCTGGACAATTCTGCCTACCAGCGGGTCGTCAGAAGCTGCCAGAAAAGATTTGTTCTTGAAGATATCTGGGAGGTTTCTGGTTATCAGACGCCAAAACGAGACGATGCGCGCTCGCTGCCATCTTTGTGAGGACTCAACAAATCAAAGTGCGGGCGCTTAGGGACTTCACTTTCGGTTGCCATTACGCCGGGCGTTATCTTTTAAAGCTTGTTCCGCCGTGCGAGATGGTGCGATTACGAGTGGCGGCGAACATAGCGCATGTCTCAAGTTAAGACAGAACGCAAACTGATCAGCGCGAGTGTGCGACAGAGTATGCGATAGCCGCGAACAGCTGTCGCATTCGGGGACGCTTACCACTTTCGCGAGATTTCGCATATCGTGTTGCACTGCGATTGTTACGTGCACTGCGAAGAGTTGAGCTTGTTAAGCCTTTAGCGGGTGGCAGTTTTCTTCACGGACGGAGCAAGTCAAGCGTGATCTTGCGAACGTACATTATCGTATCCCAAATGCGTATGCTCGAGAACATCACTTCTGCTCTTCGGCAAACCTAGCCCCATATTTCCAAGCGGCAATGCAGAAAGAACCGACGCTCATGCGGCGCAAACTTTCGTCTGCTGACACGGCGGTAGCGTTTCTTTACATTTACGCTGGTTGTCCCAGAGTTCGATTTTGCAATATTCGGGTTGTCTCGGATTTCAATACACGTGACCACGACGTTATATTCGGTCAGGACCGGAACTAGCTGGCTGACCTCTGGCTGCCAGCAAGATGCCAGGAATTCGAAAATCTAAGAGTCCCTCCATGTTTTTTGAGAAATAAATGTCTTTTGCCCTTGCACCTCAATATGGCCTTGTCAGTCTCAATTTTTACTGGATTCGGATCGTACGTTTTCCCGGATCAAACGTTTATTTTCCGCGTCTTTTTCGGAAACGTATCAACGAGGTTCTACTGTACTACCTTAATTTATTCAGTTAGCAGAACGTGACATTCGGTATGAATGAACAGAGAAAGGGCAGTTTTAAGGGCCCGTTTTCTTTTCTTCTTCCTTTTTTTTTTTGCTAGCCACAATATTAATGAGGACTAACACACGCATCGAGATGCACTATCAGAAATTGAGCAGCCGCGCCCCTTGCGGAGAGAAGAGGCATTCTGCCTCAGCCGCAGCGCTGTCACGCTCCTCCGTTCGCGCCAATCGGATACTATTCTAGTTTACTATAGTCTGAAACTCATCTAATTCAAGTATTTCAAACATTTTGTGTGGCACACTATGCACAGTAACTAATTCTAAAGTATGACCCCTATCAAATGACGAAATTTTGACGCCACTTCGCTCGGGCGATAAGTAATTCAGCATCTAATGCTACAGGAAAGGGTTTAACTATATAGAAGATGATCTTTTGTCCACAAATTAAACAACCCCGACGTAACAACGATACCAGCGACCACAGTAGCCATTCAACAAAAAAAAGTCAGTTTCGCCGCAACGGCGAAGCAATGAATGCGATAGCAATAAATTGGAATGTAACGCGAAGAATGAAAAGCAGCTCGAAATTGCCAGCGCGTCGCGCAAGCCCAAAGGACGCATGAAAAGAACGCACACAGGACGAGCGCGAACTACCGTATTTACTCGAATCTAACGCACAGCTTTTTTCCGATAAAACGAGTCCAAAAATTGCATGCGCGTTAGAATAGAGTACCGAAAAAAGAAAAAAAGAAACTCGGTTACCGTATTGCCATCAGCATTTCAAAATGGCCGCCTCCTACGCGCCTTGGCCATTTCTGCCATTATTGTTTCAGTTCGTACGTGTGCTGGCGAGATTGTCATCCCGTTCTGCGTTCGCATCGACGGCATGGAAGTGCCGACTCCAAATACTCGACGAGTGCGCCACGATGCAGCATTTAAAAGAATAGTTTAAAAGAATAGCTGAGACGGGCGGAAATCGGGCCGCATCACGGTCGTTCGGAGTTCCCGCAACGCGCGTGCGAGACTGGCGCAAATAGAAGCAGATTTTTTACAGCAAAGCTTCACGAAAAGGTTTCAGTGGACCAAGGCAGGGCCGGTTTGCCGAAATCGAAGAGCGTTGACAGCGACAAGGAGTTGACCGACAGCGACGAGGACTGATCCATTACGCGACTCGTATCGCCGCCGTAGTGGTGACAGTTTTAGCGGCAAGGCCCGCTTTTTGGCTGTTTACTTTTTTGAAACTTTAGTTCTTTAAAACCTAAATACTTGTTCTTCCGAATGTGCGAAGTTTGATTCCTACGGACTTTTTTGTTCTTTTCTCACGAAAAAATGGGTGCGCGTTACAGTATTACTTTTTTTTTTTTTTGGTCGCGGAAAACGGGTGCGCATTACAATCGAGGGCGCGGTAGAATCGAGTAAGTGCGGTAATGCGTCACAGCTCGACACTTGAAGCGCACTGCTCAAACAAAGCAGGATGCACGAAACGAACGAACAGGTACACACAGGACGAGCTCGAACTAATTGTCACAGTTGTTACTTATTTCTGTTTGAACAGCGCGCTCCTTTCGCAAACACGGATGCTGCAGCGAGCGAAGTGACCTTCGTACCCCCCGCTCCACCCCACCGGCTGCCCCTTCTTTCCTCGATTGAGATAAGCGCACGAAGGCGACCACGCCCTGTAGGGCAAAGAGCAACGGCGTTCGCAGGAGCAGGGTGACGATCTTTAAAGCGCACCATGCGCGCACATCGCGCCATCAATGTGGTGACTAAGAGAGCATGCTGAAGTAAATGGTATATATAAATAGCTTGCCGTCAGCAGGCTGGAAGACGGCACTGTTCGTAGCTTAACCGTCTAACGCCGCGCACTGCGAAGCGATAAGTCGCCGGTTCGATTCTGCGCGTCGGAAAGTTTTTATGAATTATTTTTCTTCGTGGCTTTTATATACATATATATATATATACATATACGGTGCATGTCGGCGGCGACGGGGACGGCAAAAATCATCCGAGACTGTCCATGTAATTGCTATCGCAATAAAGTGTCTACGTGTGAAATGTTGAAGGGATGCCGATGTGGTTTAAGCATTCAGTAAAACTTCATGTATAACAAGGACAGACATTACCGTGGACGATATCGTAATTATTTCGGTGGTTGTTGCAGCGGGAGCTCAAGAGTATGCAAAAGGGAAGGTTCTATTGCTCCGCCCACGCGAGCACTTTGAATGTGTGGGCGTGGAAACTAATTAGCTGGAACTACGTAATAGTTGGTTCCGTTTCCATAAAGAATAGGTTGCAGCTGCTTTGCACTTCACACAAAGGCTTCCAATGACGACAAAGGGCCCTTCTTCCCACATGTGTTTCCTACTTTTATATATAAAAAGGAGACCCGGCTAGCAACTTATTCAGTTCAGTCAGTTCAATTTAAGACTGTCATGGGTAGACCATGGAAATTAAAGACAGAAAAGCAGCGTGAATGAAATGCTCGACGACAGGAAGAAATTCGTTTCGCAAAAAATGGCCACTGTCTTTCACAGCGACCACAAAGCGACCATCACTATCACTACGCTAAATTATTATTAGAACATGCCCCCTCCCCCCATCTGCATGTGTGGTGTATAATCCAGCTTCGCTGGACATTCATGTTCGCAGGGCGCGATGGTGGCCAATTTTATTAACTGCTTCACTTTTCTTTCATGATCTACAATGCACATTGTTCCCTTAACGCATGAAAATGTCAATAAAATCGACTATACAAGGTTCGAGAAGCTTCCGAAAGAAAAAAGCATCTCCTGCATTGACCTGAAACTAGAGCTGTGCGAATAGCAAAATTTTGGGTGCGAAGCGAATTCGAATAATAAAGATTGAGTGCGAATCGAATCGAATAATTTTCGAATATTTCTCAAACATTTTTCTAATAATTTGAAGTGAAATTACAGAAAAAGTTGCAGAGAATCCCTAAGTATGTTCTTGTGAGATAGCAACATGAAATTGTTTCTTTTCGCTAGGTTGATGAAGCAGTGGCGGGGTGGTGTTTCATAGTTGTCTTATCAAGAATGAGGCAATGTAGAGGCCGAATTGTATTTATGTACATGATTTGGTGCAACCAAATTGTTGCCGACAACACTTTACACGTGATAGGCAGAGATGGGTGTGCTCCCTTCAAGTCCGGAGTTCCAAATCTGCCTCGTAGACGTAGATAACATGTGAAATTTTGGATGCTAAAAAGCTTCGGCATCCGATTTTTCGGACTTCCTGCCCAAATTTCAGGTCCAAAACAGCATTAATTGAGCCCCCAACTCTGCCACATCTTTCATCTCCATATTGGAACCAGCGTTTTCTTGAGTTAATACATTTGCGACCGTAGCGGAGCTTGAAAGGCAGCTTTGCCGCAATACGGGGGTGTGATGAGGTGAAGCATATTGAAAATCTAGGGACCACTTCCAAACGAACGTTGACTGTCTCTTGGCTAAGTTCGACCGCAACGGAGCTTGAAAGGCAGCTTTGCCGTAATACGGGGGTGTGAGGAGGTGAAGCATATTGAAAATCTAGGGACCACTTCCGAACGGACGTTGACTGTCTCTTGGCTAAGTTCGTCCGTAACGGAGCTTGAAAGGCAGCTTTGCCGTCATACGAGAGTGTAAAGAGGTGAAGCATATTAAAAATCTGAAGGGGTCACTTTCAACCAGACGTTGACTGCATTTGTCTTTGGGAAGTTCGAATAGTTCGAATAGTAAAATTTCAGTGCGAATCAAATTGAATAGCAAACACTATTCGAAAAATATTCGAAATTTCGAATATTCGCACGCCCCTACCTGAAACGCGACATTTCGTACGCGGGGAAAGCGGTGAAAAGTGGTCAGGGAAAGAAAATAAACTAGAACACGTGTCAATGTCTGGCTCACTGTCAATGTGATGAATTAGCACATATTTCTTAATATGCATTATCTTTAGAGAAAATTGTATGCAGGTGCGTAATGTCGGGCCACACTAAAAAATGGCAATGTGCAACCGTTTTCCACATACGCTATGAAGTTCGAACGAACAATCTTTTTACTTCGCGTGGCAATAATTTTCTTTTGACAAAGTCGTCACAAGGATAGGTCGCTATATGCATTGTAGAAGGTAAGGGATTGCCTATAAAATGGACTGGTAAACTTGAGCTCAATCCGTTTCTAAACGCTAGTTTTACTGGTACTCTATCCTGACATCACCACGTAGTGCGCACTTCTCGTCACGTGCTCGCTCAAGATATTGTGAATTTTCCGTGGCTGCTCCGCTCCCTGGCTACATTGGTTACGCATAAGCGGCCATTTTAGATGTTTCTGGCGACGGACAAGCGCAAATTCGAGTGCTTCGGTACCTGACGCCATCCCAACTAGCCATGCTCGCTCTCGGCGTTTCTCATAGCCTGTGTTTACATTGGAACGTTGAACCCCGCAAGGCAAGCAAACAACCAAGGACAGTATAATTTTAAACATACGGGCCGGTTCTCGCCAAACGCCTTGTCCAACAGCGCATCCATGGCATAGGACCAGGTCACAGCCAAGGCTGCCGCCGTCGCCACAAGCTCGGCTTGCGTGACCGAGTCCGCAGCTGTATTGTGCACTGGTAGAACGCCGATACAAAAATTGGTCAGGTCCCAGATCTTGGCAGCCACCGCCCAGAGCCACCTTGGAGTAGGCATCGGAACCACAGGAATGGGTCCTCGCACGAGATCCATCAGTATCACCTAAAGGACCTCTTCCGTGACCACCGCCTTGGCGATGAACGCCGCCATCTGGAGGAGCCCCCATGCATGGACCCACCCGCACCGGCTGTGACAGCACGAAATGGTGAGTAGGTGGGCCGTTTCCTGAAAACGGGAACACATGAAGAGATCGTTAAACATAGGCGAATAAAATCGTACAAAACATTTAGTGCGAAGCACACCAGCGTACCGCAAGAAACGGGCCCATGAAAAACGACTGTGCCAGAAAAAGCTTCGTGATAAGGTATCCGTTTATCTTGTGTGTGACATGGCATTAAATAGTATGTGCTCTCCTAAGGAAGGCACTTCAGTGGACTGAAGGCAGTGGTGTTAAATGAGCAAAATTGAGTCTGCTGAACGTTTTCTCTTTTTTTGTTCATATGCCTCGCAGGCTTAAAAGTTTTGCATATTCTCGCAGGTTTACTGCCCAATGGTGACGTCAGCTGGTGTTGTTAATGCTGTTAACACTTTCATTTTATTTGGAAAAGAACTTGGCGAGGAAACATTACGCTGCAGCTTGAACTGGCCGTTTCGCGGTAGTCGGAATTAGGCCTAACGCGAACTCGCACCACACGAACGCTTACGGGCTAATACCCCTGTCACACGGGCACCCGTGAACTCCGTTTAACACCCTCGTCTTTTCCTTTAGGGAGATGGGGTTCATGTCACACGGTCACCATTTCGCTGAGAAAGTTAAATGGAGCTTTTGGTGGAGGGAGTTCGGTAATGACCATTTCGGCTCGATGCAGTACTCTCGTTCCCAGCTAGCTACTGCTACGCTGAACACCGCACTAGCAAAATCGTCCTAATGAGCTCAATTATAATTTTGCTCATTTTTGCGTAGCATTTCACGCCCCGTAGTGTAAGTTTTAGTTGTATTTTTTCGGACACCAGCGCTTGTACTCTCCACATCAACGCCTCGCCAAGCCGCCGCTGTGAAGCGTCGCGTCATATTTGTTTCTGCACGTGTGAGGCGCACGCACAGGCACTGTGACAGTGTGATGTGTTTTGCGAGTTTGAAGTGTGTGCCTTTGAAAAGTGCGCAAAATGAAAAGAAAACTAGCGCGCGCAAACAGTGGCCAAATAAAAGACGAAAACGACGACGTCGAAACAACGTCCAGCACGAGAGCACGTGGCGCAAAGGTTCGACGTGCAAGTCGCCCAATGGGAAGTCACCACGGAGATTCCAGAGGCCAATAGTTGGGCACCACGAAACTTCAGCATCGCCAATCAGGACGGGACAAGTTGACCCGAGACCGAGGAAAAGCCTGGGTCGAAGAAGAGCCAGGGAGTTCGAAGGGAATGAGGCAAGGAGAAGGTTGTCACCGGACCGGGCGCTGAAGATGGCCGTCGGGTTTCGGACCCGAGCCACCAAGACTTCAACCGGCCGTGGCCTCCTGCCATCGAGTTCCCGTGCGAGACCATAGCCATGGTGCCCAAACTCCACCCCAAGGCCTGCGGACTCTGGTTCCGGCAGGCAAGCAGCAGCAGTTGGGCTATGGGCCCTAGCTGTGCGTCCAGCTGCCTGGCCAGGTTACCCCTGGCTTCTCATCGTGTCACCAAGCAACCATCGTTCCTTCGTCGACAGCAGCCAGACCCGTCAACTCCACCTGCCAAGTCTCCGCATGTAGCGAGACCGAACTCTTATTATTCGCTGCTTCGCCGCCCAGCTCCGTCAGAACCAGACTGTCTACTTTAGGTCTTTGAACTGAGTCTTGTTTGTTGTTAGGAGTGTGTTACCGTGTGCAGTGAACCTTTTGTTCAGTGTTTAGTGTTAGGTAGATTTTTTTCCCTTCGCTCCAATGGTTTATTAAATGTTTTTCTATGTCTGTGTTTAAACCAACGGCTTTGTCCTTGATGAAGCTCTCCGACGCTCACGTCGTAAAAGAGCTGTCGTAAAAAGAAAAAAGAACCTGCATCACAGACAGCAATGGTGATCCCGAGCACTTCATCAACGCACAAAAACACGTTTTTGTTGCTTTAAATGTGACTACACAGGCAAAAAATTGGACGTTTCGACGGGCGCAGCAGCGCTGTTTCTGCCCCATGCGGCAACCGTCGAAAGCTTGCACAGAGCCGTGTAGCATGGCCACAACTCCATTCTGGTTAAGCTCCATTAAGGAGTTCAATGCAGAACGGAGATAAACGGAGTTCGGTGGTGGCCGTGTGACAGGGGTATAAGTGCCACTACCAGAGACCTAAGTCAAAGATTTGAGTCACCTCGAGATTCTAATGCTAGTATATTTCAAGAATCCGCGTGTTTGTAGGGCCTTCTGCCATTCTGACACTGTCGTCGGACCGTGAGGGCGCAGGTTGAAACCGTGCCTTGCGAAGGAAGCTTATATTGTTGTATTTACTTATTAAGGCGCAAACTTCACAGACCTTACATAACATGAAAAGTGAAGGAACGGCGATGCAAAAGATGATATCAAGTGATGACGTCATCATATGACATCATCCAGACTCGACAAGAACTTGAGATAGCGCTCATTTGCGTTGCAACGGAAACCAATTTCGTAATTAGCGATAGCAAAACAGCCACCTGGAATTTCGGAAAGGGTGGGATCTCGACCAATAGTTCTGGCCAGCAGACGGCTCAACTGAAAAATTTGCCTATTTTGGACCCCAGCCCACACGTCCGTTCCTGGCAATCGTGGAGACCTTGAGTTAGCCTGAGCTCTCTGCTTCCGGGTGGCTGTGGAGCAGCCCGACTGCTGGAACATGGACGAGCGTATGCAAAATTACAAGAAGATTTTTCAAAATTATTGGTTACGCAGAAGGCTGGTGCCATCACCGGATGGAATTCGAAACTATAGGGAGGTAATCGCATGGCGGTGCCTGTAAGCTGGAACATTGCAAACCCGGTCTGGGCAGGTCGTGTACAAATGAGGTCATGTTCAATGAGACAGTAAGAAGGCATCCGCCCGGCAAAAGAATCACCTACCATCACGTAAGATCTAGTCACGTGACTAAAATCACGTAAGATCACGCAGCAACTAGTCATGGGACATGTTATCGCTAAGACCAGGCAACATCTAGTCACATGACATGTTCCCACCAAAACCACGGCACTAGTTACACGACTAAAATCACGTAACTGGTCTCGTGACATAATCCCGCCAACAATCGCGTAACGGCTACTCACGTGACTGAAATCACATCACGTAACAGCTAGTCGCGTGACAGGCTCCCGCCAAAACTACATCACACGTGCGGAGTGTGGGGAACCGACCGAAATCAGGGAAAGATAGCCGAGCCTATAGCCATACTTAATACTACTAGAAAAAATTTAGAATCTCCAGCAAAAGCTTGGCATCACCTGCAAACACTTAGAAAAAGCTAGATCAAATGCTAGCTCCGTTGTTGGTTCCAGCCTTGCGCCACCAGCACAAGCGGCGCTTTCTTTAGTTTTTAATGAAAGGCCACGCCGTCAATAGCCTCGGAAATGAACGGGTAGGCATGAGCCCACCCTAAAAACTAACAACCATATCTATTTAAAGCACTAGTTTCGGATCCTACTGTCACGACACCGTATACGCTTCTCGTCACGTGCTCGCGGAAGGTATCCGACCGGATCGACAAACCGAATACGCCGTTAAGAGGCAACACAGTGGGTTGCGCACCTCTGTTGCCTGGACAGACGTCATCCGCCAGGAGCGCTTCCCTGGGCACCACCAAACCGGCCAGGGGCACCCATGGCCGCCATTGTCAATGGTGGCTGGTATCAAAGGAGGTGGGGGTGGTGGGTAGCGCACCTCTGGTGCCTGTTTGGATGCCGTCCACAAGGTGCGCTTCCCTGAGCACCGTCACCCTGGGCAGGGGCTGGCGTAGCCGCCGATGTCAATGGTGGCCAATAGCAGGGTATGACGTAATACGAGGTTTGGGCCCAGGATCACTCAGCAAGGAAGTGGATCGAATCTCGAGGACACACACAACACACAAGCTATATTAACGAAAAGTGTGAGGGAAACTGCGTAAAAAACGTAGACAAAAGAACAGAACACACTGTTCTCTTCTCCCTTTGTCCACGTTTTTTGCGCAGTGTCCCTCATAATGAAATACCAACTGGCCCAACAGTCTATTCTTCTAAGTTAAAGAAGAGAGCACAAACTAGAAGTTATACATACAATAACCATGGTGTTAACATGCACGCTATGCAGTCCTAGGCTGCTGCTACAATGTCTTCGCGGAAAGGAAGTCTCTCGCCGTATTAGTCCAGTTCGTCAATGTTGACGTGTCCTGGCTGAGGTGGGTTGCGACCAGTCACATGCCGGTGACGTGATGACGCCATGCGTCCATTAACGGGCTCCATGAGCACTCATGAGCAGCGGAGACTGCTACACCAGCCATTGTAGCAGGTACAGATGCGGTAATCATTCAGCAGCTGCAGCTACAGGTTCAGCAGCGGAGACTGTGATGACAGCCACTGCTGCAACATTGGGCACCGCCGTGGACCGGCAATGCGGCCACCTCGCCCAGCTCCCTCGACCGGTCGCCCAGCACGGAACACAGGCCCTTGAGGATTCCTGGACTAGCTCCACCGCTCACCTGGCTACGTAAACCATTTGCCCAACCGCGACACAGGTCCTTGGCAGCGAAGTTGGTCGTCGGCATTGGTCTCACGTTTTCAGCGCCAGTCGCCCAGTGAGAACTAGCTGGCCTCAACGATGAGCAGCCGTTCCACCGCACGCACTACGGGGCACGCTTCACGCACTCACACACATCGTTTTCGTCATCGTGCGCCTCTGTATCATGTATTCGCGCCTCTGTATCATGTATTAAGGAAGTGGTTCACAACTTTTATGACGTGACGAGGAGGCCTGAAAGTGTCACAAAGTTCTAGATAACTCACTAAATGTTCACTTGTACGCTCACAACACTTCAAAAATTTACATAGCATGGTGCAATACGTCCTTATTACACCCGGCTGACCTAATCTGCTCCAACATTGTCCGACCCTTCGATGTAAGACACCGAAAATGAGTGCTCTTCCTCAAACAGGCTCCATCTCAAAACTCTGCTCTTCAGGTTTTCGGCGGATTGCAAGTGCTACAAAAGATTGTATGAGAAATTGTTTCTCAAGCAAATTTAAGTGGAATTTTTGCACTGCCCAGACAAGTGCCAAACATTCCCGTTCGATGGTGGAATACCGGGTTTCTCGAGGCAACAGGTTCAGGCTAGCGCAGGCAATAGGATGCAAGACCTGATCATTTCCTAGTTGGAGCAGTACGGCACCAAGACTAGTAGTTGAGGAGTGGTGCGGAGCCTTTGTCATGCTGGGCGCTTGTAAAGTGGGAGTACCTCCAACCTTTTTCTTCAAAATAGCGAAAGCGTCTTCTTGAGAAGGTCTCTGCGTGATGGTATTGATCAGTCCTTGCCGTGTGAGGTCAGTCAAAGGCTTGGTGATCTCAGCGTAGATCGCAATGAATTTCCTGTGGAAGCTCGTTAGACCCAGGAAAGACTGGAGGGATTTCTACGTCTGTGGTCTTGTAGTTGCGAGGATCATATCAAGCCATTTCAAACGGTGTTCACCTTTAACATTTCCTATGCGATGGCCAAGAAAACAAATGGTTTGCTCTCCTATCTCACATTTCCTAGGCTTGATGGTTAAATTGGTGCCTTGTACTCAGTCAAATACACGCCGCAGAGTGACGAAATGCTTATGCCACGTGTCCGAACAATGACTACATCGTCAAAATAATGGTAAACATTTTCTACGTCACAAAGAACAGCTCTCATAAGGCGTGCGAAAACAGCCGGAGCTATCTTTATGCTAAAGGGCATGCATACCAAGTGATACAGTCCAGATATACTGGAAAATGCTGTTTTTTCACAACTGTCCTCAGCCACGGGCACTTGCCAATAACCATTGGTGAAGTCAAATTTTGAGAAACATTTGCACTGGCCAGCAGAGGTAAGAACCACATCTATACGCGGAATTGGTGCGCCATCTGCAGTAATCTTATTTAGCTCTCTAAAACTCGAATGGGCATGGCATGACAACTACGATGGGCATGCTGTGGTGACTGTGACCTTTCAATTATGCCCAACTTTAGCTTTTGTTGGACCTCTTTCTCGACGCTTTCCTGTAAAGCCAGCGGGACAGGATACTGCGGAACATGTATAGGCTTATCTGTTGTCAAGCGTAGTGTGCAATCGACTAGGCCAGTCTTTCCTGGAAGGTCAGAAACGATCTCAAATTTGTTGAATGAATCAAGCAGCTCAGAACGCTGTTGAACACTCGGAGTCCCAGACAATTTCACATCTGCCGCAGTCTGTGTGCAAAATAGGCTAGGGGAAAGGAATCTTGTGTCGGCTTTCTTCGCTTTATGGTTTCGTTCACTTTCGGTAGCCCTTGGTTGACTTCAGTTATGACCGACACCTGCTGTACTCGTATAGATCGCGTTCCTCGCACTTTTTTAACATATTGATGAGAAAAATGTTACTTTTCCCACAGATTGTGAGAACGTTGTCGACTTCATTCTTCCGTTCGACAATTTCAAATGGACTGTTCCATTGCATGAACAGTTTGTTCGAATCTGTCGGCCAAAGAAGTAGCACTTCAATCCCAACACTTAGCTTTGGAGGATGGCTCTTGCAGTCCAAGTAAGTCTTCCGTTTTGCCCGTGCTCTCTCCACTTCATCATGAGCAGTTTTGCATATCTCTTCAAGGCAGTCTCGAAGGTCGACCAAGTAGGTATAGGTAGCGAGAATTTCGCTGTCCATGTCTTCATTGCTCCACAGCTCCTTGAGTGCCGCAGTGGTGCTCGCACATGACGACCATGAATGAGTTGAAAAGGCGACAAGCCCAAACGCGCTTGTGGCACCCTCTGTAGTCGAAGAGTAGTGGGGTGACGTACGTGTCCCGGTTTCGTGGTTTTTCTTGGCATATCCTTTTCAACATCATTTTCAGGATTTCATTAAATTTCTCGACGAGCCCATTTCCCATGGTATGGTAGGGGGTTGTTCGAAGAAACTTGATGGCATTGAGACGGCGCACCACTCCCATGAGTTCCACTGTGAACCTTGTTCCTCGGTCGCCTAAGATCTCCATCGGTGAACCGACTCGACAGGTTATCCGAGTCCTTCTGCTAAATGCACAGTATGAATAGCGGGTACAGCAATGGCATCCGAATATCGGGTGACGTAGTCAATAAGAGGTAGAATATGACGGTTGCCATGGTTCGACTTCGGTGAGAACGGAGCGATTAAATCGACCGAAACACGCTCAAAATGCAAACATACAACAGACATATTTTCCAGGAGCACAACACCAATTTTGTCTTTTGGTGTCGTTCGCTGGCACCTATCGCAGGATTGACGAACCGTTTCACTTCTCCACGCAAATCCGGCCAGTAAAAATCCGCTAAGATTCGATCTGTCATGCGCCGAATGCCTCGGTGCCCTGCCATAAGACTTTTATGGTTGACTTCAAGGATATGCCGTCCAAAAAGTTTCGGTATGACGAGCTGTGTAAATGTCCTGCCTGTCGCAAGAGAGTACTGTCGGTAGAGAAGTCCTCCTCTGTCAAGAATGGAATAACTGTGGTATTTAGCTGACTTAAAGTCTCTATATATCAACTTTAGCAAACACGGCTTTCAATGTTTTGTCCTTCTGTTGCTCTTCGGAAAACTGCTCCTCGGTTACTTCGCACAGTTTGATCTGTAACACAGACAATGGTGTCATTTTGTCCTCGAGTGGTATGACCGTAGCAGAAACATGGTCAGGACGCTCTACAACTTCGACACTGCAATTTCGCGTCGGATTGTCCCTCTGGTCAACCGCAAGAGTCTTCCTCTAACGATCAGGCTTGTGAGAGTCTCTGGCACCCAGCAGGTTGCCAAGCCCCAAATCGTAGAGCAGCTTGTCCAAATGTAGTGCTACTATCTCTCCCGTAAAGCATGCGGTGTAAGATATCTTCAAGGTGCTCGAAAAACAAGAGAATGGAGATTTCACCTTGGTGTGGAAGCGCGCGCTAATTCACGTCCTGCGAATAAAACATTTTGCTTCAAGGCAGTCACTGGTCTGAATCGTCTTCTCAATGGTGCCGTGAACGAGGATACTACCTCCCCGCCCACAATGATCGTCGACCTGCTACGGAGCAGCGGATTGACCTGGACTGGAGCGACGAAACCAAGGCGGAGAGCATAAGCATCGGAACGGCTTTATGACAAGTAAGGCGTCATTGCTAACGGCATAAAAATGAGCAAGAAAGTTATAACGAAGAAAAGAAAAGCGCTTCCCTGCCAGATCACGCAGCTGATCAACGCAGCCAAACAGGAAATCAATGAAGGAGCTAATCGGGAGAAGTTACTCACGCAGGCGCACATTAAAGGAATAAGGAAAAGCCTCAAGTGCACCAACGAGCAAATGGAAAAGTTTCTGACAGAAGATAGTGTCGAAGCTAAATTCGAAAGAGCTATAGAGTATGAAATAAAAATAACGACGATCTTGTCTACAATAGAATTCAGACTTTGAGAGCTGCGCAATCAGACTTAAATGACCGGACAAGGCAGGCGGCGTCAAAAACTGCAGCACAGGACACAACGCAGCTAGTTAAACTCCCTAAGCTTAAAATGATAAAGTTCGGCGGAAAAGCTTTCAAGTGGAACCACTTCTTGGCTCAGTACGAGCCGGCAGTTCACCTGAGACCGAACATGAGCAAGCGACAGAAATTCAACTATTTGTTAGCATCGCTAACCGGAAAGGCGGCGGCTGCTACAGAAGGGCTGTAGTACTCGGCAGATGACAATTATGACGAAATAATCAAAATACTGCAAACAACGTTCGGAAATCACGAACGATCAATTGAGATGTACGTGAACGAGGTTTAGAGTTTAGGGAAGGTGAGGTCTCCTCAAGATACTGATGACCTAAATAGTCTACTGCAGAGAGTGAAAGTCAACATATTGGCACTCAAATGGCTGAAAGTGTAAACCAAGAGCAACGCGCCGATGTGGTTGCCAGTGTTGAAAAGAGCAATTCCACCAGAATTTCCGGTGCAGTTCAAGTCAAAGGAAGCTAGGACAAACATCCCAGCTACGGAAGACGGCGCCCAAAGCAATCCAAGAGGAAAAGCGTGCGAGGAAAAGCTGGATAGGCTTATGTTATTCATGCGAGAGCAATGAGCTTTTCGGGAAGAAACGCAATGTGAGCAGTAGAAGATAACTGCGAAACAAAAGAATAATGGCTGACAGACATGCACAACTTCAAGCTCGCGGACAGAATCTGCTTGTCTCGTAGCAAAAAAGTCATGCAACTGAAGATTGTCATTGGAGCATTCCAATTGCTGAAAAGAAGGCTAAGCTTACCGAAAATAAAGCATGCTTCAGATGCACACGACCAAACCATGCTGCACGTATTTGCAAAGCCCTAGTGAAATGAAACCAATGCAAAGGGCATGCTATGTCGGTGTGTAGAAGAGTGTGCAAAGAAAAGGCAGAAGAGCTGGTCATAACAAAACAAGTGGAACCGACGACGTCTACGCTGCACGCAACTGAAAGGGTAAGAGAACTATGTGCTTTGCAGATGGCTGTAGCATGCATATGGGAGAAAAATGTGACCGACACTGCCGTTTGCTACTAGACAGCGGAAGTTGGCATTCATTCATTGAAGCTGGATTAGCGAAAGAAATAGGGGCGAAGGTATACGACAGGAACGGCTGACGATTGGTTCGTTCAGAGGAGAAGAAAAGGTCAAGATAATGAACATTGTGCAAGTCACTATAGCGCTGGGAGAAACGAGAACAACGGTAATCAAAGCCTCACAACTCGATGTCCATTTCACACAGTTGTATAACCGCTCCAAGCCGGAGACTCAGTGAGAAAATGAAGCAACTAAAGCTGCTAGTGGCTGATGACAGGACGGAGACTACTGCAATGGTCTCCGTAGGGCTGCTCATCGGCTCAGATTATTATTGGGAGTTTTTTACTGGAAGAACTCGAAGGATCGAAAGCAGATGGATGGCTGTCGAGACGACGCTTGGCTGGGTATTGGAAAGTCCGTCGGAGCAAAGTAAGATAAGTCTGACCCAAAATCAAGTAGTCATGGTTCTGAAAGTTGAAGCTGCGGAAAGAGAACTTCAAGAAGACCTACATAAGTTTTGGAGAATGGGAGCAATGGGGATTACAAAAAACAGTTGCAAAAGATCAAAACCGTCGTTATCAAGTCATCTTGCCATGGAAACAGAACGTCAACTTGAAAAGAAACAAGGAAAATGTCATGGAAAGACCCCAGCAACTGACGAAAAAGCTACAGAAAAATGAAGACGTGCTACGTCGCTACGACAAAGCGCTATCAGAGTATATGGCATGGGGAGTCGCAAAGGAGGTTCAAGAATCTTCAGAACCACAAAATGCGCTTTGTTTTATGTCACATCATGTGGTTATTTGAGAGGACCGAGCCACGACAAATGTGACCTCGAAAGCAGCGACAGCATGTCCTCATTCAAATTGGGTGCTGATTCCAGATTGTCGTTTAAGAACATGCCTTTTTGGAGAACGAAATGAAAAAGTGGCACTAGCAGGAGACATAGATGAGGAATTTCTACAAACTCCTATTCACGAATAGGGCAGAGATGATAATACAAACTGGAGAAGCGGCTAAAGGCGAGCTAGTTGGTACATAACTTAAAACTTGAAAAAACAGTGCAAAGACAGGACGAAGGAAAGTGACACAAGGACGGACGCAGATGATAATACATTTCTGTGGTGAAAGCATGAGGCTGAGGGAAAGCTAGTGAATGAACTACAAATCTGCCGCATGACAACAGTAACGTTCGACACAACACAGAGCCCCTTTCTGCTGGCAGCTACAATAAGGCACCATTTTAAACAAGTAGCTCACCGGTTCCTGGATACGACATGGGTACTGAAGAAAGCGATCTACGTGGATGACGTTATTCTAGGGGCAGCAATGCTTGATGGTGCAACCAAATTGTACAAAGAGGCAAAGCAAGTGTTCACAGAGGCGGCGATGAGCTTGAGCAAATGGACGTCAAATGAAGAGACAAACAAAATAATTGATGGAAACGAGAGGGACGACGCTCGCAAGGAGGTTCGATCGAAATGGTACACGATGTTTCTAGGCTTGATATAGAAGCAATCAAAGAATATAATTTCCTTCACTGTTGAAAAGTGGGAGTAATTAACAGCTACAACGCACATGACCAAAATGACAATGTTAAAGGCAGCAGCAAAAATATTAGTTCCGCCCGGTTTCTTGTAACCGTTTACAATACGTGCAAAGATAGGTTTGCAGAGACTGGAAAATGGGCGTGCTGTGGGATGACCAACTCCCTAAAGAAGAATGCGACAAGTGGAGACACCTCATGTCTGAAGCGGAGGATCTGCGAGTTCGAGAAGATATCCGATGCTACGCCAGCAAGGACTAACTAGTACAAGTATACAAGCTGCATGTCTTTGCCGATGCGAGCCCATCAGCATACGAAGCGCCAGCATACGTAGTACAGTATAACCTCGTTACAACGGATCTGTTTACAACAGACATTCAGATATTACATACCGATTTGCGGCGTTATGCCGACCTCCATATTTGTTCCACTGATTGAGCTTCATTTACAACGGATTCTGGTACCAACGGACATTCGGATATAATTGACTAAAATTTCAGGCCAGCAAGGTGGTCAGGACTCCTTCAGAGCAGACTTTTCTATCACCGTCATTAACTTCAGACTTCAAACATCGCTTAGCATACTTTTGGGACGGGAGCAGCGCACCGCGAATATCGACGTACAGATTTCAGGACGAAGGCCGCCAATTTCCGGTCTGTCAATGATCAGCTATGCCTAGCTGTAGCGACAAAAAATCGGCGCGCAGCGTGCTTGGCGTTGCATTTTGGGACGCTGACACACGAAATTGCAAGCCGCTGCCACCACTTCTCCGAGCGGTCGCTGCGCGGCGAGCTTGGCCGGGGAGTCCGTTGCCGATGCGCAAAATGCCCGTCCGCAGTTCTGAGGAGCCAGCAGGAATTATCGTCGACATTGCAGCTTCTCTGCTTTTGCATGTCCACTAGCGCGATGTTCTTGCCCGCAAAGATCGGATTTCTCTCGTACATCGGCACCGTGAACAGAGTTAGGCCTAACCACGACATCTAGTAGAAAGATCGGTTGCAATGTGCGTGGCAGCGGTGCCCGATGTTTCAAAGTACGTCATGCTCGATTGTGAGTGCAAAGAGTTGTCCCGCGGTGGTCTTCGTCATAAGCTTCGAAGTGCTGATAAGAAGAACCTCGAACAGCGGGTCCAACGAGTCAACGCTATTAGTCGCACGTCTGCGATGTTCGCGACGAGTGCGGCGTGCTATCGTAATCTGATGATTGATCTTCCGCTTGCAGCTGCCCAACTAAAGCGTTCCAAATTATCGTCGACCCTCAACACAGAATGAGTGCGAACGCTTCACTAAGTAGCGCAATTTTCGACAGCCACGACCTCGCGACGCACAAGCAGCAGACGACGATCCCGAAGCGAGCGTTACTGCAGATGCAGCCAAAACATGTGCTTTTTGTACGCTTGTTACTGAATGGAGGAGCCAGCTGAAACGGAGAATTTGAACACGGAAAAATGCTCTTTACGATGAGCCCATAATGGTTGCGCCCGTTTGCGCCGTTGCCGAGCTATAATTTTGAAAAACGCTTTTTTTTTATATATTTCCGCAATTTTCGCCAAGTTGGCAGTCGCAAAACAAATATTTATAGCCCTTCTACGTAGTTTTCATTGAAGATATTTTGGAATCAGATAGAAAATGGGCTACAGAAACTGAAAATGCGATTTTCCAAAAATTGAATTTTTTTTTGGTCCACCGTTAAAAATAAGACCATGTTTGTGACTCGTAATTTTCTCCGGTTATAACAGACCCATTCAGTGTTCACATGAAAGTCTGTTGTAACAGAACTTGGATTTTACATACTCCCTTTACAACAGACCAAAATCCTCTTCACTGTGAGGGTCTGTTGTAATGAGGTTATACTGTAGCAGCGTACGATGATGGAAGGAAATAATCGAGGCTAATGACACCGAAAAGCCGCGTAGCTCCAATAAAGAACTAAGTCTGGCACAACTTGAATTGATGGCAGCGGTGGTAGCATCTAGATTATGCAACTACATCAAAAGCCACTTCAACGAAACAATTCAAGAAATACACTGCTGGACGGGCTCAATGACTGTACTTCAAGAGATCGAGGGAACAAGCTAATGGGATCCGTTTGTTGCCAGCGTAATCGCAGACATAAGAGAGAAAAAACGTCACGCAAGCTCATCTTTAGCAGAACAGACCGCTGGGCTAAGGCTATCCATGAACACTGAAAGAATAAGCGCTAAAAATTGACGAGCACAAGAAGGAGAGTAGACAAAGGACTGGCACAACTAACAACTGCTTATTTTCAGTAAGATGGCAACTTGGGCGAGTGTGTGTAGGTTCATATTTCAATGTAACAAAGCACAGCAAAACGAGCACACTCATAGGAGAAGAAACGAAGCTCTTGTTGAGTGCGTCGTTTCTTCTCCTATCAGTCTGCTTGTTTTGCTGTGCGCTGTTACATTGAAATATGTTTATTTTCATCACACCCACCGAGTTTAAGTGTACTTAGCGTTGCGCATGCGCACCATCGCATTGGAAACATGGAGCAAAAAATCAAATATAATACAGTAATTTAATATGTGATAACACCTGCCGTATAACAAGGTGTGAGTTACAGCATATCAAAACGAGCCTTGCAGAACTTCAATTTCAGAAGCATGCAAGGATACCGAAGCCTCACTTATACATCACCAACGTTATTTTAGATAAAGAAACGTTTCTAAAGCGAGCCGAGATGAAATGCGCTTGCTTTTGCCCAGTATTCTAGTGCCTCGTAAAATCTGTTCGCACCCACATGCAGAAATGTGCGCGACCAGATGCGCATACTTGTCCTCTTTCTTTTTTCCATTCACTGCCTGTTCCCTAAGTCGCTTATTGACACATCTTTCGGACTAGGCGATGTACATTTTCCCCCAGGACATGGGAATGGTGTAAACGACTCCAACAGAGCAATCCACAAAAGGGTTTGCATGCCTGGTGCTGCATCCTTGTTTGCTTTCAACGCAGATTCGAGGCAAAGCTCGTCTTTGTTCAAGGTGAACATTGGAAAAGAATACAGAAAGCATGATTCGCACGAAGGCAGAGATGGAGTATCAACCCGAAATGCAATGCCACCAATGCACAGGAAGAACAGGAAATAAAGCAATCATCGAAACGTACTCATCATATGGACAGCTTATAAGAGTGACAGCATGGGGGTAATAACGGCAGAGAAATATTGGACAAGACAGACCCAAGTGCCACTGAGACAAACAATAGGAGAGGCTGATTCAAGCGCTAAATCCTTTCAAATCAATGGACACGAAGTCTACCTTGATGACAACGGACTCATCAGACAGAAAGGACGATTGCAATACAGCCAAGAATCTAGCAGGCACGTCATAGTTCTTCCAAACAATGGGCATTTCACGGAACTGCTGATACGTCCCGTTCATCAGATAGCATTGCACGGAGGAGTTAAAGCGACACTTGCGCAACTAAGGGCCAAGTTCTGGATATTGCAGGGTCGCTAAGCAGTGAAAAAGAGTTTTGAACACATGCGTAGTCTGCAAGAGGCATAACACCAGACCGGCAACTCAAAACATGCCTCCGCTCCCGGCGGACAGAGTCACCAAAGCAGAGCCATTTCAAGTCACGGGAGTTGACTTCACCGAAACGCTTTATGCAAGGGACAAGTACGAGATCGTAAAAAAATATGTACTGATATTCACCTGCGCGGTAACGAGAGGTTACCAACGACATGTCATCATAAAGTTTTCTACAAGCTTTCCGGCGATTCACCGCGCTACGGGGGATGCCTGCAGTCATCTACTCGTACAACGCCTGAACATTTATCAAGGCCGAAAAGGAAATCAACGCAATGCTTGAAGCTATTAGACACGAGTGCTTGAAGGATCACTGCAGCGTAAACAAATACAATAGAATACGATTGCCGAGTGCTCCCCTTAGTGGGGAGGATTTTACAAGCGCCTCATAAGAAGCTTGAAGACGTCGATGCGAACAATAATATCGAGAAAGACATTTTCGGTAGAGGAGCTACGCACTATTGTAGCTGAAGTTGAAGGAGCGCTCAACAATCGACCGTCGACTTACGTGTACGGAAATCTTAACGAGCCAGTGCCACTAACGCCGGCAGACATCATAGTCGGACGGCAACAGCTTCAATGTGTACAAACAAGGCTGTGCAACGGAAACGTTTAAGAACCATGACGAAGCAGCTGCAAACTTGTGCGAGCTTGGTGGAAGAGTTGGCATCAAAAATACTTCAAGGAAATAGGAGCTACAGTCAAAGCCAAGACGCGACAAGCAAGACCACTGTCAAAGGGCGATGTAGTGTTGATTGGGGAAAGGGGTCCAAGAACATTTTAGAAAATGTGCTGAGATGAAAAAATTTACCCTGGGCGAGAGGGAATAAGCGAACAAGCGATTGCATCCTTCGGAGCGGCAACAAAGAACTTCTCAGAGGATCTGTGAACCACATCTACCCTCGTGAGGAGTGTTTAAAATAGCCCGTCAAAGCCTATTCCATTGAAACTTGGGTTGGCGGTAGCCTGTAAAATATCATCACCAAGGTGCTCAAAAAACAAGCAAACGAAGACTTCTTGGCGCGAGCTTACGATATGTCACTTCATCAGAATAAACTGTTTTGGTTCGAAGCAGTCACCGCTATTGATCGTCTTACCATGGGGTTTTCACGGGAAGCTTGGCCTCTGGTACTTCTATAGTGGAACCATCAATGAAAAGGATTCTGCTACTCTTCCCGGTCAACTGTTAATTCGGAACCAGATCTCTTTGGACAATTGCAGTATTACTGCCCGTGTCTCAAAGTACCCTGACTCTTTCACCCAGCACTTCGCCTTCAACTACTGGCATTCCTTGCACCAGAAATATGGGTTTTCTTTCATCCAAAGTTCCATGACGAGGGTCACGTTTCCTTTCTTTTTCCCTCCGCCAGTGTTGTCACTCAAAGGAAAACTGTAACTGTTCTCGTTCACTGCACATGTGGAACTTTTTTCTTTCTTTACCTTCATGCTCCAGCACTCCCCGCTCCTGTGACCTATTTTCCCACATGCCTACACTTCGTCGCTTATTTAGCTGGGTATCGACATTCATCTGCTCGATGCCCCAGACGCTTACGTAGTATACATCTTGGCGGTGGTTTCTTTAGAGCATTCTCAGGATTCTTGAATTTTTTTTAGTCGTCTGGACCCTTTCCGAGGTTTGGTAGATCTTGCGCTTCCAT
This sequence comes from Rhipicephalus sanguineus, assembly GCF_013339695.2. Lineage (NCBI taxonomy): Eukaryota > Metazoa > Arthropoda > Arachnida > Ixodida > Ixodidae > Rhipicephalus > Rhipicephalus sanguineus. The sequence goes on from NC_051182.1 coordinate 148,431,468, forward strand.
GAGGCAATCAGTAGTGTTAGCAAGCTGTTGGAGTGACTTGCACTCGCGTTCTTTCAAAAATATTGCGAGCCTTGGATGACAACAGCGGAGAAATTGTTCGGCTAGCATGTGATCTCGAAGGCCATAGAATGTTCTGGGCACGTCAGCCATGTCAACCCAGTGGTCGAAGTACCTGGAGCGTCTCGCAGCTGTCTCCTGATTTCTCCATCTTCAGTTCGTGCCTTGCGAAATTTTTCTTGGTACCCTTGAGCAGTGAATCGAAACCTCTGCAACAAGGCTTTCTTTACTTTCTCAGTCTAGAGAACCTGTGGCGCTCATTCGGCCAATTACTGTCAACGCTTCACCACTCAAACACTTCTCTTGTGGCCAGCCTTGTCCTGTTGCAACGCGTTCGAATCTTGGCAAGTATGCGCGCAAATCATCACATCGCTCATCGAACAATGGAAGCAATTTTAATGGAATAAGTGCTGAAGAGGAGCTACTTGGCTGAGCCATAGAATCAAGAGTTAGCTGTTGCATCTAACCTCGGAGTTCCTCATTGAAGCTCTACCTTCAGTTCAAGGATTTGCTTCGCTCTTTCATCTACTTCCTTGCTCGCATCTCTCTCAGCAGCACGTTCACCTCTTTGCCTCGCCTGTTCTGCCTCAACCCACCTACGCAATTCTGCGTCGCTCAATCCTAACTGTGCTCCAACAGCAAAAACTTTTTCTGTATCCGTGATCGAATCAACTTAGGGAAGGGGGGGGGTACACTCGAGAGACGATAATGTCCTTCGACATTTCTACAAGTGGTATCCTGGCTGGCTCGCCAGATCGTGATGCAATAACAGGTTTGGGCACAGGACCACTCAGCAAGGAACTGGTTTGAATCTCGAGCACACACACAACACACATGCTATATTAAAGAACAGATCACAAACTAGGCATTAGACATACAATAACCGCAGTGCTAACATGCATGATATGCAGTCCTAGGCTACTGCTCAATGTCTTCGCGCAAAGGAAATCTCTTGCCGTGTTAGTCCGGTCCTTCAACGTTGATGCGTCCTGGCTGAGGTCGGTTGCGACGAATCAGATCCCGGTGACGTGATGACCCCGTTGGTCCATCAACGGAATCCATGAGCGCTCATGAGAAGCGGAGACTGCTGCACCACCCATTGTCGCCGGTACAGCCACAGTAGTCACGCAGCAGCTGCAGCTGCAGGTTCAGCACCAGAGACCGGTGACCACTCATGCCCCTGCTGCAAGACTGGTCACGGATGTGGCCCGGAATGCGGCCACCTCGCCCGGCTCTCTGGGCCGGTTGCTCAGCACGGAACACAGGCCCTTGAGGCTTCCTGGACAAGCTGGACCACTCACCTGGCTCCCTGAACCATTTGCAATGTCGGAAGACAGGTCCTTGGCGGCGGAGTACGTCGTCAGGGTTGGCCTTGCATTCTCTGCACCGGTCGCCTAGCGAGAACTAGCTGGCCTCGACGCCGAGCAGTTGAACCACCGCAGGCACGACACGGCACGTTTCACGCACGCACACACTTCGTTTTTGTCATCACGCCCGCACACAAACACTCTGTAAAGGCACTTATTGGTGGGCACTAGGCGACAGTGCACAACGGCAGGCATCAAGGCGGGGCACGGTAGTCATGTTAACTACACGACGCTCGGCAGGAGATACGTGATATGGACGTTGCCGCAGTGGCGGTTGGGCGCTAGTGTCGATGCGATGCGTCACAGCACACGTGCGGCCGAGAGAAGTTTGCGCGACATCAAACGAAGTACAAAATTCTTCCAACAGGCACAGAATCTGGGAACCCTGGACCGACATAAGGTTGTCAGCAATTAAGTAATCAAATACATCAGCAGGTGACGAATCATATGTGGAAGCAGCACCGAGCATACGGAAACTGGCGCAGTGCATGTCTGGTGCATTCATAACGTGTGCGTCTACGAGGGGTTCCACTCTGCCAAGACATTCCCCTCTGACCAACGTAACAACGTGCGGGGATGGGTTGGCAACAAAAATATCAGTGTCGAACTGAGTGACTGGCACTCGGGGCGACACCGATACACTCGGGGCGACACCGAAGCGTTTCCATGTGCAAACGGCGTCAGATAGAGAAAGGAGTGCAACGGTGTCGGAGGGACTGGTGCAATAGACTAGCACAGCCGTTGACGAGTTTGCAGGCACTTTGGTATCGTCTTTGACGAGTATCTTGGCCACAGCCAATAGACTGTCCTCCGGTGGCAAATCTGAGAATGGTGAGAGCTCTATTTTGGCTGGTGTGCAATGAATTACGACGTCGTGGCGGGAGAGAAAATCCCATCCCAGGATGACGTCGTGAGAGCATGCAGAAATTATGATGAATTCGACAGCATACAGAGCATCCTGAATGATGACGCGGGCTGTGCACACCGCTGTCGGGTGAATACATTGTGCGCTGGCTGCACGAAGGGAGAGCGCAGAAAGTGGCGTCGTCACTTTTCGTAGTAGTAGGCTAAGTTTGGCATCCATAACGGATAAGGCAGCTTCAGCGTCTACAAGGGCAGATGTGCATAGAGCATCCACAAACACACCTACTACGCTCGATGGGCTTTGCTGAGGGCTTTGGCAGTTCGATAGTGTCGCAGCCCTTGCCTCTTGGACTGCGACGACTAGTTTTCCTGGTCTCGTGCTACGGGACAGGAACGCATCGGTGACAGTGAGGGGCGTCATGCTAACGGTGAACGGCGGGTAGATGGAGCTGGGCATGAGGTAGTTGCATGTGCGGCGGCGGGTTGTAATACAGGCGGCTGGACTGGCTGGCGACGGTTGATCCGACTCGCGGCGGCACGCGAATGCAATAGCGGGCGACGTGACCGGCTAAACCGCACGCAAAACAAATGGAGCGATTGTCAGAAGTGCGCCATTGGCGTGCCGGTGTAGGTCCCATCCATGTCGCGGGACGCAAGGGACAGGGCGTCTGCTGATATGACTGCGTGGTGAGCTGCAGCCAGGGCGTATGGATGACGTTGGCGTACGCAGTCGGCACACTCACTTCGAAGGCCTGAGGCGTGGCGACGGCTTCACCGTAAGTGGGGGAACCACAGGGTTCCCTGGGGGCGGCCTGGCTACAACTTGTGCGTAACTGAGCAGCGGAGGCGCCAGAGGGAGGCTAGTGGTATTCCGACATGACCTCCGCGATTTCTTTCGCAAAAGCTCGTCGTAGGGGAGGCAACAGTGTGGTCGACGGCTGTTCAATATGCTGCGGGGGAGCGAAGGCCAGTAGAGAGAAGTGGCTGGCAATTTCTTCGCGCATGAATGACTTGATTTCGGTTAGCAAGATGGAATGCACGGTTCGAAATGGCCGACAAGCCAGCGAGATCAGCGTCGCGTCATGAAGGTCTACGCGTCATCAGCCGCTGCCGGCGCTGCTCGTCGTAGCTGTAGCACAGTGTGACAACCTGTGTCACACTGCAAGGGTTTTTGGCGAGCAACATGGTGAAGGCATCGTCGTCGATTCTTTCATAACGTTTCGGATCTTGTCAGACTCAGACATGGTCGTGTCGGCTTTCTTGCACAAATCAAGGACTTCTTCAACGTAATTCGTGAAAAACTCTACGGACTGCGGTGCTTGTTCACAAAACACTGTTCGGCTTTGCAGCTTACGAAGGGCAGGGCGGCAAACATGTCGATGATGGCAGTCTTGAAATCGGACGACGTAGGAAAATCGGACGCGTGCTTGTTGTACCATAGGCTTGCCACACCCGCGAGGTAGAAAACCAGGTTGCTCAGTTTGCCTGCCATGTCCCATTTATTGGGCACGCTCGCGCTCGTAAAGCGCGAGCCAGTCCACCACTTTGGTGCCATCCGCCCCGATGAATACAGGACGGTCGCAGATACGGGGGACACCGGGACATGCCATTGGTGCAAGAGGGGCGTTACTGGGCAGCGTCTTGAGGCATAGTAGATGACACAGCACGGCATTGAAGCTCCAAAGGCATCGAATGCGGACCAAAGTTCTTTTGGGGTTGCAGCACTCTCCACCAAATTGTAAAGACATTTATTGGTGGGCACTCGGCGATGATCCACAACGGTGACAGTCAAGGCATGGCACGGAATCTCATCACTAGCGGCGTTCTCTCAGAAAGGAGCCGAAGAGGGCGATCCACTAGAAGGCGCTGGAGAGGACAACCCACTGCAGAGTTCCAAGGCTTCGCTACAACTGAAATGTTTCTGGCGCCTCCGTATCATGAAACAGGGACAGTGGGCGGTGGAGGTGATGGGTCGCGCACCTCTGGTGCCTGGGCAGACGCCGTCCGCCAGGTGCACTTCCCTGGGCACCATGTCCCGGGCCAGACCCGCCACGGTGGTCTAGTAGTGATGGTGCTAGTGATGGTGCTAGTGATGGTGCTAGTGCTAGTGATGGTGCTGCCGAGACGAACGTCGCGGGATCAAATCCCGGCCATGGTGGCCGCATTTTACGATGGAGGCGAAAATGCTCGAGACCCGTGAACCAGTGGCGTAGCAAGGCGGGGGGGGCACACCGGGCCCGCTCCCCCCCCCCATTTTTTTTTGCCATGGTATACAGAGCAGAAATTGACACTTGACCACATCTGCCTGCCCTGCCGCCACTTCAGATCATGGAGACGGCCCCCGAAAAAAATTTCTGCCTACGCCGATGCCGTGAACCGCAGGTGTTAATGGCGGCTGGTGCAGGTGCTTGCTTGGCCGCCGATGTCGGTGGCGGCCGGCGCAGCCGGTGGCGTGGCCGCCGATGTTGTTGGCGGCCGGTGCAGGTGCTTGCTTGGCCGCCGATGTCGGTGGCGGCCGGCGCAGCCGGTGGCGTGGCCGCCGATGTTGTTGGCGGCCGGAGCAGGTGCTTGCTTGGCCGCCGATGTCGGTGGCGGCCGGTGCAGCTGGTGGCGTGGCCGCCGATGTTGTTGGCGGCCGGAGCAGGTGCTTGCTTGGCCGCCGATGTCGGTGGCGGCCGGTGCAGCTGGTGGCGTGGCCGCCGATGTCGGTGGCGGCCGGTGCAGCTGGTGGCGTGGCCGCCGATGTTGTTGGCGGCCGGAGCAGGTGCTTGCTTGGCCGCCGATGTCGGTGGCGGCCGGTGCAGCTGGTGGCATGGCCGCCGATGTCGGTGGCGGCCGGTGCAGCTGGTGGCGTGGCCGCCGATGTTGTTGGCGGCCGGAGCAGGTGCTTGCTTGGCCGCCGATGTCGGTGGCGGCCGGTGCAGCTGGTGGCATGGCCGCCGATGTTGTTGGCGGCCTGTGCAGGTGCTTTCTTGGCCGCCGATGTTGGTGGCGGCCGGTGCAGCTGGTGGCATGGCCGCCGATGTTGTTGGCGGCCTGTGCAGGTGCTTGCTTGGCCGCCGATGTTGGTGGCGGCCGGTGCAGCTGGTGGCGTGGCCGCCGATGTCCTTGGCGGCTGGTGCAGATGCTGGCATGGCCGCCGATGTCGGTGGCGGCCGATAGCCGGGACGGTGGGGTGGTGGGCAGACGCGCACCTCTGGTGTCTGGGCAGACGTTGTCCGCCAGGTGCGCTTGGCTGGGTGCCACCACCCCGGCCCCTGCGGCGTCCTTACTCGCCCAGCAACGCCCAGCGTAGTGCGACCTCGAGGACGCAAACGCCTATGTTGAGTGCCACCTCACACTCAACGAAACGCTCGTGAGCTGAAAGAGAAAGAAAATGTCGGTTTGCGGACTAGTCAATGAACAAATAAGAGCAGCTCTACCGATGATAGGAATCTCTCTCGCCGTACTCTTTAAAAAAATACTATATTTAGTTTTTTTGTGTGTCTATACCTCAAGCATAAAACAGAACATGTACAAACCTGCGTATAGGTGTCGTATTAAGAAAGCAACATCTGCAGACGGAATAAATGAAGTTACAGCAATGCTTGTGACGAAAGGACTGGAAGCCGCTGTTGGGGTCGGTAAGCATGCGAACTTGGCTGGGTAAGGAGCGGAAGCATAAATCAAAAACCCTTCTACCCATGAACCGGGTAGAAGCGCTGGAGGAGTCATTGCGCTGGTGGGTTTCAAGGAAATCGCACCAGTGTATTTCTCAAAAAAGGAGAAAGGACCCCTTGCTCAATCGGGAAAATGGGGGCAAGCGAAGTTTGGCATGTGCGGGCCTGACCTACCATTTTTTAGTATTTCTTCCTTTATTTCTATTGCAATGCCCCTCCTAACTGTTCCCTTCCTCCGTTCGGGGAATCGGAACCACACTTCAGTTGCTAAAGGCAACAACGATGGCTGTGCGTTCATATCCAGGCAACAATGAAAGGTGTCCACGTGAAATGACACGTGACCTCGACTGAAAATCAGACTACCATAACAGATATAAGGCTGCTCACGGACAAGTTCACGATCGAACAAGGCTTTTTTGGAACAAAGGCTATGTATGGATCCGTATTTCACGTGCCAAAACCACGACATGGTGAGGTGACACGCTGCCGTTGGCTAGGCCGAATTAATTTCGATCAGCTGGAGTTGCTTAATGCGCGCATAAGCCTATCTACATGGGATTTTCTTTTAAGAGCGGAGCTGTTTAAGGCATTGGTAACTTATGCTCAGTTGTCCAAAACTCTTCGGGTGGGTATGCGCCACGGAAATTGGGTAAACCCCACTACCGAGTACAGCAGGTGCGAGCGTTGAACGGAAACACCGCTCGGCTAAGTGGAGCACGTGAAGCACTTGAGAGAGGGACAGGAAAAAAAAACAGGCTGATCCCTCTGTCATAGGAATCGGTATAACACGAAAGTAAAACATGCCTTCACAGACGTAGTTGAGCGTTTGTTGTACATTGTTTCGTCCCAAGGGCGAAGGAATGAATGCTATAGCAACAAGTTGTAATGTCACGCAAAGAACGGCAAGCAGCTCAAAACTTGCAACGCGCTGCTCAAGCAGAAAGGGCGCACGGAACGAACATACACAGGATGAGCGCGAACTATCACAGTTGTAACTTATTTCTGTGTGAGCAGCACGCTCCGTTCGTAAAAGCGGCCGCTACAGTGAGCAAGGTAACCTTCGTGCTCTCAACGCCATCAAGAGATAAGCGCACACGAGTGACCACGCCCTGTAGAGGCGCGTGCTCATCGTGACGTGTGGGGCGTTGACCTTTAACTATTTGAGACCCTATGCACACAATTGTGTACACCGCTTGTTTTTGCTATTTGTATCGTCTAGGGGCTAAGGAAGAGCAAGATACATTGAGCTTTGGATGAATTGAACCTGCTGCATAATAATTTTGTCTTCATTTAACTTCATTTTGCAGTGTACTGTTGTGTATGATCACTTTGCTGAAGGCACTACCATATTCGAAGAGTCGTTCGACGTGCCACTTTCCACGACCCATGTCGAAAGTATAATTTTTCTTTGCTCAACATGGACATAACCTAAAATAAATTTTTACTACATTTCTAGCCTGAGGTTTCATTCTATTTATGCGAAAACAGAGAATGAATGGCTTCAGAATTAACAGATACCGTATTTACTCGATTCTACCGCGCCCTCGATTGTAACGCGCACCCGTTTTTCGCAACCAAAAAAAAAAGTAATACATCGATTGTAACGCGCACCCATTTTTCGTGAGAGAAAAGAACAAAGAAAGTCCATAGGAGTCAAACTTCGCACATTCAGAAGAACAAGTATTTCGGTTTTAAAGAACTAAAGTTTCAAAAAAGTAAAACACAAAGTCAAAAAGCGGGCCTTGCCGCTAAAACTGTCACCACTACGGCGGCGATACGAGTCGTGTAATGGATCAGTCCTCGTCGCTGTCAACGCTCTTTGATTTCGGGAAACCGGCCCTGCTTTGGTACGCTGAAACCTTTTCGCGAAGCTTTGCTGTAAAAAATCTTCTGCTTCTGTTTGCGCCAGTCTCGCATGCACGTTTCGGGAACCCCGACCGCGATGCGGCCCGATTTCCGTCCGTCTCTGCACATGTAATAACTATTCTTTTAAATGCGGCATCGTGGTGCACTCGTCGAGTATTTGGAGTCCGCACTTCCATACCGTCGATGCGAACGCAGAACGGGATGACAATCTCCTCAGCACACGTACGAACTGAAACAATAAGCAGAAATGGCCGAGGCGCGTAGGAGGCGGCCATTTTGAAATGCCGATGGCAATATGATAACAGAGTTTCTTTTTTTTTTTTTTTTTCGGTACTCGATTCTAACGCGCATGCGGTTTTTAGACTCGTTTTACTGGAAAAAAGGTGCGCGTTAGATTCGAGTAAATACGGTATTTAATTACAGAGTAATTAGAAATGATCACTATAACACAGATAAATTAATGTATTATGACGTTATTTTTGTTGTAATATAACATCGAGTGCCTTGAAATGACATAGTGTCGATTTGATGCATTTATAGGCATTATGACGTTATTTTTGTTGTAATATAACATCGAGTGCCTTGAAATGACATTGTGTCGATTTGATGCATTTATAGGCAGTTCTTCATAGGTGGCGTCTGAAAGGGTTAAAGCGTGCTCTTCGAGCCCTTCGCGCCATCTCGCTAGTGATAACAAAAACACGCTGATGTACCCCGATCTCGGAGTACTGCCACCGGCAAATGGTGTATATAAATAGCATGCCATTTATATGGTGAAGAACGAGCCATCTGTGGCAGAGTCGTTTCGCGCTGCGTGCTGGGGATTGAGGGGTTGTAAGTTTGACTCCCGATGACGGAACTTTTTCTTCTAGTTTTTTTCTTTGCCATATGTTAGTCTTTATATTTTACGTCATATCCATGAAGGAAATGCGTCAGTGGAGCCGTGGTGGAACCCGGCATAAAACACTTTTGTGTTAAAAGAGAAAATAGAGAAAGAAAGGCATAAAATGAGATAGAAAGAAACAGACGCAAAAAAGACATAGAGAAAAAGAGACGGAAAGACAGAAAGAGAAAATAAGAGAGACATATAGAGTAACAGACAGGAAGAGTAAGAGACAAAAGTAAAGAAGAAGCGATGAAGTTAGAAAAATAGAAGAAAAGAAAGATTAAAAAAATGAGAGAAAGAAATAAATAGAAAAACAGATACGAAGAAGAGATACAAGAAACAGAGAGAAAGAGTAAGAGAGAGAAAAAAAAGAGAAATAAAGAAGGTCACCCAGCTCTACACTTCCTTCAGGCTTGGCATCAGTAGTGCGAAGCTGCCATAGTGTTAACGTGATAGCGTTAATGAGCTCCTTTCGCAGAAATTCCCGTGTCGGCGTCATTGCTTGTGAGCGAAAATTCGAGAGAGATGCAAGTAAATAAATAGTAAAAATTACACCATTTCCCGCTAAAGGGGACCATGAAGCGATGCGAAGCCGGAGCACTTGCACGATCGCGTTCCGTTGGCGTTCTTTGGGCATGCTACCGACCTCGCGTCGTGGAACGTGAAGAGGAACGCTACGCGCGTCCTGTCTTCCCTCTAGCCCGGCCGTTAATTCTCACAGAACGAGCGGGGAACGCGGTCGGCACGCATACGAGAGGGGGGCAGCGTAGGAGAGGTGGAGGGGACGCGCATGCGCTGGTGCTCATCGCGGCGTTAAGCTACGAACCTTTGCCTCTCGTGTTGCTGAAGCGCAGTGTGGTTTTGTATGCATGAGCACGGGCGTCTGTTACCCATTACTAGAAAGCGCACGCCATGCCGTTTCTCTTCTTAATTAACGACGTTTTGAAGAAGTGCATAACGGGCACCAGTGTTGATTATGAGCTTGTTGATGTCATCTTTATGTGGTATTCATGATTTGCTGTGTCCAAATATATATTCACAACTTCATCTATCACAACAGTTTAACCATGATCATGGGCGTTAGTCGTCGCGATGGAGACATGCCACTAGGCGTAAACATGGGTGCATCCACGTCAAACGGTGCTATAGCTGCCAAGCACGAATAGACATTGTACAAGCTCTCATATATCATTACACAATAAGCCCTAGTTCTGTGAAGACACATTTCACTTTCGTGTTATACAGATTCCTATGACTGAGGGATCAGCCATGTCTTTTTTTTACATTTCGCCCCTGTCGATACGTGGCCCCATTGGCCAAGATTCGAACCGGCATTCTGTTGCTTAGTAGCGCAGTGCCATAGCAGCTAAACTACACGGGGTATACGAATTCCTACTTCACAAACTACTGTGTTTGTGACGTTTGGCTCAGTGGGTGTTTCCTTGAGTAATCATGTGGCATTTTCATGGTTTCATAAATAAACATAGCGTAAGAACCTAAAACTTGTCGCTTTTCTTCTTTCGACAAATGATGCAAGTATGGCAAAGTGTAACACGGTCGTGTGTACCGGATGTAGACACAACGATTGCTAATGACTGAATTTGAAGTTTTTGTGCGTTTGCACATAAGCAAAAATAAATAATAATAATATAATATCTGGGGTCTAACGTCCCAAAACCACGATATGATTATGAGGGAAGCCGTAGTGGAGGGCTTTGGAAATTTCGACCACCTGGGGTTCTTTAACGTGCACCTGAATCTAAGTACACAGGCCTCAAACATCTTCGCTCCAACAAAAATGCAGGCGCAGCGACCGGAATTCGATCCCGCGACCTTCGGGTCAGCAGTCGAGCACCCCTCTAGACCACCTGGCAGGCCAGGGCAAAAATAAAGAAAAAATTACACCATCTCCCGCTAAAGGGGACCATGAGGCGATGCGAAACAGAGTTTCGGCATGTCAAGCCCGCGTTTTATCCGTAGCAGTTTCCCGCCGACGTTACCATTTGCCCTGGGCTTCCCTAGCCCAAAGCTCAGGGTCTGCTTGCCGACGTTTACGTTGAGCTTCAGCGCGTTGAGCCTTCCGCTGCTCCACCCGCTGCTTCGCGATCTCGGCAGGCGTTAAGTTACCACTACAACTGGCGCCGACGTTTACGTTGGAACCCATGACACCGGCACAGCCGGCGCAGTGACTGAGCGTGTGTACGACCTAACGCGAGCCTTTTAAACGAGGAGGGGGAGTGGACAGGGGGAGAGGGGTAGTGGAGAGGAGGTGTGTGGACATGGTTTGCGCATGCACAGTAAGGGTGGTCACGCCACACGCCACCACCGGATTGAACTCCACCATAAGATGCTTCGCATCTAAAAAGCTCACGTATGCTTAAGATGGTAAGACGATAGCATTGTATATTGATAGCCTCTGACAGCCTATGAAAACCTAATTGGCTTATTGGCTGAACAGCAGGTGTTACCTGTGTGTGTCTAGTAAAGGCGGAAAAATAATTGCATTCATATATCTCTGCGTTCCGCAGTCTTTCAATAATGCTGCTTTTTTTTTACGATGCTGGAGGGATGGGGGTTGGTATCTGTGGATGGCGACCGCACCTTTCTGAAAGCCCGCGCCTCTTTCGGTTGTTCGCGAACGCCATTTTGGCCCCTTTGCGTCGCACATTTGCGGCGTCTTGTGCTTCGCGGGCTCCGAGGGTCGACCGAATAAACTGGATTGTGGCCAAATATTACCATATTAACAATAGTTTGATACCTATAAACACCACATGCGCTTGCCACTTGTCACAAATTGCTTTACGAACCGAGAGAGTGAACAGGCTTCTTCTAAGCTTCTACTTCCGACACATAGTCTGCATATAAAAGGTGTTCACCGAACCTATTTCTAAATAAGACCATATGAAAATACCAAACCATTAATGGTCACACAAACTATCCTTTCCTCAGAGAAAAAATGAAAATTACTCTTCCGCATTTCTCATTGAGGCGTGACCACATTTCTGCGTTACAAAAAAAAAAAAGAAAAGTTTCCATTTCTTGCCGTTTCATACATCCTACCAGTTTCTTAGCGCCGTGAATAGGACGATTTTCACCAGTAGTAATTTCACATGAGAAAGACCTCTCAATCATCGTTCAGCACTTGCATACCTGTCCATGATTGGAATATAAATGACAGCATAAGTACATTACAGGCACCATGCATGACCTCCAAAAAGTATGTTTTCCCAAAATTTATGAACAGCTCTTATTGATGACTGCTTAAGCATCATGCATATATACACTCTAATGCAAACGGGTGTTAAAAGCGTGTGGTTCGTCCCTTTGGAGACTAATGAGGCAGCCACAACCATTAATCTTTTTAAGGACTAACGGCACCGGGTCTAACAGTTGGTCCCCACAGATCCCCTCAATGGACTAACATTTAGTCCTGACATTTACACCTTACCCGGCAACCGTCAGTCCCATTGCACCTCGCCGGACGAACGGTCGGTCCACTCAAATACTCAATTCGGATGAACTTTTTATATCCAGGGGTGATTCTCTGCACTTACTCTCCGCAAGGCTCAATACTTTTTTCGTGTTTCTTTCCGCGGTCCCTACTGAAACAATCCGTATATGCGGATTCATACATACAGAATTATTGGACTACGGAAAGCCGTATAATGCGGAAATGATCAATAGCTGCATTTTACGGAAAGCGATATTGTGTGGAAATCATGCGGATATCCCCAGCTTAAGGAAAGCTGTATCATGCGGACCTCACGGAAAGCCGTATAATGCGGAAATCATGCGGATATCTGCCGCATTATGCGGAAACCGGATAGACATCCTGGATCTGGTGGAAAGCGACATAACAAGGCAACTGAATGGTCATTCACATTGTGTGTAAAGCTGTACTGTTCAGAAATCGTCTGAATATTTCTTTCTTAAAGTAGCATGAGGCTGAAATACCATTCTTAGACACAGTCATAATATGCAAACAAAATAGGCTTTTAGAAGAAATGAATGTGTTAAGAAGCTACTGAATTAATACGGTGGACATCATAAGCTGCAGTCATACGAGGGCGGTCCGATAAGTACTTAGCCTTCAAAAGAAAAACGAAAATTTTGGAATGGTGTCGATTTATTTCTCAACATAGTCCCCTTTCAACTCTATACACTTGATCCAGCGATCCTCCAACTTCTTGATCCCGTCAGAAAAATACGTTTTCTCCTGAGCTGCAAAGTAGGCTTCTGCGGCGGCGATAACTTCTTCATTCGACTCAAATTTTTGTCCGGCGAGTGATTTTTTCAAGTTGGGAAACAAGAAGAAATCACTCGGGGCCAAATCTGGAAAATACGCTGGATGGGGCACCATTTCGAAGCCTAGTTCGACCAACTTAGCCATGGCGACGGCGCAGGTGTGAGCTGGCGCATTGTCATGGTGGAAGAGCACCTTTTTCTTCACCAAATGTCGCCGTTTTTTTCGCAATTCGGCGTCGAATCAGCCCAGTAATTCAGCGTAGTAGGGTCCTGTCACCATTTTGCCCTTCTCAAGGTAGTTGACAAAGATCCCACCTTGAGAATCCTAGAAAATGGTGGCCATCACCTTTCCGGCCAATGCGACAGTCTTCGCCTTCTTCGGAGCAGGTTTTCCGTGTGCAGTCCACTGTTTCGACTGTTCTTTGGTCTCTGGTGTGTACCAGTGGATCCATGTTTCGTCGACGCTCACAAAACGGCGCAAGAACTCCTTCGGATTATTCTTAAACAGCTTCAAACACTGCTCTGAAGTGGCCTCACGGACGCGCTTGTTGTGCGGAGTGAGCAAATGCGGCACCCATCGCGCCGACAGCTTTCTCATGCCCAAAATTTCACGCAGGATATGACCCACGCGGTCTTTTGAGATGCCTACTGTCTCAGCTATCTCGCACACCTTCAGTCGGCGGTCTGCCAATACGAGTTCGTGGATTTTTGCCACGTTATCGGCCGTGGTAGCCGTTTGCGGGGCCCCTGGGCGAGGCTCATCAAAAACCGACGTGCGGCCATGTTTAAACTCATCGAACCAATTTTTTACGGTTGCCATCGAAGGAGAAGACTCACCGTAGACGGCATCCAGTTGCTCTTTGATTTCGCTGCATGATTTCCCTTCCAAAAACAAAATTTGAATCACCGACCGATATTGCTCTTTTTCCATTTTTAACGGACACATGAACATCACCTGCTTCCTCAAGCGGCCAAAACAAAACCGCGAGCCCGATTCGACTGGACCTTCGCATGTGTCCCTCTAAGGGAGCGTACTTAACGTCAGTATATGTCTCATGCGATAGAGTCGCGCTCTCGCGGTGAGGCTAAGTACTTATCGGACCGCCCTCGTACTGCAAGGAATAATTGTGTTTTATGTAATAGACAAAGAACACCAACACTTAGTACTTAGGACAGCATAAAATTTAGCTTTTGGTAAAATTCAACAAAATTAGTCTTCGCATAAGGAAAGAATTTACATGCTTTTCAAAACCAGCCCTGCTGCAAGGACTAAAACTTGTTTTATATAGCACGTTCTAGCTCTGTCAATTTGCATACCTCAATTGACTGTTCAAATGAGGTGACCTTGCACCATCACTTCACGAGTTGTATCTCACCCATGGAAAGATGGTGCAAAACAATTTGCAACAGGAATTTAAAAATGAAAACTTTATAATGAATAAATTAATATTCATGCGGGTTTGAAAGCCTCACACTGGAATCATTTCTTAAGGATAAGCAGGTCCGCCAAATGGCGATTGAGATTCCGGCAGCGCTGTGCTTCCGGGACCTTGCTTGGATGCGCCTTGAGGTGTTCTCCATAGGCATCTGAATACATAAATCATAAACACATATAATGTCAGGCGCACATGTAAGCAGCTTAGTTCACATGCAGAAGAAATAACACACAGAATGATGCTGAAAAAGAAATGCACATACTGCTCTTTTATGTATTTGTGTGAATAGAAAAGGAAAGTGCACGAGTGAGCTCCACCGCATGCAAAAAATGTAATGGCATGCTCATTGCATGGAAAATATCTAGATGCTTCTTACTATTTTGAACATATATTTATGTATAGTAAATCTGGTGAAATCTCATTACGTAAAACCTTGAATTAAATGCTTCCTGTATACTAACTAAAACTTTAAGTATTGCCAGTAAGAGCCCTAAATGAGCATTTAGTAGTGTGTATGTGTGCATTTACTTCCCTTACACTTTAGTCTGCAACAATACCATCTTGAACAGCTTTGTAACATGAAATGCAGCGAGTTATGAAGCTGAAAAAGCAGCACACAAGTAGGCAGGTCTGCGCCAGCCAGACCAAAACAGCCCACCAAACAGAAATAGGCATGAGCGAACGGCAAGTTTTAGAATTAATCAAATCGTGTTATAAAAAATTGAATACAACTGTACACAATTGAATACAACTGCACAATGTGGAGCATTCTCTATCAAAAGCATAATAGCACCATTATAAACAAAGGTAATTTATTGGCATACTCAAGACATATAGAAAGTGAACTGCAATTGAGCTGGAAGAGTATGGTAGCATCAGTGATTCCCCCACACAAAATCAAATTTATTATGGTAACTCTGGCAATTAGAAATCAAAATTATCACACTGTTGGAGACTTGAAAAACCAAAAAGTACTTGCGTTCATCAACACTGATGATATATCCAATAGAAAGATCTACTAGAGAAATATTTAACCACCTATCCAAAAATTTCTAACACACCCCTAGAAAATACCTAATCGGCGCTTATGACACAGCAGTGTAATGTCATTGTTAGAGAAATGACATGGAATAGCACCCTGCTCGAGCACAAAGAGAGACTAATTTTCAAACTCAATTAAGCAGAAAAAAACAAACCACGAAGCAAAGCAAAGCAACGGACATCTGGCAACCTGACTGCCATTGCAGGACGGGAAGTTCAGAGTGCGCATTACAAGGGAAGATAATAAAATTTGGTTGACAGAATTAGTGCTGCTGTCGTAAATGCAAGTAAGTGCAACATCTGGTTAACCCTAACCAGCATAGGAAGAAAAATTATAACACTGAATCCCGAGATCCAAGACCACGAAATGCAGTAGGGACTGTCTGTGGAACGAGAAGAAACATTTCAAATGGCTACAATAAAAAATTATGTTTATTTATATTTCCCTTTCGCCAGTATCTTCAACTTTTCAATATAAACATGTGCCCCAGTCTAAGGTGTATAAAATATTTATGTACAGTTCACACCATTTATAACGCAATCGTTTAAAGTGCAGGACCGGTTATAATGCAGTTTTTTCTGAATTCAGCATACCCTCCCATAAAGCACCACGTGTACATGCATGCCGCTTACTGTGCAGTCCCCCCACATGAAACACCGGCTATAAGGCGGCTGCCGCAAAATTCTTAGAGATGCGGAGCGAGTGCACTTCGGATCAGCCTGGGAGAGAAGAACCACAGCATTATGGAGGATGAGATGTGGAGCGAATGAACGGGAAACAGTGGAAGAAAAAAAAAAGAAAAACAAGGGGGGCATCATGGTGTGAGGAGGGGGAGTGATTGCCTAGGCAACAGAAAAGCCTTTGCTCCCTTTGCTCTGGCTGCTTGTTGTGTGTGTGCTGCGCTCTGAAGGGCCACCCGTGTCTGCATGAAGTGCACGTAACTGCTGTTTGGCTCTTCGGTTTTCTGTCGGGAAAATAGTCTCATCGTACAGCAAGATATTGTGTGTGCGACCTCTATTCCCCAGCAAGTGATAATGTTTTAAAACACGACCGAGCTTTTGCCTTTGCCACCAGCAGGTGGACTTGCAAGCTTGGAAGACTCTATCCAAGCTTGCTATCCAAGCTTGGAAGACTCTATCCAAGCTTACAATTCGATCGGGAAAGTCACGCCAACTATCCTTTCAAGATAGTTGGTGTGACTTTCCCGATCGCGGACCAGAATTTCGTTTCACACCTGCTGCCCACTGTTTAGGTCAGGAGTGCAACACCTTCTATGCCCGATATCCGTGTTGTCTGGGGCAAACTTCCGCAAGCTAGGCCTAACGAGCACTAGCTACCTAGTCGTTAGTGTCTGCGGACGATCAAGGTTGCAGTTTGGTGCAGAGTCAATGAAACGTTTTGCAGCTGTTGCATTCAGGAGAGACTTAAATCTTCACCGAAAACTAGGGAGTGCATGTGCAACACTAGATTGGTGGTTCATGGTTGCCACTGTTTTTTGGACATCGCGCCCAGAACTTCAATAGCCGTTCGACGTATAGTTTTTGGCCAGTGTGGTACCACAGCGAAGTCCGCATAAATGAGGAGGTCTGAAAAGTCAGTCGGCGGCTTTCCGCTATGACACTCTTTCTTTTGGTTTTCTCGTTTCCGCGTTCACTATGTAGACACTGCAGGTCCGCAGACGTTAACCTTTCAACATTGGCAAATTTATGCCCAAGTTGCATGCCTACATACAGTATAGACCGCTTATAACGTAAGTCGCCGGAGTCGCGAATATCCGCACTATAAGCGGTACCGCACTATAACCAAAACAACCTTTTTCAAAGTCTGCACTTGCGCAAAACGTGTTGAGCATGTAGCCTCGCGTGTCCGACATTCGACATATGCGATTTGGGGCGCTTACAACCACTTAAATCTCCGAATGTTCAAAAATTAAGCGCCAAAGACCCGCATTGCCAACGAAATGAACACGGTGCCAAAACAAAGTGCCATCGCGGAAATTCGCCGACTACCTCGACGTATGCGCATTACACCGAAACCATGTCGAATCGCGACCGAAATTTCACGTGCTGAGCGGTACCGATCGTTCGATTTCACGGGCGCGCACGCGATGTCCAAGACATTGCAATCGAATCCGTAACCACCATTCGAGAGCTGCATGTGCCAATCATGCCCTCGTTTTCATTAACGATATGATTCCCTTCCCTTCAAGTGCAGCCATCGCAAAAAGTTTCGTTGATTCCGCACCAAACCGCAACTTTTATCGCCCGCGACCGCTACCGAAAAGCAACCAACGCTGATTAGGCCTAGCCTGCGGTTCAGCATGTAGTCGCGGGAAGTTTGTCCAAGACAAGAAGATCGGAGGTCGAAAAGATCGCACTCAAGCACTAACCCAAAAACAGCGCGCGTGATACGAAGTTTGTGTTCGCGGCCGGGAGATCAACGGCGACAAAAGCCCGCCAAGGTTTAAGTCCGCGCACTGGCAGAAAAGGCGAAAGCCCGCGTCATGAAGCCGCAAAACTTTTCAATTTGCGGACGAGGTAGCAAACGCGATATCTGTAGCAAGTGTGATAACGACGACGCTTTTCCCGACAGGAAACTTGCTTTAAAGCGCACTTGATGAGGACGCGATCGTACGTTGCACGCGGAACGCACTGCCGGCAAGCGGCCGCGGAGCCTTGCCGCCGCCGGTGCAAAGGCTACTCCGTCGCCTAGGCAACCACCATCCTTCCCCACTCGGCGAGCCCGCACAGCGCTGCCGCGGTCTTTTTCCTCCCTCCGCCCCTCGTTCGTTCACTGTGCGTGCCCTCGCCCTTTGTAACGACCTCGTCGCTCCCTCCCCAGCGGCGTACCTCCTTTGAGAACCGCACTCGCTACCGCGTTTGTCGGAAATATTTTCCCGCAACCGCATTATAAACGGTATTTCATCTTGGGGGACTGCACAATAAGCGGTATGCGTATACATGCGGTTGTATGGGAGGGTAAACGGGAGTCGAAAAAGACCGCATTATAACCGGTCCTGCACTATATGCGGTTACGTTATAAGTGGTCTGCACTGTAGTCGGAATCATGCGAGTGCCTGTTGGTCATGTTTTTCAGATGTACACAGTGTCGTTTAGATGTACACAGTGCCTTTCACAAATGTCGTTTTGTTTACAGGGCAGTACCGCTTATAGTGCAGATATCTGTGACTCTGGCAACTTGTTATAAGCGGTCCATGCAGTACCTGGTTCATTCAATGAATGTGCTGATATGGTTTTTTGCAAATAATGCCCATTTACATGTCATTTATCTGTAACGAGACTGGTTGACCAGTATGCCACTGCATCTGATTCAGTGGATGTGATCGATGGATTATGCAGCATCCATGATGCAACGGATACCCAATTTTTCACCATACGTGCTGACCCAACCGAGGTGCTTATGATAACAAGGCCAAGCATACATGCAGGGCCTCCCGTGAGTAAAATTTCAGCATTTAATCTATGCTAGGCTCATTTGTGCTCTCACGCCTGGAACAAAACTCAAGTATAATGCAAAATGTTAGCAGCTCTAGAAGAAAGTAACATAGCAAATTTTCCCTCATGCATCTGAACATTTACCGAGATGACAAAGCTACAGTAGTCTGTGGCGGCCGCCACAACCATTTTGAAACTTCTGAACAGCTGCGCCATTTGGGGCCACTAACAGCACTGGTGCAAAGGTCGACACCCCCCCCCCCTACCTGGCTAGAGAAATTACCACACTTGTCACCCCTATTCCTTCTAGCCACCCCAGCTGAATCGCACCCACTATTCAGCACGTGTGTCAGGACAAAACCAAAACCATCCAGGCACTCACACTGTAGAGCATGAAGTTCCTCTGGGGGTGGTCACCTTCTTTCTCCTTGATGAAACAGCAGCATAGTGCACTAGTGATGCACTACTGGCACGGGTTTTCAATGCACCACAGTGCCCTTGCTGTTTGTGTCAGAGAGAGCTTGGGATCCTTGGTCTCTTCTGGAGACCACTGCCGCTTCCGCTTTTCTGCTTAAGATCAACCTGCACAAGGTCGTAGATGAGGTCTTTAGAATTGTAAATTATAATATCCGAATTTCTACAGCAAAACAAAATCCCATTTTCGCGAAGGAACATTGAGGCATCCCTTCTGCAAGTTAAGGCCCTGCATTTGCAACCTCTATTTTAGCTCTTTTTTTTTTAAGCTGCGCTTGACTTCGAAGGTGTTGGTTCACTATGCACTGTATGTAAAAAAAGCTCATCCAGCACAATCACAACCCTAACTGGACAGGCAAGCAACGTTAGCTGGATGCTCTGGACGGCTTCTTTAATGAAATGGCTTATGTTGACACTGATGGTGGTACTACACTGAAAAATATGCAAAGATTTATTAATCATTAAGGGGGGACGTGGCAATGAAAACTATCTTTGTTATTTACAGAGATAAAGTGATGAAATTTGGCATGCAGATGCGATATGTTGTGCTGATATCATAACTTAAATCGGTTTTGAGCTATCTGTTGTAGTTCTTGAGTTACAACACTTGACAGACTCTCATTGTCATCCCAAAATTAATTAATGAATTACACATAAGTTCGTCAAGGTTTTTGCATAAGGATATTCACAAGGGCCCATTCTGTGCCGTAAAGCTATTGGTTTATTTTTTAATATTCAAATAAGCACACACAAAAATTTCTGAAATTTCTTGTACGTTGCAAGCAGAGGCGTTTTACAGTGCTGGACTGCTCAGTCTGCAGATCGAATTAATCGAATTAAGCTCAATTCTATCTGCAGACTGAGTAGTCCAGCACCGCAAATTGCCTCCGCTTGCAAGATAAGACATAGGACTCAGTTCGTGGACTGTAAAGGGGCGGTGGTGCGTCAGATTCCCCTCTCTTGTGGAAAGCAATACGTCAGACGGACGGGGCGCTGTCTAAATAACAGGTTACGAGAGCACTTCAACCTTGTGAAGAAGGGTAACGATGGCTGCCTCGTGATGCCTTGCAGAGCTTGTGGGTGCACCCCAGGTTTTGAGAACACCAAGGTGTTATTGACTAATCGTGATGAACTAATGAGACTAATAGTAGAAGCTGCCAAAATCGCAAAGTTTGGTAGCGATTGTGTAAGCACGCCGTCCCTGTCCCTGTCAGAAAAAGAATTGTATTTTTTGAACATGCATTAGTTTTGTGGTCGGAGCGCATATCTTGTATAGAAGGTTATGATAAGAAAATATTGATACCATACAGCCGCCGCAGCGTGGCTGCATGAAAAACGAGGAAGACGACGTCGCTTCTCTGGTTGTTGCTGGACTGACGCCATCTTGTCCACCCTGCGCTGCTTTAACGATTTAATAAATAGTTACTAAGCTACCCGTAACATTATCACTTCTCTGCACGTCTCCTGTTAAAATCAGCATGACAAAAAGGTTCTTCTCTGCGCATGACATCTGGCTGCAGCGTTTGAGCATCACCACTGTATATATTCGTGCTTCGCTTGAAATAAACCATTTTGTTGAAAGTTAGCACACGTGTTGTGTCCTCCCTTCTCGTCCTTGTGTCATTTTGCGCTAAATTTAATTTTTCCTAATGTCACATAAGAAGCAAGGCAAAGCAAGACTACAGGCTCCAAAGGGAAAAAGAAATGACTTTGGCAATGATTACCAAGCTTGTAGGTACTAAATAAAATAGTTTAACGTTGTTTGTGGAAAGAGATCCCCTTTCAGCTGTTTTCTTGCTTTAATCTCGACTGACTTAAAACTATGTTTTTTATTACTCAGCTACCATTATTTTCCATGTATTTCAAGATAACCAGTTATTTTTCTTTGTATTCAGCTTAAGTGCATACAAATACTGTACCAGAATTGAAATTAGGCACCTCACTGTTTTTGTGTTACAAATGTTGAAAGATGCAAATTAACCCAAAATTTAGGTCCTAGTGGTAAAAAGTTCACTGAAAAAAGTAATAATAATCAGATTTTAATGAATCTGGTACAGTTGAAAAAGTACCAAATTTGGAAGAAAATTATTATTGTATTGTGTGGATAACTCTATTAGGTTTTGAGAAAAGCTGTTCCTCGACATGGTCAAAAATGCATGGTATGTGTAGGGTTTACCGTGTGCCCTTCGGTGTGTTGTAGACACAGCAACCATCTTTCTCCGCCTGCAACTTCTTTGCCTTACTTTGGGTGCAACTGCTACAGTAGAGTAGCTATATATGCTCGCTACAATACAAGGGGACCATATACCACACAGTGCATCATCGCAGCAGAACCTTTGAAGCGAGAGCTGCTGCCGCGCACACTTTCCCAACTACCACCTCGACTGGCTATGACAACAAAATAGCCACCTATATCCCCCCCCCCAACCGTGTAAGCTCCCTATAGGCACCCTATAGGTACTTATGTCCAGGCATGTAGCCAGGATTTTTTTGCGGGGGGGGGCCCAAGGCCTAATTGTTCGAAAGAAAGTATTTCCATGGCAAAAATAAAACAAAAGTTGCCCGGGAATATAGAAGGCCGGACGAATTTCGGGGGGGGGGCCGGGCCCCCCGGGCCCCCCGGGCCCCCCCCTTGTCTACGTGCCTGCTTATGTCTTTCGTTCTTACTTTATGTTGTTCATTACTATGCAATTAGTCACTCTGACCTTTAAATGCTAATTTCAGTGCTTACACTCGTATTGCTGACGACTGTACTGTAGCACAAATTAGGCAAGAAAAGCATAACAGAAAAGCCTGTTGCTAAAAGTATGCAAACAGAGGCGTTCTAGTGCAAACAAGATGCGGACAGAAGGGTGACACGTAACTGTGTGCTGGTCCTGTTGTTACATGTCAACCTTCTGTCCTTGTCTTGTTAGCGCTAAAACACGCACATGCCTGAGAGCTAGTCAGATGAGAAATTCTCCTGCATCGTACCTATAAATCCTTGCATCAGCAACTCCACAGCACTGTGATAATCACACCACTGCTACACAGCAGCGTAATGTATTCTACTACATGCTGGCAGCACATTAATGTATAAAAAGCGAAACTCTGACAGAATATGAAGTCTCACATTGTGCATGCAAGTTTTCATAACCGTCAGATGTCCAACGTGGATGCTGGCTGGTGCAATATTACTGACACGCGAAGGCGACGTGCATATACACACAAAGATTCTTTTAACACCTCTCCCTACACAAGGCAAACACACGATTACGTTTAACTAGCTCAGGCCAGCGTTCAAGCGCATAATAAACACTTCACCGTGAATGTAGGCTCATTATCACAATTTAAGTGGTTGGCTAGGTGAATTGAGCCACGTTACAAATTATATAGCCCATGAATGTGAGCAAAATGCTGCCCAGCAGCAAATGGCGCTGCAGGCTTTGATTTATCAACAACAAACGAAGCAAGCGCCACTTGCGTCCTGCTGACTGCAATGCACATAAGAAAAAATCGATCATCAAACACATGCATGTTCTCGCAGTTCTCGCGAATTCGCTCCCGTAAGGCCGTGCCGATGCGCCATGGCTACGCTCAGATCAACGTAGTCAAAGCGAATCAGTAACGCGCACAATGTCCGTCGCTCGCAAAGGTGCGTAAAGCTGCCTTTCTACGACACCCCGTCCGAGTGCGATAACAGAGCCTTGCGCTGAGTTGCATAGTTTACATAATAAGCTGTCCCACTTACTTTTAGTTTCTTGCGCACTGGCGTGTAGAAGGTGGCCACGGGCGTCAGCCATGGAGTCATTCGAGCGCCCGCACATTTCGTTGATTCCTTGAACGACTCGTACTTCATCGGCACTCCGGGAACAGCGGGAATCGCGCGCAATCTTTGCACATCGCACAAACGAGGAACGAAGCTTCCTTACGTAAATTTAATGTTTTTACCTTGAATCTTCTTGTGGACGAGAACCATGAGACGCTCGCAAACAAAGGCTATGGTGGCTAGAGGGGGAAGTGTGACGGGCGAGAGCGGAGGGCTGTACGAATTCCCAATGAAAGATGGCGGTCACACCAGGTGGCGCTACCTGCGCCGTAGGTGCTTGCGGCGGCATTTGCCTGCTTTGCGTATGGCCGCTAAACGTTAGTTTCACTTGTTTCTAATAATCGCTTATACCCCGCGCCCGTGCTGTTGAAGGCGCTACGTGTTTGTTTCGCTAAGAAGCATGTGTTGCAAGTTGTTAGCGGTGTTAAGCAAGAGGGGAAAAAAAGAAAACCAAGAATGCTTTTAAACCAGACGGAACTGGCATGCCTCCAGGCTTTCATATTTAAATGTTTCTTAATATCGGTTTGCTTCCACATGTTTAATCTGCTACAGTGTGCAAAAACTTGGCTAGTTGGCTGATTTTCATGGTAAAAGCAGCGCAAAAAGACGACAACACGAGAAGAACGACACAGGACAGGCGCTGAACTGTTCAGCGCTGGTTCTGTGTCATTCTTATTATCATATTCCTTTTGCGCTGCTTTTACCATATTTATAGTCTGCTTCAGTTTAACTAAACCACTTGCTCGGCTGCATAGCTCAGCTGACTTTAAAGTGTTCTTTCCTCTTGGTCAAGTGTAAACTGTTTACAATCGTTCATAGCGAGTATATTGGCTGCAGTGCAGCGCGTTTTTTTTTTCTCTCTTAGTCCGCACCTACTTCCCCCCCTCCATTTCCTCTGTATTGTAGGGGGTTCTCTTCAGGGGCGTAGCCAAGGGGGGGGGGGGGGGTTGGGGGGGTTCAAACCCCACCCGAAATTTTTCAATTTTGCTTGGGTATATATACACGCACACATACAAACGCACGCACGAACATACATAATGTATGGTTGAACCCCCCCCCGAAAAAAATTTCTGGCTACGCCCCTGGTTCTCTTGAGCGCGAAATGTTCAAAGCATTTACATTTTCCGGCTACTTTTCCTTGAGAAAATTGAAGTGCTCTTGAGCGCGAAATGTTCAAAGCATTTACAATTTCCGGCTCCTTTTCCTTGAGAAAATTGAAGTGGAGATCGGAATGCTGCAGCTGGAGGCTCTTTGATACTGAGCATTTTATTTTATTATTTTAGCGATAGTTCTGTCTATGCAAGGACCAATGATTTCTGTTAACTTACGGCTTTAGATGCATACTAAATACATGCAAGGACATGTTTATTTATCACACATTTGTCATCCCATAATTATGTCAGACATTTGTTATCACATACTCCCCTATCACGTTAAGAGGTCAAATTACTTGACCCTCCTCAACTTCAAGTTTTGGCGCTCCCTTATTTTTGGAAACTCCTGTCTGCTTTTCTTTTTTTTTTTTTTTGGTAATGTACTTTGGTGCGTCCAGAAACACCGTAGGCACAGCGTCTTCTGACAAACGCGGGGTATCTCAACAACCTCACCGTTATAATGTACATGAAACAGCGCGCTTAGACAGGACAGAAAGTTACAAGAAGCACACAGTCTGTCTGCTTCTTGTAACTTTCTGTCCTGTCTAAGCGCGCTGTTTCATGTTCAAGATGTACCAACTGGCCCGCGAACAATCATTGTTACAATTTATAATGTGTTGGTATGTCCTTCCGATGAAACTCACGTCGAAGTGCCGCTCGCAAACAACGCTGTCCCCTGTCAGCTCTTTGTCAGTCCGCTTATTATTTCGAGCTCACTGCTCTCGCCTCGCGAGATCCTTCGGGGATTTAAAGACCGAAAGCTTCTCCGAGCACGATCTATACCCGCCTTTACAGCCAGGGACGAAGCATGTACTTGCGCGATTTGACGGCATGGTTCGCAGAACACGTGGGTACAGTGGCGGGTAAACAAACGACGACAGCGAAGGCAAGGCATCCGAACAAGGTGACGGCACAGCACAGAGAGAACGAACGAGTCCAGACGAGCCAAAGCAAGCGCGGCGAGCGCGAGCACCTACTACTACACCAGCGCCCCTTGCGGCGGCCAGAACTTTCATTGCGTTCCGCGCATCGCTCTCCCACGGCGGGGATGCAGCGCCCGTCACACTTCCCCCTCTAGCCACCATACAAAGGCAAATAACACCTGGCTTCGGCTATGGATGAATCTAGCTTGAATTGTTGTTCGTAAAAAAGAAAAAGAAAACGTCGCCGTTTGAAATTGTTAAAGAATGCATGTTATTGGGCAAGATAGTTTAAAAATAATGACTTATCTTGAAGAAAAGTTTATACGAGACAAGTTAAATACTTTTTCAGATTTTTTTTTCTTTTTGTTCTAGCAGACGACAGGTTTCTACTGCTTTTACCACGGACGTATAAGTGCGGCTTTACGATCGATGCTTGCCGCCGAAGCAAAACTCTACAGTAGTTGTATAGTGCCTAGAATATTATATTCTAGGCACTATAGTAGCTGTATGTACGTCCTCAGTGAATCGCAGGATGACTACAAAGCAGTAACACTTTTACGTAATGCAGCATGTAATCTTGCAAGGCATGATGTTTCGTTGCGTTGAAGCAAAGGGAAAGAACCCGGCGTGACCAGCTGATGTCGCCACTACGCGCGGCACTGCCGTGTGCTTCATTTCCCGCGCTGAATGGGCCTTTTCCAGGCCCGAACAGCACCTCCGGTGGAGATCGCCGAAATCGAAACTGGTGGCCCTTGGCCTCCGAAATTGTCCAACGCGCGCTGGTAGAGGATCTTGGAGGACAGCATTCGCGCCTTTCTTTGGGGAAAAAATTTGCAAGGTAGTGACACCAGATGTCGCTTGGTCCGCACCTGTCGTCGCGTTTTAGCCAGCAAAAACCATGGCAAAAACCATGGCATGTGCCTCGTAGACAGCTAGACATAGAGTAACAGAAACCTTTTTTTTATATTACTCTATGGCTAGACGGTAGGTAGACGCAAGGGTTAACGGCATTAACGGCGTATCACTCCAGTTTCGCGCGATGGCCGACGCAAGAGAGCCTCGGGGAACAAGCTTCAACTGCTTGAGTAAATTACATTGCTTGTGTGTAAGCATCCGTGTTTTCATAAGATACGAGAAAAGTGTGAGGCGTAGATACGGTCCCAAAATATATGCCGGCAATAATAAGTGTGATCTCTAGGGGTGTGCGAATATCAAATTTTTCGAATACGAATCGAATACGAATATCCACCTTCGAATATCGAATCGAATATCAAAGGAAAAATGCCTCCACAGTAACAATGTTTTATTTAACATGTAGCTATTTGAGAAAAAGAACATTAACAGCCTGACTGGTAAACAACATACACTGCTATCTCCAGAACACAATGTCCAGGCTAGCACAATGCACATCACAACACAAGCAAATATCACGGCACAATGAAAGTAATGACTAGATGTTATCATGAAGAAATATGAGTTGCTCCACATGATCAGGCGCTCCCTTCTAATAGAGACACCCCCCCCCCCTTCTACTGAAAAGGCACGCTCGCTTGGGCAAAGCTTTGCCAGACTGGGGTATCTGAAGGTGCCTACAGTCCGCCACCAGTCACATAGGTCACTGTCTATCTTCAGAAGCGGTCCCGCATAGTGAACGAGTGGTAGTGCGGCACGTTACGGCCGCATAATATTGAAAATGTACGGTTACATGATCGCCAATAGCGCTGCACGTCGGAGATGCTTCAGCAATGAATCATACGTATTGGGGCGTTCGTCGCAGACAGATATCGTGCCTCCGTCCTGATGACAAAGGTATTACAGTAGTAGGATCAGAAGTGCAACATTGTCACTCTTAATGAGAGCAGTGAGCTTCTCTTCTGCAGATTTGAGCACATCAATACTTCCTTTGTGGCTGAACTATGTAAACACATGTGTGCTCTTAAACCCTTTTGAGCAACTAAATAGAGTGAAGCTTTTTAACAAAAAATACATTTGTTACATAAAGTATTCATATGTACAACACTGTGCGTACGTGTATCACAATATGTAAGAAAACATATTTAATTAAGACCAATGTCTGAGAGAAGTTAAAATTGCATCATATACAGGACACGCAGGTAGCACCACTAGTTTATGAACAACTTACACGTGTATACCTTAAATCGTGATCTCTGATATATATTTAATGCGGTCTTTTAGGCAGAACTTCTCTGAGTATGCTCTTATGACGTACATATATAATGGAGGACGTACTGCCTAATACTGCTTTAGAGAAAGTGCTTGTTCAATGTGAATCTTTCCAAACAGTAACGCCTACAGGCCACTGGGTTTTCTTTGATTAAAGTCATTGTTGGTTTAATACTGAGAATACAAGAAGTTCAATAACACACAATTATTAGAAAAGAAAAACAGTTTTCGTGGAGTCATTTTATGGCAAAGAGAATGCGTCTTTGTTGCCAGTGTTCATGTGCTACTACAATGGGTTAAATAGTAATTTCACACTGCTTAACCGCAGCTAAAGAACTTTATTGACTTGCTTTAAAACATGTTACTTTCAGCCCACCTTGTACAGCTTCTGGGTAACCAATCCATGAACATGGACAAATATTTTTATGAATACAAAACTCACTTTTCTTGAACTATATCATTTGCAACCATCAATGCGTATACAGGTCTTTTACCTAGAGAAGATGTTAAAATCAGCTCGGCATACTCACTCATGAGCACAGGTCGGCAAACTCACCAATGAGTCGACTCAGACTCAGATCAAGCCATGAGTCTGAGTCTGAGTGAGTCAGGCTGAGTAATATTTTTGTAAACCTGAGTCCAGTTGAGAAAAATTTCAGTGAGTCTTAGTCAGAGTGTGTCCGGTTTAGAAAAATTTTGGTGAGTCTGAGTCTGAGTGAGCACTAAAGGCAAAATATGTTTGGTGAGTGAGCCTGAGTGAGCTCCACATTTTTTGCCGACCTATTCTCATGCGTACAAGCACTCACAGTCATTTGAAAGGCGTGAGTGTGATTACGAGTGAGTGACAAGGGGCGTGAGCAAACCTGAGTATGAGCATGAGTGGGTATACTCATGAGTGTGAGTCGGTGTGCAGTATGGAAGTGAGTGAGTATCAATGAGTGTGAGTCGGTGTGAGTATGAACATGAGTGAGTACTTGTGTGAGTGTGAGTATGAGCCAGTGACGAGGGATGTGATATGTGTGTATGAACATGAGTGAATATTCATCAGTGTGAGTAGGCATGAGTGTCGGTATGAGTGAGTGTTGAGGGGTGGGAGTAGACATGAGTATGAACATGAGTGAGTGAGTGAATGAGTGAGTGAGTGAGTGAGTGAGAACATTCATCGGTATAAGAGTAGGCCTGAGTGAGTGTTGACGGGTGGGATTAGACGTGAGTAATAACGTGAGTGAATAAGCGTCGGTGTGAGTAGGTGTGAGTAAGAGTCGTCGAGAGGTGTGAGTAGACACCACGTGAATACTCATTGGTGTGAGTCGTGAGTCTGAGTATGGGTGAGTGTCGAGGGGTGTGAGTATGAACATCATACCGTACAGACGACTATGAACATGAGTGAATACTCACGTTGATTTATATTTTTGTGCTGGTAATTCTATTTGTGTTTTTATACTTTTGCATATAGTATAGCATTCTTATTCCTGCGTTAATTTCTGTGCCTTGTTTCAAGTTGTTTGTTTATTCAAGCTTGCATATATCTTTATTTTTTAATCACCCTTATATGATCTTTTAATATTGCAGTATTCAGAAATAAATAAATAAATATTCTGCATATTTCATAGAGAAGCTTATGCGCTAAAAATATTTTCACTTCTGCCATACAAATGTTTTCCGCACATGCGTATCACACGAATGGGTTCCGCTCAATTCCACCAGTGCGCCCATGCATCTTCCTTATGCAGGATCACCATGCTTTCTATATAGTCCTTTGCCACATGGAGGAAGGAAAGAAGAAGACTTTTAAGTGCAGAGACGGCGCAAGGGGGGAGGAGCATTTGCTCGCTCGCCGAGGTGATGGCGCCCTCTCTCACGCCCCGCCGGAGTCAGCGCCATGTTTTTGAAATGTCATAGCGATTTTAAGTTAATTAATGTGATTAATTCTTGGCTATTTCTTCTAATTATACTTTAGACTTAAACTTGTTCGTTTCTTTTAACCCGGATTTGAGCATTGCTAGCCTTGTTATGGCCTGTAGTGAGTGCTTTACTGTGAGCGTGATCACGCCACATGAGATGGACTACAAGCCTAAAGTGCTCCGCACTTAAAACCTGGAGTCATTCGCTCACAATGACAATCGCCATCAATGGTTTCTGCGCATCCATATCGAAGGACTGCAATATATTTTGAACACAACAACCTACGGGAAACGAGAGTAGCACTGACTTACCGTAAAGCAGTCCTGCCAAGGCCTCGCTGTTGTCGGCGCTGGAGGTCATGCGCAGATGTTTGTGCACTGCCCACCAGGCCATGGCCAGTCCACAGTAAACCACCAGAAGCGACATGAGCGCGACGATGATTTTCCACAAGTCCTGTAACAGAAAACGCAGAAGGTAAATTTAGGTGACATTTTCTGAAACTCATCCACCGAAAGTAGTTCGAGGCCATTAATGTAGCAATACGATGGGCCGCAATTAAATCTCAAGTACTTAATTGTAAGGAAACTATTTGGTGCATTTCGATAAACAGTAGACTCCTGTTAAACGAAAGCTGAAGGGACCAGGAAAATATGTTTCATTTAACAGGAGTTTCGTTTACTGAGAGATGAAAAGGGGTGCAGAATTCAAGCACAAAACCAATCATGTTAGAGGCAGTTGTTCCATTTAAGCAGCAATTTCATTTAAGAGATTTTCGTTTATTGAGAGTCCACTTAATCTCGATCGTATGATGGCATCATCGGTGTCCCTTTGCTCTGAAGTTCAATAAATTATCGTCCAAAGTGGGTGTTCAATATTTCAGTTGCACGAACCTGTCCCAAGAGGAACAAACAGCACTCCAAGAGCAACGATAGCGATGAGCACAGTCATCGGTCATCGAGAAGCAACCTACACTTGAAGTGGGTTGGCTATTAATGCATGCGTCATGGTTCAATTCATGGTAATCGCTGGTGATTGCGTAAAGTCTGTCCATACGCGTTAGCCACTGCTAGATGTTATTCACCACGAGTATTTTGTTTTCGAAAACCCAAAAGCATATCATGTTATTTGCGGACAGTAATTTAAGTACACCAGGCTATCTGCGCATAATCTAAATGGATAACGCCTTTAGGTCCACACTTGGGATTTATATATGTTCCGCTAAAACATTAGAAAATTCTGCATTATGGTGGCACAGCAAAAATGCAAGCATTTCACTCCTGCGGCCAGACAAGCATGCGTCATGCGTGCTCAACAATACATGCGGTAGTTAGCTGTTACTGTGTGAGATAAATCTTCAGCTTTGCCTATCTAGGGTATACGGCCGATGCGGCCGCGACGCGACAGCGTGCACCACACGAACTGTAGTGCCATCTCTCGAAGAATGCGGCAACTCGCGCCGCGAAACCACTACTTTTGTCAGCGCGCTGTTTAGTTGCCCACTGTCGCCATTTGGAAGAGCAGGTTCTGGGTGCTGAAGAGCACTGTATGGTTCCCTACCTGCCTTTGGAATGTGTCAATTGTAACAGGTAAATAAGGGTTCAGCGTACATGAAGTTGCAGCAGTAGTAATCGAGAGCTCGACAGGATACCGTCTGGTCAGGTAAAGGCATTGTTGAAAAGCAGGTCACGGACCAGGGGCGTAGCCAGAAATTTTTTTCGGAGGGGGGGGGGGGGGTCAACCATACTTTATGTATGTTCGTGTGGGCGTTTGTATGTGTGCGTGCATATATACGCAAGCAAAACTGAAAAATTGTTGTCGGTTGGGTGGTTGGGGAGGGTTATCCCCCCCCCCCTGGCTACGCCCTTGTCACGGACCAATGTCAAAACAACATAACGTTTCGGGATTCCGTGGTTTTCTCCTCTTCCAGAACTGCATTTTTAAACAAGCTCCATGCTCTTGCCTATTGTGGTCATGCGCCGTTTCCAACTACTAATTCTTAACGCCATGCCGTGGTCGCGACGAGTTCTTTTTCTCCTTTTTTCTCCGAGATATTTGTGCTTTTTTTTTTACTCTGCTCTGCACATGTATGAAAAGCACTGCCCTTGCACTCATCTTCGCCTTTATGTCGTGCGTAAATTTCTTGATTGAAATGCATTTATGATTGTTTATCCATTCCTGTAATGACCCTTCTAAGGTTAACAGTATTAATAAATAAACAAGCTTGTTTGGGCCACTACCATGGTATGTAATGCGGTCCTGTAAGAAGGAGTGACTGCAAAAAGCCACACTTTCGGTGGACGGGTATGCGCCACAGGTGAGTGACAGTTTATATCTACCCAGGATCGTCGAGAACAGGCATTGGTAATTTAAAATCGAGAGCATTAAGAAAAACGGACATCGGTAGCGTTGACCCAACGAATGTAAATAAATAATGGGATCCCAGCAGGAATTGAACCCATGCTTTCTGCGTGGCAGTCAAGTATTCTACCACCGAGCCGCGCCAGGTCTATAAACTGGCTTGGGAAAAGAGCTTGCAGGCATAATGTCGGTGCAACGTCAATTGTGGTTGTGGTTCTGGCTATCTAATTTGACAAGAAAGCAACAAACACTACATGTGTAGTCCTACGATACAGGCGTCATATCAGATTAACGTTTGTTGTTCCAGTGTTGGCTCCGCTTTTATAACAGTCTAATAAACATTACATTTGTATTCCTATGATTCAGCAAGCTATATTGAAATATTGCTCGACCTCGGAGGAATACACTGACGAAAGTTACGTATGATATTCACAGGATTGCACCCTAAAGTGCACTTAGTTTCGGTAATACTGACGTATATGTACTCTAACATGAGGGCTAGACGTTTCTATTGTATCGCGACGCGGCCGTACGGGACGCCGACGCCGATGAAGAACAAAGGGCCCGAAGCGCCGGCCGGGAAGAAGGAAGCAAGAGCGGCAGCAGAAACCCAAGCGGAACTCTTCATTTACAGCATAGCGTCTGCCTATATACAACCAGAGTCCTTCAATGTTTTTACTAAAGTACCTGGATATTTTGGGGAAAGTACCGTCTTTCTTTTAACCGAGCCGCCACGCCGAGCACCCTCCTTCCACCACCCCGCTTCACGGGCCGTCGCCCGGGAAACGCGCGCGTTATCAGCGTGACATAGCATATTCTTGATAGGAAAGTGGCGCGAGCCGGGTTATAGGGCCGGTGCCCGCACGGTGGCCGTTTGGGAGAGGATATAGATAAGGTTTGGACACTTGGGAGAGGATATGGAGGAGAGTGTCGCTACTTTCTATACTTTGGTTTTTACTACAGGTTTTCCCACTCACTTTAATCCAAGTGCCAGCTAAAATAATCCGCACGCCACTGAAATAATCTGAGCGCCATACTATTTAATCCATGTGCCAAACATTTAATTCTAGCGCCAACATATTTAATCCAAGCGCCAGCACGATTAGGCCGCGTGCCAGTGAATTTAATCCAAGTGCCACCATGTTTAATCCAAGCGCCAACAACTTTAATTCAACTGCTAGTCAATTTAATCTATACACAATAAACAGAAATACGGGGCATGAAAACGGGAGTGCAATTGAAATACAGTTGCTACAATATGAAATACGATAGCCGGAAAGCAGAAGACTGCACTATAATATTTGTATTCGCGCTATTATTCACTGGAAAAAAAAAACTGACTGCCATAGTTTGCTTGAGCCGTGTTTGGAGGGCTTATACTTTGCTATGCATCAGTTTGTGGGGCAATGTTTGGCACGGGTGCGATCATATTAATGGGAACGAAAGTAAGGCATCTGCGTGCCGCTCATTACAAACATGTTAACGAATATTTTGTAGTTCAGCAAAATTAAGTTTTACTCACTAGAGCTCATAATTGGATTTTGGTTTTGGCACACAAAAGAGCAGCAGCTCCAGGACAGGTCGTGTAATGCGAAGGAAAGACAATCTATGCTCAGTTAAAGTGACGCAATGGCTACCAAGATGTGGAATACCTAGCCGAGGGCGGCAATGGGTCTAATGGAGTACGGAATTAAGAAATTATCAGGCTCGCGCAGGGCAGGGCAAATTGCAGGTAGCCTAATTCGAAGAGCTTTTCGTCCTGCAGTGTACTAAAACATAGACTGCTGATTACGATATGTGGAGAACGGAAGTTATAATTTATATTCGTGTTAATTTTTATCTTTTTCTTAAAACAAAATGTGTCCGATGATTTGAACAGTATTAACTGTTGGCCTAGTTCGCACGGTGACATATTTAACGCAGTGCGAGAAAACATACGCAGAGAAAACTTAAGGCACACGGACGAGCGGTGGTCCTTGCTCCTTCTCTTTACTTTATACTCGTTTTTCCGCGCTGCATTATGCATGTCAGCGAGCATTTGAATCTTACGGATGTCAGCGGAATGATAAATTTATCGGATCAATTTTGTATATCTAACGTGTACACTCACAAACACATATATATAATTTAGTCAATGAGAGGGGGAAAAATGGGATTATAGGCAAAACGAAAGAGAACCATATTTTTGCACACTGCAGATCACTCGAGAAATGCAACATAAGCGCAGGTTATAATAAGTATTTATTAGAATAGCGCTGTCTCCTAGGGCTTGGAAACGGACGTTCACAAGTCATCTTCACGCAATGCTGCTGGCACAAAAGAAAAATTGTGCCGGTCAAAGGCCGCGCAGTCTACGCGCTCTATCTGCTGCATGGAGTGCCGAGCTGCGTCCAGCAGCAAAGAACGCCTGTGCTCCTTTTTCGTCATACCTTGCGGTGTCGCCCGCACTAAATCAGGGCGTTCGCTTAGGTAGGCCTTCACATGCGACTTGAATTTCGAGAACACTTCTTCTATTGGGTTGAAGAAGGGACTGTACGCTGGCAGGCGCTTGATAGAGTACACTGAGTTAGCCAAAGCTGCCTGCTCTGCCTGAGCATGAGCAGGTGCGCCATCAGAAATGAACACAGCTTCTGTGTTTGGCTCCTCGCTTTCCTCACGGGCCGAAACATAGCTGAGGAAATCGTTGAAAACAGCCCAATGAACTCTGTCCACTGCAGTCCAGTGAATAACGCCATTTCCTGACATACATGCCATGATGTTCAAGTTCGCTCCTTTTGTCGTCGTGGTCGTGTGGACAGCTGGTTGCCCTTTAGCTGCCCTGCCAAAATTCCTGGAACACCAAATATTGTAGTTCATCTCGTCCAAGTAGAACCGGCACACACGTGGTCCATCGAACTGCAGCCACTGGGCGTACAGCTTACGGCTGTGCTTGCGGTCGTCACGGTTGCGGTCTGCGGGCCTCTGCGTCACCAGCTTCACCGAGTAGCTGTGGGCATCCAGCAAGCGATCAACTGTGCTTGTGCTGATCGTCACTCCAGGCATTTGTTCCTCCAGGGCCGCCTTTATGTGTATCAGAGTAAATGCACAGCTTTCGCTCGCAATTCGCCTCAAAGTACTCACGACGTCATCTCCAAACTGTTTTTAGAACCGCCACCACGCAATGATGTTTGTCTGTCGGTAGCTGCAATCGATCTTGCTGTTTTTATGTTGATGCCCAGGGCCTCCGCCAGTTGCCTTAGGTCGCCACCACCGCCTGTAGATGTCCACAATGCTCGCTCTGTCGAGCACCGACACCCTGCTGTTTTTTCGACGAGGTTCATCTGGATCTTTGAAACGTGGCCCTCGCTTGCGTCCAGCCATGATTTCAAGCAAAGCTCTCTACTCGTCTGGAAATATTTCCCTCCGAAAACACGCGTGTTTCAAGCGGAGACGCTTCAGGAACACATCGTCGTCTGTTACATGAACATGGCCATCTTGTTTGACGCTTTTACATAAAACTCCGTTGCATATAAAGCCACATAAATGCACCGCTACTTGTTTTAAATGGTTATTCTCTGCTTTCAGGAATGGGTGAATATCGTCTGTAAGTCACCATCGCTCTCATCGAGCCGAACAGACGTCTGCGAACGCTTTTGCAGAAACGTAGCCTTAGTGCCGTCTACTAGCAGACGACGTGAATCTCTCCCAGATGCGATCAACGGAGTACGTGATTACCCAAAATTCTGCAGTAGCGGTGAAGCATAAACTGTCTCGATGCTTAAACTTTTACCACGTGCTTCTAATGAGCGCATAGATTCAATACCCTAACATATATAATTTAACCGTACTGCTTTTTGAATTCTAAGATAAATGACACCAAAACGTTCGGGCGAAACCTTATTTTCTAAGCGCCACCATGCATTGGCAAAATATAACTATTCCTCTCGCTTCATGTTTACCTTCTTCCGACATTTAGACTATAAAAATTGGCAAACCGTCTGTTTCTTGTGTATGGATTAAACTGACTGGCACTTGAATTAAAGTTGTTGGCGATTGGATTAAACATGGTGGCACTTGGATTAAACTCACTGGCACGTGGCCTAATCGTGCTGGCGCTTGGATTAAATATGTTGGCGCTGGGACTAAATGTTTGGCACATGGATTAAATGGTTTGGCACTCAGATTATTTCTGTGCCGTGCGGATTATTTTAGCTGGCGCTTGGATTAAAGTGAGCGGGAAAACCTGTAGAGTTACTGTATATGCTACCTTTAGGTAGCAGAGTTGCGCATCTGCCTTCCAACGCCGCTAGCAACTATGGCGGCTAGAACCATAACCATGCATTGCGGAGAAGCTGCCGCTCGTGCCAATTTTTTTATTTCTCGACGCCGCCGCTGCAGCGAACTGAATTAACACTAGCCATCGACAGCCAATGTTTACCGCCGGTCTTCGACACGCCAGACAGGTTAATCGGTGATACGCCTGCAAAAACGAAGTGCGACTTCACCGCATAGCTGTGGTTGCTAGCCGGACCTATGCTCTACTCTGCTACCTAAAGGTAGCATATACAGTGATTCTAGTAAAGGGCAGAAAAGGGCAGAAGAACGAGTTCCGAAAGCGAAACCGAAACCAATACACCACAGTTACGTCTCGCGCCATAAGTAGAGTTTTTTTTTTGAGTGGCGCAACCGAAGCCGGCGCACCTTGCAAACCGGTGTCCCCTCTTGTGAAGAAAGTAGCGGCGGCGCTGGCGTCGCATAATCTTGAACACGGCCGGGGACGCGACACTCGCAAATGAAGGAACGCGCGCGTCTCTCCTCTTGCCCGGCCGCGCCGAGTAAAGCTGGCATGCTCCGACTCGCAGGGGCGTAGCCAAGGGGGGGGGGTTCAACCCCCCCCCCCCCCCCCCGAAATTTTTCAGTTTTCGGGGTGATACGAATTTTTCGTTGGTCCCCCCCAAGGCCCATTGGCCTGCAATGTAATGGAGTAAGTACGGTTGTTGCGAACTGATTTTCACCCAGTGACGTTTGATACGAACGTATGCTACCGCCCAAGTACGAAGAGGTGCTGTCCGCGCTGTCGCGGAAGACGCGCCAAGCAGGTGCGAGCGCGGGAACGCAAGCATGGGCATGCGCGCCGCACCGGCAAATCGTCAGAATCACGGTGTAAGAAAAACACTTTTTCTATGGCCAGAATAAACCTTCAGAGACGGGTCGCGGCTTCCGAGATTCTGTGCGTGAATCTTTGAGGCTCTTATGTGCCTCCGTGTGCCTTCGCGTTTAGATTACAGAGCACATTAGCGTCATGCTTTTTTTTTTTCTAACGCGTCGACGCGGGCTGCTGCTGTTGCGCTGTGTTTACACGTGCCTGACTCGTGCATCAGACATCCTATGAAAGGTGGACGAGAATCGAAAGAAGGCGAAGATGGTCCTGGCGAAGAAATCAGGCCTCACAGCGTCAACATGCGCGACCGTCGAGGTCGCGCCTGGGCGGGCATGGCCGCAGACACGGAGGACGGAATACTTTTTCCTTCCTCCATGGCCGCAGATATCCCAAAAAACATCCCGAACACCTCCGCGATAACAAAATCATAACACAGGACCGTGGGTCTGTAATTTTATGGCCTTGATCCATCGCGTCAAAGCGCTTCTTCCGTTACTTTCGCTGCGGTATTTCCATGTCATGCAAAAAAGCATATTAAAATGTGGAAGGGGCTACTGCTGTCTCGGGTCACAACGCACCTTGTTCATGATACGCGCGTACGGGCCGTATATTTACGAGTGCCAACATCTAAAAACTTAACTGACAATCATTCAGGGTCCTTCCTGACGTTGCTGCGGCCCTGAAAAACAATAAAAGAAAATGTACGCCAGCATTCTTTTGTCGCATGCTAATTTTTCATGCTTTCCGGTGATACGAATTTCGGATGATACGAATATTTTCGGTGTTCCCGTGAGATTCGTATCACCGAGGTTTCCCTGTATATAATTACCGGAGCGGAAGTTCGAGAGCCGAGAGAAAAGCCGTCTATTCGACTTGACGCGGTGCCGACAATTTTACCGAAACCGTCACATCTCTCCAAGGAAACACCGGCGCCGCGGCCTCGGACAAAACGGCGTCAGCTTGCGTCTGACGACCACAGTGAAAGGAAACGACGTCGCACCGAGCAGGGCAGTGCGTCGTCGCCCGAGGAATGTTCAACAGTCACTACTGCGAACGAAGGCGGTGAAACGTAAAGTGAAACGGGGGGTGCAGTCGTGGGCTTTGCTTCCGAGCAAGACGCCTCCGCACAACTTCGCCGTTCCATTGACGACGTGGGCAGTGCGTGAATTCCCCGAGCCTAACGCTGCATACGTTGCGTCCAAGTTGAAGAAATGCTTAGAGCAAATTTCAAGAAACGGCAGGTTAACAAAAGCGTTTTCTAGAACTACATTATTGTCGCGTGTTTCACCACAGCACGACAACGTATAATCACTCTGCGCGTCGTAAAAGAACATTAAAAATATTAGCAGTTGTTCTGTGCGCTAATACAACCGATGAGCCACGCTCCTTACAAATGGAAAGCAAACGACTATGTACGTTTTGAAACTGATATATTTGCGCAGCGCGCCGAACGCCGCGCGTGCCTTGTTTAGTTATTTATTTATTTTTTCTTCTTTCCGCGCGCGTCGTTTTATTGTCTTTTTGCAACGGCGCCGCATCTGTGTTGCAGGGAGCTTCGATGGCGACGGCGGGGTGCGGGGCTTCTCTCCTAAAAAAAAAAAAAGAAAAAAAGAAGGGAAAAAAAGCGGGAGCGTCTCGTGCGCCACGCGGTGCAAGTGACGTCACCTCGTTAAAGTAAACTTAAAACAACTCAAATGGTCAGATTATTACTTTATAATGTGTTAAACGTACAAAAATATTAAATAAAACGTGTTTGACGACTTATTTAATGTGGGTTATAGGTCTCGCGGCCCAGGGCCCGTATTCTCAAACGATCGCAAAAGGCGATAGTATCGCGTTTGGTGACGTAGAATTTGATGCGTTCAATAAGTAAAAAAAAGACGCCTGTGACGTCATTGTTGCAACTGGCCGTTGGTGGTACGAATGTCTCACAACACGGGAGTGAGCGCACCGTACGAGTGCAGAGCAACCCGAGTGCGGCGTTTTCGAGCGTGTGCTGCTGCTTCTACGCAGTGGCCAGGCTTGGCCGGCTTGGCTGTGGCTACTTGAAGTGTAAGACGTGTTGAAAGTGCTTTCAACGTTTTTTTTGTTCGATTATTTAATGCACAGTATAATATTTAAAGAATGCAACTAAAGTGGTTGCTTGGGCGAGTTGGTACGACATACTTCACATAAAAAACAGCGCTAAAAACGGCGGACAAGAGAAAGAAGGACACAGACGGCGGCGCTGACTTACAACAAGATTTATTTGCTAGCACCGCGCAATATATACTTGTACAGTATCTGACAAATATAGGAACAACAAATAAAAAGATAAAAACAGTGAAAACCTATGGAACATAATCATCGCCATGAGCCTCACGTGTGTAAGCATTCTGAAGAAAATCAATTTCTTTTTGTGATAGGGCAATTGAAGTCCTGCTGACACACGCATCGCCCAGCCTAGCCATTTCCGCAGCCTCGTGAATTTCGCGTATCATCTGTTCCCGGTGACGCTTGACCACTGCACAATGCTGGAAGTCGGGGGTACTCCCGACTCCCGACTCCCGAAAGTTCGTGTCAGTACTCCTTTAAGCTTCTTGTGCTTCGAAAGGTAGTCTGCACAATAGACTCATTCAGAGCTATACTTTCTCGTCATGAGACGCACAGGAGGAGTAGAGTAAGAGCAAAGCACAAGAACTATCCGCGCCGAATGAAGTGTGAACAGCGCACCGAACGCGCGGCCAGTTCACGCCGTCTGCTGCCGACATCTAAGATAGGCAAGCGCATCCGGTTACCGATAGTTTTGCTTTTCTTTCCTTTGACAATCGATATTTTGCTTTGCCACTGGAGCGCCACGTTCATGCTTTCCACTGATCGCAACTGGCGCAGCGCAGTTTCTGTGGCAGCAGCGTGCGTGAAGCGAGCGCTCATAGCTCCCTTATAGAGTTTTCATCTTGCTTCCATCTCCGCCGTGTTATCAGCGCCTAGCTGAGATACGAACAGAGGGCGGATAGAATAGCGAAGCTCCAGTGCACGTGCGTTCAAGTCACCCGAGAGGTGTTGCTGTTTCGAACTCAATCGGTCTGAGGACGCGAGAACGAGCTCTCACTGCGCCGTCTCTTACAACGAGCATCTCGGGTGCGCGCGCGCCTACTCGGTAGCTCCGCGCTCGTGGCCGCTGCAGTGACCAAATAATTTCAAAATTAACGTCTTCAGTGCCGGCGACACCTTTTAGGTACCTGCTGACCTTTTAATAAAAAGAAATTCAATCCTGCCTGCATTTTATACACTTGCTGGGCAAGAAGTCGGAATTCCTTGCCTAAGGGTCTCATTGGAGGGGCCGTAACTATTAGTGCAACGACATTATGCAACATGTTTTTAATGATTGTGAAAGCTGATGTGGAGGAGAATAAGTGGACAATGTTTAAGAAATTTAAAAAATGGGGGTTTTTTTTAATTGTCATCAGAAGTTTTCATTGTTCGGTGTTTTCTTGAACTTAGCCCGATCATATCTCTTTACTGAAAAGTTATATAAATACAAGATTTGGCAGTTTGGTAGATACGCATGCGAAGAACGTAATGCGGAATTTTTGTACCTCTGCTACAAGGCTTTTTTGAGATAAAGACCTTCAAAGGAAAGAAAATTTTGCCGATTGGGCCATTTTTGAGGTTTTTTATAAAAACATCTACACTACACATAAAAACTAAAAATACCTGAGCAGAAGCAAAAACATGCATATATTTAGGTAAATAAATTTCAGCTACCTAACTTTAATATATTTTGTGCAATTCATAACGAAAGTTGGTCAAAACAGCAGAGCGGATGAGCGCTCCACTCCACCTCTTCGTCATTATTGATTTCCTGTGGTTCGAAAAAATTTTTGGCGGCAAAACAAATTGCGGATCTCTTCTTTCCACTCATCAGGCAATAATATATAAAATTTTGAAATAAATTTGAGAGGTCGACCAGCCATCGTTTGTTCGATCTTACGTGGAATCACCCTTCCAATACCTTGAGCCCTCGTAATGTCGAAAAAGTCACATTTCCACAGGGCATTTGTAAAGATACGCACCGTACACACAGCTTCGCGAACGCGCGGTAAATGTTCGGCGTGCTTTCGGCAGAACATCAGCACACAGCTTTCTGAGCGCAGTTAAATCCCAATAGAGCAGCTCAGTTACTCTGAATAAACTAGACGCCGAATCACCACCAGGAAAAAGCATTAAAACAGAAGAAATCAGAATAAGGCACGCCCTTTCTGTTTCCTTTGTCTCTTTCTTCTGGCGGTCGTTCGGCGTCTAGCTAATTGACAGTAATGTAACTAGCTGTTATATACCTTCCCCTTGAGGGATAGTGGTAGATTACCATTCATGATTTGATAATGCTTGCCGAATGAGCCCCAACCCATCCTTATTCTTCTAGTTATTTCACTCTCATGGTTCGGCTCCGCGGTTACTACCTGTCCTACGTAGACGTACTCCTTTACAACTTCCAGTGTCTCGCCACCTATCGCAAAGCGCTGTTCTCTGCCAAGATTGTTCCACATTACTTTAGTTTTATGCATATTAATTTTCAGACCTACTCTTCTACTTTCCGTATCCAGTTCAGTAATCATGAGCTGTAATTCGTCTCCCGCGTTACTCATCAATGCAATGTCATCAGCGAATCGTAGGTTACTGAGATACTCTCCATTAACTCTTACCTACGGAGCAGAAACCTGGAGACTTACAAAGAGGGTTCAACTTAAATTGAGGACGACGCAGCGAGCGATGGAAAGGAAAATGATAGGTGTAACCTTAAGAGACAGGAAGAGAGCAGAGTGGGTCAGGGAACAAACGGGGGTTAAGGACATCATAGTTGAAATCAAGAAGAAGAAATGGATATGGGCCGGGCACGTAGCACGTCGGCAGGATAACCGGTGGTCATTAAGGATAACTGACTGGATTCCAAGAGATGGCAAACGCGTGAGGGGGAGACAAAAAATTAGGTGGGTAGATGAGATTAAGAAGTTTGCAGGTATAACGTGGCAGCAGAAATCACAGGACCGGGTTGATTGGCGGAACATGGGAGAGGCCTTTGCCCTGCAGTGGGCGTAGACAGGCTGATGATGATGATGATGAATGTAACTAGCCAAGCAATTAGTTCGGCTTAATTACACCGAGATCGTGAATCTTCACGGTCGGTATCAGCCCATCTTCATTTTTATATTTTGCGTAGCTCCC
The DNA here is from genome assembly GCF_013339695.2 of Rhipicephalus sanguineus. NCBI lineage: Eukaryota > Metazoa > Arthropoda > Arachnida > Ixodida > Ixodidae > Rhipicephalus > Rhipicephalus sanguineus. The sequence continues at coordinate 148,473,496 of NC_051182.1, forward strand.
AACAGTCACTTCGGCTACAAGAACCGATTTGCAGTATCTCTCAAGGGCATTTATGAAGCAAGCATCCATTAAAAGCTTTGAAGTTTCATCCATCAAGGCTACGCGTAATAATGATAGACACGCAACGAAAGCCGCACCAGTAATAGTGCCGATTAGCCGGGTGCCGCCGACGCGCCCAGCAGTTCTTGCGCGCGGCGCCGCGCGCCTTCAGTACCGAGCGACTGCAGCGCCGCCGCTACGGTCGACGCGGAAGGCATCAGGCAGCGAGGCGCGTTCACGCCACTCGACAGTTCTAGTACACTCTAACACAGCTACTACACTTACAAAAACACGTCGATCCACCTCGTAGCGCTTGGCTCAAAGCCATAAAATACAGCATAGAAGTACTCGCTCACTGCTTCGCATGAAACCGATTCCCACAACGCGTGGGATCTGCCGAATTTTTTTTAATGAGATGGATGCAATATATCAGAACAAGCTGCTGTTCTCCGTAAAGCTGGCGTTAATCACTATATCCGAACGTAGTGAAAAGAAGCTTTAGGTCGCCGCTCCGTACAGCTTCCTAAGAAGCACGCTGAGTGTGATATAGAAAGATAAGGCCGACGTTAGGGCCCATGAAGGCTTGGCGCATACGGCGCCCGACCAGTACGTACGCAGAGATCCGTATGAAGATATTGAGGTGCTATTTACAACGATACCGTATTTTTTTCGCGCAATCCACCCCTGCATATAACCCTGGATCACCAACTACAAACGGCGCAAAAAAAATACAAAAAAAACACGCATTGCCATGAGGGCGTCTTCCTTACATTATGATACAGTGCAGCAAAGCCAACTGGCGCAATATATGCAGTGACTTCAGGAAAAGTTATACATCGAATTATCCGATAGATCAAACTAATTGCAGGTTTTTTGCGAGTTCGATATGTGCTGATTCGACTGTATTGTGTCAAGGTTTGCAGCTCGCCTGTTTGAAAAACGACGTGCGAGTATTATTGTGACAATAATAATCTGACATTGCCCTAGGCTTGCTGGTACAAGTACCGAAATACACAAGCACGACACGCATACTCTGTACTTAAACCTATCACCATGTCGAGTAGGTGTGGCTCACGGTTCTCAAGTTGTTACTGCCTTCTGAGAAAATAGATATGCTGGGACGTAATCTAGCGCTACACCGCAATAAATGTAAAACGTGCAACTATTTTTTCAGATACGCTGTAAAATTTTACCGACCAATGTTTTATTTTTTTTCTCCACGTGGCAATAATTTCCCTAACACAAGTGCGCGCACATATTCTTCACAAGAACAGGTCACTATACGCATTGCAGATGTTCAGACGTACCGATGTGTGGCGCACAAGATGGACCAGCCATACACGCACGGCGATGCCGATGACCGTTACGATAAAGGCCACGCCAACGATGAATGCGTGAAGCCGAGGGTACTCCCGTTCACTGAAGTACGGGAGCAGCCCCAGCAGCACGTCGGCGCCCACCAGAAGCCACAGGCGTCCAGACCAACGAACAGCATCATCTGCTTGCTGCGGCGGAAGCGCAGCCTCAACCACCAGCTCGTGCAGCCACTGGTTGGTGAGCCCCTTTATGGCACCTCCGAACCAAATGAGGAACGACCAGTCCAGTTTGTCCTTGTGGTTACTCAGGCATGAGGAAATTGTGGGAGGTGCCAGCGTCACCTGAGAATGAGAAACAACAAAGACCGTTTAATGTCCCGGAATTAGTGTACTTGCTTACGCGGACAAAAGAGCACAAAACCTAATGAGTGGCGCATCAACGCATACGAGTGGAGGAAAGCGGTGCGAACGACTGCCGTCTTGACATGCACCTCTCTTTAGCCCTAAGAGCGTAATCGAGTAAATAATGAATACTCACATTTTGAATGACGCGCACAAGTGCTTCATCTCGAGTAGTTGAAGCTCTTACGCAGCAGCTTCGGTACCTCGCCAGTAACACGATATTTGTGAGAATGTAAGAAATTAGCAGTTCCATGATCCCGCCTGTTAATTTGTTGGTCTCGATCAAGGTGCGTTAGAGACACGCCCACTAGATGTCACTGGAGAGGGTGACCCACTATAGCGTTCGTTCTCCTTCGCTACAATTACCCCCGAGGACTGACCCCCCTTGTGATTAGGCTGGGGGGACACCCTTGTAAGTGCCCCCCCCCCCCCCCCTAGAGATTCAGCTTTCGAACATCATATTTGAATTGCTTGACAATTAAGTATCGCGCACTCACTGAAAAACACACTCTGATATCTGAAGACTTTGATTCTAAAGAGCAGAAACGAAGTACGAAATCTGCTTTTCGCTGCAAAAGGTACTGAGAATAAGAGGCTTTCTGAAATGCTGCGGGTTACTTCTGACGTGTCGCAAACGGTTCATTACGCTCCGCTTTAAAATGCAAAGTAAATAAAGAATCCCGATCATCTAGCGTTGTTTATTTATGTTGATGATTTGTTGAAGCCACTGAGAATTCGATAGCTCCACCATTATTGTGTTAATTAAAAAAACAATAACCTGTGAATATTGTCGCAACGCGGAAATAACAATATACAGGACCACGTTGCGGCGAGGAAATACTGGAGTCTGTATTCAGATAATACAAGAGCAGACGCCTCAACGTCATCTTCCTTAGAGAGCCCAGAGCTGCAGCTCGTGCTGCTCGCTTCTTTGTCCTCTGTCGTCCTGCCGGCTAATAATCGTGACAGCCTCCCTTCCAAGAAACCATCGTCCCAATGCTTCATAGTCACGGCAGCAGGGTTAGTACTCACTGGCAGCCCATGAGTTCATTCGGACAAATAGGGCTTCATCCGAACCACGTGAACAACTTCTGGTGCATGCCTTTGACGCCTTGAGCAATGTGGGCTGTCGGGAACAACCTCATAATTAACATCAGTGAGACGTCGGAGGACTTTATATGGCCCAAAGTACCGCCGTAATAGCTTCTCTGAGAGGCCACGACGGCGAACTGGGGACCAGACCCAAACTCTCTCTCCCGGCTCGTAGTAGACTGGTCGGTGACGTAGATTATAGCTACTTGTGGCATAGTCCTGCTGGCGACGAATACGCGCGCGCGCAAGTTGTCGGGCTTCTTCAGCAAGCTGAGTTATGTAGTCGGCATCCGTTTCGACGCCATCGTTTTCATGCGGCAGCATAGCGTCGAGCGTGGTTGTGACTTCACGGCCATGGAGAAGACGGAACGGCGTCGTGCGTGTTGTCTCTTGCTGTGCCGTGTTGTATGCGAAAGTGACATAAGGCAATCTCATTCCACTTCTTATGCTCCACATCAAGGTACATGCAGAGCATATCAGCACGTGTCTTGTTTAGCCGCTCCGTCAGACCATTCGTTTGTGGATGGTATGCCGTTGTACGCCGGTGAGATGTGCCGCTAAGCTTTAAAACTGTGTGTAACAGCTCGGCGGTGAATGCTGTTCCCCTGTCAGTTATTACTACAGATGGAGCGCCATGCATCAGCACTACGTTCTCTATAAAAAACCGGGCTGCTTCACCTACCGTGCCCCTCTCCAGAGCCTTGGTTTCGGCGTAGCGAGTGTGGTAGTCTGTGGCTACAATTATCAATCTGCGACCCGCAACTGAAGTTGGAAATAGGCCTAGGATATCCATTCTGACTTGAGCGAATGGTGTTTCCGGCACATCAATAGGATGGAGGAGCCCTGCTGGTTTGACGGCTGGCACTTTCCTACGCTGGGATTCAAGGCAAGTACGAACGTACTGTTGAACGGTCGCCGTCAGTCTTGGCCAGTAGTACTCTTGTCTCACTCGGCGTAGCGTTCGTGTGTAACCCAAATGACCGGATGTTGCTTCATCATGGCACGCCTGTAGTACTTCTCTCCAGAGCGGTGTTGGAACGACGAGCATGTAGGTGTTTCCGTTCGGCGAAAAGTTCACCTTATAGAGGACGTCGTTTCGCAAGCAAAATGATGCTACTCCTCTTGCGAAGAACTTTGTCACAGCGGATGTGCGTCCCGTCAAGAAACCAATAATGGATTGCAATTCGGGGTCGTCGCATTGCTGCTGTGCGATTATAGTGGTGTTGACAACACCGACAAAGGCCGCATCGTATTCAGCTTCGTAATTTGCATGTTCAAATGGCGCGCGAGAAAGGCAATCGGCATCCGTATGTCGCTTCCTTCATTTGTATACAATAGCCATATTGAATTCTTGAAGCTTAAGGCTCCAGCGCGCCAATCGTCCTGATGGGTCTCTTAAGTACGTCAACCAACACAGGGAATGATGGTCGCTGACAACTTTAAACGGGCAGCCATACAAATATGGGCGAAACTTCATAACAGCCCGAAACTTTATCCCGCACCTCCACCAGTGTCGCCACGCGGAAATAACAAGATACAGGATCACGTTGCAGCGAGGAAATACAAGTCTGTATTCAGATAATACAAGGGCAGACGCCTCAATGTCGTCTTCCTCAGAGAGCCCAGAGATGCAGCTCGTGCTGCTCGCTTCTTTTTCCTCTGTTGTCCTGCTGGCTATTAATCGTGACAATATAAACATGCATTACAGGATACTCTACCTTGCGCAAAAAAAAAAAAAATGACTTTAGGTACCGTCTTCCGACTCCTTAGATTAGATTTAAGTGCACCAAATGTACTTTCATTGGGCGCTTTGTCTCTTGGATATAGTGACCGGAAGATTGCCGATGCCCTGCAGGTGTTTCTTAAAGGGTCACAGAGATTTAGGCTGTAAAATTAATCTTTACTCTTGTTTTTCTACTTTTGCGAAATTCTTTATTATTTTTACTCAATTTCTCCGCTTCACTGCTTATATTATATTCTATTATTCTAGTAATAATAATTTTTTTTTCATTTTTCCTTCTTTCATCTCAAATAGACAAAATTTAAGCTTTACATTAAGAATAATATTTTAAAAACTATCCGGTTCTTGGCCAATCCCCCAGCGTGGGTGTGTGCCAGAGTTTCTAGGATCTACTCTACTCTACACAATTCTGATGGTTTTTGTTCCCACCCAACGGACCTTCTCCGAGAATAAACAGCTCCGCTCTTAAAAATAAACGCACACGTTTTCGGTTCAGTGTGAAGTCCAGTCTGTCTTTCTTGTCTCGAACATTTGCGCTATTTTTTAATATGGTGCTTCCAAATATTTCGGTAATCTGAACTCCGCCATTGGTAAGTTTGTGGACTACAGTGTGTACTGGGGCTTTTTTGTGTGTCTGATATATATGTACAAACGCTGGTAGCAATATACAGTTCAATTAACAATAACTAGAGACGAGTTTTGTTACCATAGCAATAATATGGACACTGTCGGCGGGTTTTTGCCGTGGGCGTGGCCGTCATGCTCTCTGTAAAGTCCAAATCTAGTATATCGCCCCTGGTGTCACATGGTCTTACGCACGAAAAAAAGTAGGCGAGCGCTGGCGACGAACGCGGCTGAAGCAGAGAGGAAACGAGCCGGCTTTCTCCGTCGCACGGATGTGCATGCGATAACATCGCCCCACATTCGAGGCTTGCTGTCGATGGCTCTCAAGAAGCGAGAGAACGCCCCGGCCTTCTTTTACCAGGCGAAAGAGCATTGGAGGGGGGCGGGGGCTGCGTCACTCGAGAAGCAACTGCCATCTTTGCTCATAAGGGCGTTGTTGCGAGAGCTGGCGAGCCCGCTATCTCGACAGACGCCAGAAGACGACTCGTAAACTTACTGTTCGCTCAGCATTTACTTCACATTTAGAGAACACTCAGTGCGAAAACCGCCTCGGTTCCTTGAGCGGCGCAATCATTTTCTTGTTTTTCCTTGTCGAGCGCTCTCGCCGAAAAACAGAATTTAGAAGAAGTTTGCTAGTGAACTGTTAGCGATAATTTATACATTCACCAAGGTAGCTTACGCCTTACGCCGGACGCGTGAGTCGAGTCGAGTCGAAAAAACTTTATTGCGAGGGAATTCAGGACCGCCCAGGCCCCCTGGGTCCCCGCGCGACCCCACCACACTCAAACGTTCATGTCTAATAAGTCCATGACGTTGGCAGCCCGGCGGGCGGCGATCTTCTGCCTTGCCGGGTCCGTGGAGCGTAGCGAGGTCTCCCAGTCCTCCCAGGTCTTGAGTGGCACCGACCCGCCGGGAGGAGGAGAAGACGGACAGGCCAGGAGGATGTGGGTTAGGTTTGCTCTCGGTGCATTGCACAGAGGGCAGGAAGGTGGGGTGGGTCGGTAGTGGGAGAGGAGGGAGGGGGTAGGTAAAGTCCGCGTTTGCAGACGGCGCCATAGGTGCTGTTCCCTGGTAGTAAGGGAAGTGTGAGGGGGTGGGTATATTTGCCTTTCAGCACGAGCATTTGCAGTGAGCTCAGCAAAGGTACACGCACGCTCCTTCGAGAAACCCTCCATGAGGTCCACCTGTGCCCGGTTTCTCGACCCTCGGGCTAAAGAATCGGCGGCCTCATTGCCAGGGTTTCCCGAATGCGCGGGCACCCAGATGAGCTCAGCGCTGCGGGAGGAAGGGGGGTTCTGGGTCAGCATGTGGAATGTGGTAGGGTGAACTCTGCCCCTAGCATAATTTAACAATGCAGTTTTTGAATCACTGAGGATGTAGGTCGCATTGGAACTGCCGAGCGCTAGCGCAATAGCGATCTCTTCTGCTTCTTCTGGTTTTGTTCCATGAGGTAATTCTTTTATTAATGGAGGGGTGTTCGGTGTGTAGGCCACCGCTGTGGCTCCGTGCTGATCGCATGCAGCATCCACCCAGATAGCATCACGTTCCCCGCCGTACGCTTTATGGAGAGTTTCTGCTCTGGCTTTCCGTCGCTCGCGGTTTCGGTCGGGGTGCATGTTACGGGGGAGCGGTCGAACACAGAATGTTTCGCGAATTTCCTTGGGTAGGGACTTCAGGGAATCATGATTGGCGGGGATGCGAATTTGGAGCTTTGAAAGTATATGTCTTCCGGTAGGGGTGCTGGCTAGTCGGAGATATTGTGCCTGCAGATGTGCCTCGGTTAGTTCTTGTATGGTGTTATGCACACCTAACTCTGCCAGGCGTTCGCTACTGGTGTTTTTTGGGAGGCGGAGCGCTGCCTTGGTGGCTTGTCTAATTATAGAGTTTATTGTTTGGATTTCGGTCACATTAAGGTTGAGGTAAGGTGTTGAATACAATATTCTACTCATGGTATACGCGTGTACCACTCGCAGAGTATCTGCTTCTCGCAGGCCGTGATCTTTACCTGTCACTCTGCGTATTAGCTGCGTGGTAGCTGCCAGCGTGCTCTTTAAGCGTTTGATGGTTTCGGTATGCTTCCCATCTTGTTGCAGGTAGAGCCCCAAGATGCGAATGGTAGGAACCTGAGGGATCTCCCTACCCTGTACGCAGATTTTGATGGAAGTGTGGTTTCTGTTACCTTTTGGTGGAATCAAGAAAAGTTCTGATTTTTCTGGTGAACAGCTGAGGCCTACCTTGGCGACCTCATCCTGTATTACCATTGCAGCTGTCTGTAGTGTTTCTTCGATTTGGGCGTCCGATCCATATGTAGTCCACAAAGTAATATCATCTGCGTACAGGGTATGGTCAAGATGGGGGATGTTCTGCAGCTTCCGTGCAAGCGGAATAAGTACTGCATTAAAAAGGAAAGGGGATAGCACAGCGGGGTGCCTATGTTAGCTAGTGTGTAGCGGCGTGTACGAAGATTGTCTACACACATGGTGGCCGTTCTGTTTTGTAGGAAAGCCCTTATATAGTTATAAGTTCTCTGACCAACCCTTAGGTCTGTCAAAGCATTTAGAATGGCTTCATGTTTGACGTTATCGAATGCTTTTTTGAGGTCAATTGCCAGGACAGCTTTGGTATGTGCAGGTATGAGGGGATCCAGAATAGCTGTTGTGAGCTGAAGCATGGCATCTTGCGTGGATAAGCCTGATCTAAAACCAATCATTGAGTCTGGGTATTGACCGGTATCGTCCATGTGACCGTTAAGTCTAGCAAGAATGACTTGCTCTAAGAGTTTACCTAGGCTAGAAGTAAGTGAAATAGGTCGCATATTTTCTGCGGTAACTGGTTTGTTAGGCTTTGGTATAAGGATGACCCTTCCATGTGTACATTCCTCTGGCAATGTGCCGCTCCGCCAATGCGTGTTGAAAATATCAGTGAGATCTCGCAGGGAGTTGTCATCTAGGTTTCTAAGAGCGACATTTGTTATGCGATCTTCGCCTGGAGTGGTGTTGCGGAGTCTATGAAGGGCTGCTCGAACTTCTTCTATTGTGATGTCCCTGTCCAGCTCACTGTTTGGTAGGCCGGCGAAGTCCGGCAGAGGAATGGGAGTGCCCGGCGAGGTATGGAGGGTCTTAAGCTTCTGTAGTAGTGCTTCTGTGTCGTATTTATGATCGTGTGTTAGTCGAGCAACAAGATTCCTATTATGGTGTTTACTTTTCATGGGATCAAGTAGATGTTTTAAAAGATGCCATGCGCGAGTGGTAGTAAGATTGCCTCTGAGATTCTCGCATATCTGCTGCCAATTCTGCCTACAAAGTTGTTGGCTATATTCGTGAATCTGCGTTGATAGCCCAGATATCTTACTTTGGAGCTTCCTATTGCGTTTTTGATGAGCATATCGTTTCATGAGACTTTCATGTGCTTCTATCAAATGGGCCAATTTTGAGTCCATAACTGGAACTTGGTGTTCCGGGATACACTCCTTCGTGCACGCCGCTTGGTCTTCAAGAACCTGTGCTGTCCATGTGTGCGCATCCATCGGCCCTGTTTGCTGATTTCTTTCCCGCTGCTTTCTAAAGTTATCCCAATTAATTAGTTTATGTTTCGTTCTCGCTCGAGATGCCTGAGGACCACCACGCGTGACAAGGTTAGACTAAAAGGAGCTACGCCCCTAAAACGCGCGTCCCTCCAACCGCGCGTCAATAGCGCGTGAAATCGGGCCATGCGTTTCCCCCTTCACACCGCGTTCCCCGCTTACGCTCTCCCCGAGAAAAATCGCGGCCGGGCTAAAGGGGAGGCACTACGCGCGTTGCGCTCCCCTCTAGTCCGGCCGTGGTGTGCTGTTTACTCTTTAACATGCCGCGGAATGGCGACCTTATTCGACGGTCTTCTGGCTGTCGCACCGCTTTCTCTGATTACGCTCTCACGGTTAACTACTACAGCTACCACAATGGTTTGTTTAATCGTTGATGATGGATGTTAGTCGTCGGGATGGAGATGTGCCACAAAGCGTCAACTTGGACGCATCCACGTTAAACGGTGCTATAGCAGCCAAACAATAGCCATTGAGCAAGCTCTCGTGTATCAATGTACTGCAAACATTCAACTACTTCTGTTAGGACATGTTTTACTTTCGTGTTATACCGATTTATATGACAGAGGGATCGACCATATTTTTTTCTCTCTCTCGCTTCCTCTCTTTCGTTCTCTCTCTTTCTCTGTACTAGTTCTCTCGCCCTTCCGAGTTACTGCATCCCACGCCGTACAAAACGACGCACGTGATCCGGGAACGAAGCACAAGATGAAGAGGACGCGCGGAAGCAAATTGGCCGCGTATCTGCGTGCTTCGCAGCAAATGTCGTCTAAAGACGATAGAAGAGGCGCTGCGTGAGATATGGACGCCATCTGGCAATACGTCGGGAAACATGAGTGCAGTGTTGCGGGCTGATAGTCCCGGCGCAGCAGCAGGCGAAGACCGGCGGTGGCCAACGTGACTGGCGGGGACGCCAGCCAGCCCGAACACGCGGTTTGGCGCGAAGCGCTGAAGCAGAAGAAACGTCCGCACTCAACGAGTACTCTCCACACACTCTTTTATTTATACACGTCGCCTGGGTAAAACAGGAATGCCAGAGCGGCGCCCCATGGCATTCGTACAGTGCAATACAGAACCGAAACCGAAACACAACAATGAGCTCGTGCAGAGGGCACGGATGAAGGCAAGTTTCAGCGCAGTCGCATTTTCAGCGCATCTTAAGAAACTAGGGTCTTTAGAATTACGTATGCATGCATTTTCTATTAAAGGAACACACCACCTAATACTTACCTAGTAATGTTGCGCCTCAGATATGCGTAATGTTTGCTTTTTGATCGACAATGTACACAAGTATGAACCTAGTCAGCCGTTCAAGACGGCTGGCCCTTGGGCAAGTGGTTCAACTTTGGCCGAGCGGCTGAATCGAGTGACGTGCCGACAGACAGACAGACAGACAGACCAAAAATTTTCCGTTTAAGTATCCCAAGAAAGACTACCGTTTTTAAAAGGGCACGTGCCCGCCGAGTTATTGCGTTCAGGATGACGATAGATTTTCTTCCCGCCCAACGGACTTTCTCCGAGCATAAACAGCTTTTCCTTTAAAAAAGAACGCACACGTTTGTGGCTCAACGCGAAGTGCAGTCTGTATTTCTTGTCTCGTGCATTTCCGCTGTTTCTTGATACGGTGCTTCCGAATATCTCGGTAATCTGATGTCGTCAATCGGTAAGTTCGCGGACTACAGCGTCTACTGAAGTGTTTTTCTGTGTCTGACATACATCTATACGCCCAAGGGTGGAGAAACACCGGGCCACCGGAAGTTACCGAACGCTGGTAGCGAAACCCAATTTATTTAACAATAATAATAGCAATTATATGGACACTCTCGGCAGGTTTTTGACGTGGGTGTCGCTGTCATGCTCTTTGCAAAGCCCAAATCTGGAACATCACCCCCCGTATCATATGTTCTTACTCGCAAGTAAAAGCACGCAAGCGCTGGTGACGAACGCGGCTGAGGCAGAGATGAAATGAGCCAGCTATCTCTGTCGCACGGAGGGTGCATGCGATAGCATCGCCCCGCGTTCGAAGCTTGCTGTCGATGACCCCACAAGCAGAGAGAGAATGCTTCGGCCATCTTTAGCCAGTGAAAGAGCGTTGGAGGGGGGAGGGGAAGCTGCGTCGTTCGAGGAGCAACTGCGAACTGTGCTCATAAGGGCATGGTCGCGAGCTCTGGCGAGCACGCTATCTCAACAGACGTCAGGAGATGGCTCGTATACTTGCTGTGCTCTCTTCATTTACTTCACATTTAGAGAACACTCAGTACAAAAACCCGTTCAGTTCCTGCAGTGGCGCATTCACTTTTTTATTTGTACTTGTCGAGCGTTCTCGCCGAAAAACAGAACTTAGGAGACGCCCGCGATCACACTGTTTGCGATAATTTATACATGCAGCAAGGTATCTGACGATTTGTTAGAGCAACAATAGCCGTGTTTCTGTCGTCAAGCTCGGCTCAGCGAATCAGAACAGAAGAGACTCCGCTGGCAACAAGATCCTGAATACAGGGAGCGCAAAATTCCGGCAAATGCTGCCCATGTGCGTTCCCTGCTGCAAGATCCAGCGTACCGTGAAGTGGAGCGAGCCAGTCTCTATACCTGTGGCGCCGACACCACCATCACCAGAGCATCGCAGTCCTTGTCAAAGACGAGTACCGCATTTGGAGAACCGAGGACGACATGGCAAAGATGGAGACCAAACTTTCTACATCCACGTTAAAGCCACTTTGAACCTCGCTACACCCAAGTTCAAGCCAAGCTTGAGACCGATCAGCTTCGCTGTGTATCGATCTTTGCGGGGCTTAGTGCAAGCTATGAGCCAATTTTTTTTTCTTCGAATGCGCGACTTACTTTCAGTGTGATCGCAAGCAAACGCGGGCGCGTGGCGGCATCCCGCGGCGGCTCCGGTAGCTATACAGCTCATATTTATGCTCAAATCAGCGAATGGCCATAGACTTTGGGTTTACGGCGAGTTCACTTGGGTTTATGACATCGTTTGTCGAGAGAAGGGCGAGCGATGTCTAGCTGACTTTGAGAAACAATTGTAAATTCCAAGCCGCGTGCTGCCCTATAGAGTTCCGCTCACGTGTTTTCAATGACTCGACTGTCGATCGGCAGCGCTTTCTGACCATGCTGACAAAGTGTTGCAGGGCCTGTTGAAACACTACTTTTTTCTGCTTGGCACGTAAGACACTAGGAGTGTGCGAATAGCGAAATTTCATCTCGAATAGAATTCGGATCGAATAGTGCCGAATAGTGGCCAAAAATATCGAATGTAGAATCGAATATCGAATACAAAAGGTTTTATTGAAGAGAGAGAGAGAAATGTAATGCGGAAAGGCAAGGAGGTTAACCAGAAAACATATCTGGTTTGCTACCCTGCACAAGGGAAGGGGTAAGGGGAGACGGAAAAGTAAAAACGAGAGGAATGGGATAGGGAGCAGGGGAAGCACACACACACACACACACACACACACACACACACACACACACACACACACACACACACACACACACACACACACACACACACACACACACACACACACACACACACACACACACACACACACACACACACACACACACACACACACACACACACACACACACACGCACACACACACACACACGGGAGTGTCACAATCGTTCAACGAGGCGGGTCGCTCGCAGAAACTTCATCAGCGCCTTCGCTGCTTTCTAGCGTGAAGCTCGATCTTTCCGACATTGACTGCTCAGAAAGTGGCTGGACGTCGAGGCGAGCAAACACTGCTGAGAGGGACTGTCTCTGAGAGCTGTACCGAGGGCACTGACATAAAATATGTTCAATGGTTTCGTCATTGCCGCAATGGTCGCATGCAGCGCTGTCTCTCATTCCGATGCGGCAAGCAAAGACGTTCGTAAAAGACACCCCAAGCCACATGCGGCAGAGAAGGGTCGCCTGGGATCCGGGTAGGCCAGATGGAATAGTCAGTCGTAGGCATGGGTCCAGGCGGTGAAGACGGGTGTGGAGAAAACCGGGCGTATTCCACATAGACCTTGCGACATCCTGCGCAAGCGTATAAATCTTTGCTGCTGCGTCGCTTCTTGATAGTGGAATAGGTTCCATCACGCCATTTTCGTGAGCAGCTGCATCGTCGGCATGCTCGTTACCGATGATGCCGCAGTGGCGTGGTAACCACTGAAAAGTTATGGCATGTCCTTCGTCTATTAGTTGATGGTACAGTTGTCGCATTTCCAGCACCAATTGGTCTTGAGGCCCACGACGTAGAGCAGTGTGAAGACATTGCAGAGCTGGTTTCGAATTAGTAAAAATGCTCCATTTTTGTGGTGCTTCTCGATCAATCCTGCGGAGTACGCTGCGGAGTGCCGCGAGCTCCACGGCTGTCGATGTTGTCTTGTGTGACGTTCTAAATTGGATCTTTTCGGCTCTTGCTGGGAAGATCACAGCTCCTGCAGATCCTCCAACAGTTGTCGAGCCATCCGTGTATAATTTGCCATGATCTTTGTATTCTTCGTGCAACATGAGTAGAGTCATCTGCTTCAAAGCTGGTGACGAGAGCTCCGCCTTCTTGCGAATCCCCGGCACTGTCAAGCGTAGTTTTGGTCGGTCCAAGCACCAAGGGGGTGTTAGAATCCGTTCCGGAGGCGTATAGACTGTTGGAAGGCACTATCGGTAAGTCAATACTCTCTTACAGAAGGAGGCACTCGGTCGATCTTCTGGAAGCGAAGCTAGGTGGTGAGCAGGGCGCGAGCAAGGTGCCTAATATGAGCTCTAAGCACCCCCAAAGTAATGTGCACTGTGACCGGATGATCTTTGGCAATTGCGATGGTTTCCGCTGTTGATGTTCAGCGTGGTAATCCAAGACAAACTCTGAGTGCCTGGCCCTGGGCGTTTTCGATTGTGCGTATACTGCTTTTGCAAGCGTTCGTCAGAACTATCAAGCTATACCACAGGTACCCCAGAAAATTGAAAGAAAAAACAAAAGAATGAAATCTAACCATGTCCTCGAGCCCATAACGCGGTAAGTGACAACTACCGAAAGACTACAAATAGTCATGCAGAAACACAAGCTGTTCCACATGACCTGTCTTCAGGCTCTCTCACCGTCATGTCACGTTGTTTCATGTGGTTGAAAACATGCGCTCACTGGGCACCTCAGTAGCAGGAATGGGAAGGCATCGCAAAGCTACTTCAACGATACATGAGTGAAGTGCAGCTCCGTGCTCGGCGCTGCGGCAATGGCGACTGCACAGCGTGAACAAATTTTCACATGTGATCCAATCACCGAGGGTTTCGTGGGCCAAAGTTCGGATGCTTTACGGTGCTTGCGGCATACGCAACCGAACCACGCAAGGAGTCCTTGCTTTCGTTTCGGACGCAAATTTTTTAAGGGCTTGACAGTTTTCTCACGTGTTCTTTTTTTTACGTGCAGAAATGACATAATATTATTTAAAATAAGTATGCGCTCGCTTTTAAATCAGGATATCGGTGACAGTTTCAACGAAAGGCATACTGTAACGACGTTAGCGTTAGTTTTAGCCACCCTACTCTAACGAAGTTGCACCATTGGGCTTTGTCACGTTTTAGATATTCGTCCTTTCGAATTATTCGAAACTTCGAATACTGGCTATTCGGAAGTGGAATCGAATTATTCGGTTAGGTATTGTTCGATTCGAATTTGAAACTCGAATATTCGCACACCCCTAACCATAACTTCAATGCGACGGTTCACTGAACTTTAACGGACTGCAACTTGCAGAGATGCAACATTTTCGACGTGGTGCTGGGTTAGTAAATGGTGACCTGAGAAAAACGTCTTGTGGCATCGACCAATGAAACAGAGCGGTGCCGCCTCCATATTCATCCGAATAAAAACCGTGCAGCTTTCTGTTCTGAAGAAGCTGTTTAAGCTATCGGTAACTGATGCTCCGTCGTGCACTACTCCTGAGGTGAGCCGCCACGGTGGTCTAGTCGTTATGGTGCTGGACTGTTGAACCTGAGGTCGCGGAATCGAATCCCGCGCTCGGCGACCGCAGTTTCGATGGAGGTGTAAATGCTTGAGGTCCGTGTACTTAGATTTAGGTGCACGTTAAAGAACTCCAGGTGGTCGAAATTTCCGGAGCCCTCCACTGCGGCGTCGCTCATAATCATATCATATAGTTTTGGGACGTTAAACGCCAACAATTATACTCCTCAGGTGGGCGTGCGCCACAGGAATTGAGCACGCCCCACCACTGAATATAGAAGTGCGAGCGTTAAACGAAAACTCTGCTTGGCCAAGTGGAGCGCGTGAAACACATGAAAGAGAGAGAGAGAGAGGAAAAAAAAAGAAAGCTATAGAAAGAATGAGACAACGAAAAATAGAAGAAATACTGGGAATAAAGGCACAGAAAGATACTTAGAGAAAGACCTAGAAAAAGGGAGAAAATGGTAGAAAGAAATACAAGAACAAGAGAGAAAAAACAGAGAGCTAAACCGAAAGAGAAAGAGAGAGAAACAAGTAAAGAGAGAGATAAAGAAAGAAAGGGAAGAAAGAGAAAGACAAATAGAAAGAGCGAGAAAGAGAAATAAATAGAGAGATAAAGAAGTAGGAAGAAACAGATACAAAAAAAGAAACAGAGAGAAAGAGAAAGAAATAGAGGGTAGAAAGGGAAGAGTACACAGAAACAAATTATAAGTGGATGCTTGGGGAGTTCGTTCGACATAGTGGAAACAAAACCGCGCTAAAGACGGAGCACAAGAATAAGGAGGACACATACAACAGGGCAAAAAACGATGGGAAGGCCACCCAGCTCTGCTCTTCCTTGAGGCTTGGCACCGTAAATGCGAAGCTGCTATATCTTTTTATTTTTGTGCCCACTTTGCATATCACCAAATAAAAGTTGAGAACAAAGGGGCAAAAACAAAACAAAAAGCTGATTTCTGTGAATTCGTTTCTTTTCTTTCAGACAATGGACAAATATTTAGAGTGACCTCAGGTTGCTCTTTGGTCACAACCGTCTCTTTCACCTTGAAACGATGTGTATGATAATCATAATTGCACCATAGGCACAAAGAAGGGATAAAACAAAAAAAAAAGTCTTGCAGGTCGAGTCAAGGCAATGAGTAAAAAGTAATATACAAGTTTCCGAATACAGGAATCAGCACACATATATTCGCAGTTACAAGTTAAGCAACTTGACGGCGCAAGAGTTTTGCCTTCAACAATAGAATGCGATAGCGTGATCGGGCCATGTTCGCATCTTCTCATTCGCTTGCCAGGCTTCGCATCTCAGTGGACACCTTACCTATGACGCGAGGTCTTCTCTTCCATGTACCAAGCACAATATTTAAATTAGTTTACGTCACCACTTGCGTTCATATTGAAGGGGTCAAATAAGTAGTGGTCACATAGTTACCAAGTTTGTATTAAGTCCACTCTGTACTGAAATCCAAGTATTTTACTGACACGCAATGTTACTTGAGCTATCACGCAGTTTTCATGAGGGAGTTGGCATCACTAAATTCGTAGTGGGTTCCGGTATATTTCGTGTCAAAAGTTTATCATGGTTGGGCTCATAGAGCTGCGAATCACTGCCTGGTGGTATCGTACGGCGAAGGTCACTGTTGGTGTACATTGCGAAAACGGGCCTGCACTTATACGTTTATTGCGTGTGCTGTTCGGAGGAGGAGGAACAAAACTTTATTAAGCAGGTAATTTAACGGCAGTTCTGAATGGGGCCCTCTGTCCACTGCTCCGCTGGCTCTTGCGGCGCGCTGAGCTTGGTTTGGGAGGGCCACTCGGCAAACGAGCACCCGGTCCTCGTTTGCAAGCAGTGGCTCCCACTTCCGAACGACGTGCGCTGCCCTAAGAAGGGGTCAGGTGGTATGTCCTGGCAGATCCTATCCGGCAAATCTGGCAGATCCTACGCACGGTGGGAATCGATGTAACGCGAAGCCGCCCGCAAGGGCTGCATCGCCACCTTTGTCTTTGAAGCAAATGAAGTCATTCATGCTATGACATCAGTTCACTATATATGCCATGTTTGTCATGCATGCATGCATGTACAAAATGGTATGTACTATGCTAATGAACCCTGTATTATGGTGTATATTAGAGCTGTGCACGGGCCGTATTTCCGAGCCCGAGACCGGCCCGGGCCCGCTGACTTTTTCGAAGGCCCGCCCGAGCCCGACGGCAAAGGGCTGCGAGCCCGCCCGGCCCGGCCTGACGTACGAAAACACAATCCCGGGGCCGGCCCGGCCCGGCTTTTTGAACGACATTTGAACGAGGAGGTAATGCATTTCTATATCGAGCGATTTTTTCACAGAATGGAGGCAATTTTTTTATTGTCCTTTTTACCGGGCTTGGCTGGCAGAGGAAAAACGGAACGCGAGACAGCCGGCGAGTCACATCCACTCTTCTTGCGTGCTGCCAGAGTTCGCGTAGAGTAGTTACGAGTAAAGGCCAAACACCATATGCGCCAAAATGCACGCGACAGCGACGAGCGACGAAACGGGCCGTTCGCGCGATGTATCGCGTGGTCGAAATCGCGCGATCACTCGGTTTTTTCACATTTGGAAACCATCGCTCATCACCCGGAAGTCACAAAACACCCGAACCGGATGTACATCAGCGACGTACTAAGCACATCAGCTGTACACCAACAAGTAACGTAATAATTATGCACGTGCATATAAAAAAAATACTGCGAGACAACGGTAAACGTTTTACGTACCAACATGCAACAAATATTTTATTTGCATTGCATACCTGCGACAGCGCGGCACTTTTGCTATACAAGTAGACGGCCTCATGCCAGCTACAATGGAGTTCGCTCGCCAAAGCCGTCACGTGTATGGGGTATGCCCATGCAAGCGTCAGCTTGCACGAAGGCGATCTACATCGGGTCGCTCGTCGCTGTCGCGTGCATTTTCACTCATATCGGATTTGGCCTTAAATCTAACGCGAACAGTCGGGTGGCGCCGTCACTAGCTCAGGTGGGGCTGTTAATTCTCTGTTCATCGGAGTGCAACAGAGACAGTGCTTTACCTGCTCCCCTTTTGTTTAAAGTGGCGAATGGAAAGGAAAAGCGGTTATGGGCGGTCGCGGAAAAGGCGCTGTATGCGTGCTGGAAAACAATTCCCGCTCATTCTCTATATTTCGGGCTTGAGTCGGGCTTTGCGCCGGGCCCGAGCCCGGCCCGATAAAACTCCAAGTAGCCCGAGCCCGGCCCGGGCCCGAGGTGAAAATACGTCGGCCCGCCCGAGCCCGGCCCGCGGGCCGGGTCGGGCTCGGGCTTTCGGGCTACCGGGAGCCCGTGCACACCTCTAGTGTATATAATGCATGGCCTGTGATTTATGTTCGCACTCATGCCATACCATAGCAATTTTGGGATATATGCAGTCAACAAAACGGCCAGAAGCGCACCATGAGCGTGGCATGTAAGTTATGCTGTACATGAAATGCATGTCAAGATGGTCATTTTACCACCTGTCATTTATGTTCGTCATACAGTCGCGTCACGCAATACCAGTATTGGTGTATATTAAGCTCGCGAAACGGCCGCGAGCGCAACATGAGCGTGGCATGTAAATCATGCCCTACATAACATGCATATCATTATTTTCATGTTACCACCTGTCATTTATGTTCTTCGTACAGTGGCGTCGAGCAATACCAATTTTGGTGTATATAATGAGTAAGGTAAAGACACAGTATACTGTACTGATGGGCGACCTTAATGCAAAGGTAGGCAAGAAGCTGGCTGGAGATCATGCAGTTGGGGAATATGGCATCGGCTGTAGAAACGCCAGAGGGGAGTTACTAGTAGAGTTTGCAGAACGCAATAATTTACGCATCTTGAATACCTTCTACAGAAAACGGGCTACTCGTAAGTGGACGTGGAGGAGTCCTAATGGCGAAACGAAAAATGAAATAGACTTCATAATGTGCGGTCACCCGGGCATTGTACAGGATGTGGAAGTAGTTAACAAGATCCGATGCAGTGACCATAGAATGGTAAGATCTAGAATTCAACTTGACGTGAGGAAGGAACGGCAGAAACTGACACGCAAGAAGCCGATTAATGAACTAGCTCTGAGAGGGAAAGTTCAGGAATTCAGAGTTTCACTTCAGAATAGGTACGCGGCTTTAACCGAGGAAACCGACCTTAGCGTTGACGCAATAAATGATAATCTGACTAGTATCATCAAGGAGTGTGCAGTGGAAGTCGGGGGTACAGTCGTTAGACAGGACACTGGTAAGCTATCCCAAGAGACGAAAAACCTCATTAAGAAACGTCAAGCTATGAAAGCCTCAAATGCAACAGACAAAATAGAGCTGGCGGAGCTTTCGAAGTTAATCAATAGGCGTAAAGTAGCCGACATAAGAAAATATAATATGGAGAGAATTGAGCATGCTCTAAAGAACGGAAGAAGCCTCAAAGCTATGAAGACAAAACTTTGCATAGGCAAAAATCAGATGTATGCATTAAGGGACAAGGAAGGCAAGGTCACAAACAATATGGATAGAATAGTTGAGGTAGCGGAAGAGTTCTACAGAGATCTGTACAGCGGCCGAGGCATTCAGGATGATAACGTAAGAAGGAGTAATAGCGCAGAGGAATCTGACATCCCACCAGTATTGGCAGGAGAAGTGAAGAAAGCCCTAAAGGGAATGCAAAGAGGCAAAGCAGCTGGCGAGGATCAGGTAACATCAGACCTGTTGAAAGACGGTGGAGAGATTATGTTAGAGAAACTGGCCACCCTGTATACGAAGTGCCTCTCGACGGGGAGGATACCAGAATCTTGGAAGAATGCCAACATCATCTTGATTCATAAGAAAGGGGACGTCAAGGACCTGAAAAATTACAGGCCCATAAGCTTACTGTCCGTTGTCTACAAGCTATTTACAAAAGTAATTGCTAACAGAATTAATACGACATTAGAGTTCAATCAACCAAGGGACCAGGCAGGATTTCGTACAGGATTATCAACAATAGACCATATTCATACTATCAATCAGGTGATAGAGAAATGCGCGGAATACAACCAACCCCTATACATAGCCTTCATAGATTACGAGAAGGCATTTGATTCGGTGGAGACATCAGCAGTCATGCAGGCACTGCGGAATCAAGGCATCGACGAAGCCTATATAAACATAATGGAAGAAATCTACAGCGGATCCACAGCCACTATAGTCCTCCATAAAGAAAGCGACAGAATCCCAATAAAGAAGGGCGTACGGCAGGGAGACACGATCTCTCCAATGTTATTCACCGCGTGTTTACAGGAGGTTTTCAGGGCCCTAGATTGGGAAGAGTTAGGGATAAGAGTTAATGGAGAGTATCTCAGTAACCTACGATTCGCTGATGACATTGCATTGATGAGTAACGCGGGAGACGAATTGCAGCTCATGATTACTGAACTGGATACGGAAAGTAGAAGAGTAGGTCTGAAAATTAATATGCATAAAACTAAAGTAATGTGGAACAATCTTGGCAGAGAACAGCGCTTTGCGATAGGTGGCGAGACACTGGAAGTTGTAAAGGAGTACGTCTACTTAGGACAGGTAGTAACCGCGGAGCCGAACCATGAGAGTGAAATAACTAGAAGAATAAGGATGGGTTGGGGCTCATTCGGCAACCATTATCAAATCATGAATGGTAATCTACCACTATCCCTGAAGAGGAAGGTATATAACAGCTGCATCTTACCGGTACTTACCTACGGAGCAGAAACCTGGAGACTTACAAAGAGGGTTCAACTTAAATTGAGGACGACGCAGCGAGCGATGGAAAGGAAAATGATAGGTGTAACCTTAAGAGACAGGAAGAGAGCAGAGTGGGTCAGGGAACAAACGGGCGTAAAGGACATCATAGTTGAAATCAAGAAGAAGAAATGGATATGGGCCGGGCACGTAGCACGTCGGCAGGATAACCGGTGGTCATTAAGGGTAACTGACTGGATTCCAAGAGATGGCAAACGCGCGAGGGGGAGACAGAAAATTAGGTGGGTAGATGAGATTAAGAAGTTTGCAGGTATAACGTGGCAGCAGAAAGCACAGTACCGGGTTGATTGGCGGAACATGGGAGAGGCCTTTGCCCTGCAGTGGGCGTAGACAGGCTGATGATGATGAAGCTAGCGAAATGGCATCGAGCGCACTGTGAGCGTGGCATGTACGTCATGTCGTACATGACACGCATGTCATGATTTTCATGTAACTACCTGTAATTTATGTTCGTCATACATAAATGTCATACAAATCTTGGTATTATCCATTTAATTAAATGGCCGCGAACGCCCCGAGACAATGCCATGCAAATCATGCTGTACATGACATGCGTGTCATGATTTGCACGTTAGAACCTGTCATTTATGTTCGTCATACACTCTTTTTACGCATTACTTGTTTTAATTTACATCAAAGTTAACGAAACGGCCGCAAAAGCACCAAGACAGTGGCATGTAAATCATGCCATTAATGACATGCATGTCATGATTTTTCATGTTGTGACCTGTCATATACGTTTGCCATACAGTCACGTTATGCTATACCAGTTTTGGTATACATCCGATTAACTAAACGGCCAGGAGAGCACAAAGCCGTAGGCGGCAAGATAGATAGATAAATAGATATATACGCTCAAAGTTGCAGAAGTTTGCTAAGAAATGCTTCTCATTAAAAAAAAAAAAAACTTGAGAAGCACGAGCACTTCCATCAATCGCCCGGAGGGGGGCTCTCAAGAGAGGCTGCCGCTATTGTCAGTTCGAGGGGTGTAGTAGGCTTTCACAAAATTACCTGGTTCCCGGCCCACATGGGCTCAGGGGTTCATCCAACAGTTCCCAACGTCAACGAAGTTGCCCATAACCGTGCGCGAGAAATCACATGCCGCGGCGGTCCGGGCGGGTCCGGAGGCGGGTTCACGGAGAGCCTCAAGGAACCACTTGGCACCTTCCACGAAGTTACGTCGCACTATCAACTGTCAAGGCGGCGATACCCCCTCCCGCATTCCAAGCTTACTAGGCCGCAGTCGTCGGCTCTCCTGATGCTGCAGGCAGGTTCCTTCCCGTCTCGTAGCACGTTTAGCCACTTTGCTAAAGGCATAAATCCAGGATGTCCTAGCTGTGGGCGGATAATTGCACACACGCTCACATACTCCTGCAGTGCCCGGCGTTACTTAGCGCAAAGTACAGCACAGAACAGGACTGGGAGAGGGCTCTTAGCCGCGAGCTCTCAGTACAGCTGTCGGCAGTCCAGGAGGCTTGCGAACGGGTGGAGGGCCACGGTCTTCCAGTACCGGCGTGGGCGCGGCCAGCAACTGCGGCAAACCCCCCTTCGGGTGGTGTCTGATAGGGGTTCTCCAGGACCAAATAGAGTTCTTTCATCATCATCATCATCATCATCATCATCATCATCATCATCATCATAATCCATTTAAGGTCGAATTCCTACTTTCTAGATATTTAATAAGGTTGTTAGAAGATCATTTACTTCAATTGGGAATTGATTATATAATTGCCACTGATGCATCCATGTGTGAAGAGAAAGCGCGATTCAGCATTTTCTCGGAGGCTCCATCATGGCTCCTTGCGGCTCACGGATTATACTCGCGTACTCGATGCTGAGCCCTTAGCAGTGCTTTTAGTCCTTCGAAAACTTTCAATTAATAATTCGGCAGTCGGTATAATAACTGACTCGCTGTCTGTAAGTAGATCTCCCACTTCATCCTCTCTTTACGAATCTTCTGTTCTGAATATATTGACAACATTAATCCCTAAAAACTCGCGGAGAGTGCGGTTGGTATGGGTGCCAGGCTATCGTGACATATTTCAAAACAAGATGGCTGATACTGTCGCGCGATGGTCCCTACATGGTCTTGTAGTGTCCATTGCGTCTGATGCAGCGTTTTTACTGAATCTAGAGTCCGTAAATATTCTTTTCTTGAAGATCCAATAAAAATGAAATTACCAGTTCGAAATGTGATCACCTTTCTTTTGCTTGGGATAATAAATTGTGTCCCACTTGCAAATCGGAAGTGCCAATTACTGAATTTCGATGCCACATACCACCGCTTCTTTTTTTCATACAGGTCAGGTCTGGTGCCATATCCTTTATGCTCTTTCTTTCAAAAGCCTGAAAACATTCGTTCATTCCCTGACAGTCTCGTACTTTGGGACCTCCTGATTCTGTATGTGTTATGTAACCCGTTTTTTGTACATGCAATAATAATGAATAAACTTGAACTTGAACATTTCTTACTTACGTGCCGTCGTTTCTCTAATGATAAGAAAAAGCATTTCGAAATTTTATTGAGAAACTTAAGAACTACCCTAAACTCTCAAAATATTTTTCCCTTGGGGCGTCTTCTCTGGACTGCAGCAAGAGGAATGTATTCTTAGCCATATGCGAATTACTTAGTGATGCAAGAATTCCATGTTACAAGAAAATTATAGAGGGCGCAAACTTCCAAGAAGGAGAGGCGAAAGGAAGGAGCGTCTCTCTAAACTTCCGACATCCAAACTCGGCAAATCCTCTTTGCGTGCCCAACCGACGGTTTGAAATATCAACGCAGAGCTTGCACTTAAAGCGGGACCAATCTATTTTTAATGTGGTACGCCAGGTATCGTGCCCGGTAAAGAGCATGGCCAATATGGTACTTGCCGCGCAAGATACAATATGCGCGTAGCTCGACAGACAAAGCTCAAAAGCACCACCGAACATGCTTGCACCTCGTGGCAGAGCGCGTAGTGTACGAATTATCAGACTGCCGAGAGCGCATCACGCCAACTCAACAAGCATTGATAGCGTTGGGTGAGCATAAAATAATCAAATGAGAAAAAGAAATCACCAACCGTAACAACAAGTTGTTAGCCCAACATCAAAACGTCGAAAATGTCGCATCTCTGCAAGCTGCAGTCCTGTAAAGTTCAGCGAAGGATCGCGTTGAAATTATAGAGTCTTACGTGCCAGGCAAAAAAAAAAAAAAAGGTAACGTTTAAAAAGGCCTTGCAACACTTTGCCAGCATGGTCAGAAGGCGCTGCCGATCGATAGTCGAGGCCCTGGAGAGCACGTTAGCCAAACACTATAGCGCAGCACCTGGCTTGGAATTTACAATTAATTCTGAAAGTCAGCTAGGCATCGCTCGCCCTCCTCTCGACAAACGATGCCATAAACCCAAATGACCGCGCCATAAACACAAAGTCCACGGCCATTCGCTGATTTGAGCATAAATATGAGCTGCATAGCTACCGGGCCCGCCGCGGGATGCCGCCACGCGCCCGCGTTTGCTTGCGATCACACTGAAAGTAAGTCGCGCTCATTTCAAGAAAAAAAATTGGCTCAAAGCTAGCACTAAGCCGCGCAAAGATCGATACACAGCGAAGCTTATCGATCTCATGCTGGGCTTGAACTTGGCTGTAGTGAGGTTGAACTTGGGTGTAGCGAGAATGTAGGAAGCTTGGTCTCCATCTTTGCCTTATCGTCCTCGCTTCTCCACACGTGGTACTCGTCTTTGACAAGGGCTGCGATGCTCCGATGTCGGTGATGTCGGCGCCCCCGGAAGAAGCACGGGCTCGCTCCACTTCTCGGCACGCTGGACATTGCAGCAGGGAACGCACAAGAGCAGCAGTTGCCGCAAATTTGTGCTCCCTGTATTGGGGATGTTGCCACCGCAGTCTCGTCTGTTCTGATTCCCCGGCCCGAGTTTGACCACAGGTACACAGCTATCATTACTCTAACAAAGCGTAAGCCACCTTGCTGCATGTATTAATTATCGCTAACAGTTTACTCGCAAACTTCTTCTAAATTCTGTTTTTCGGCGAGGGCGCTCGACAAGGAAAAACAAGAAAATGATTGCGCCGCTCAAGGAACTGAGGCGGTTTTCGTACTGAGGGTTTTCTAAATGTGAAGTAAATGTTGAGCGAACAGAAAGTTTACGAGTCGTCTTCTGGCGTCTGTCGAGACTGCGGGCTCGCCAGCGCTCGCAACAACGTCCTTATGAGAAAAGCTCGCAGTTGCTTCTCGAGTGACGCAGCCCCCCCCCCCCCCCCACCCCCACCTCTCCAACGCTCTTTCGCCTGGCAAAAAACGGCCGGGGCGTTCTCTCGCTTCTTCAGAGCCATAGACAGCAAGCCTCGAACGTGGGGCGATGTTATCGCATGCACCTCCGTGCGACGGAGAAAGCCGGCTCATTTCCTCTCTGCTTCGGCCGCGTTCGTCGCCAGCGCTCGCCTGCTTTTACTCGCGCGTAAGACAATATGATGCAAGGGACTATGCTATAGATTCGGACTTTACAGGGAGCATGACGGCCACGCCAACGGCAAAAACCCGCCGAGAGTGTCCATATTATTGCTGTCGTAATAAAACTCGTCTCTAGGTATTGTTAATTGAACTGCATTTTGCTACCAGCGTTCAGTAACTTCCGGTGACCCGGCGTTTCTCTACACTTGGACGTACATATATATCACACACACAAAAAAAGCCCCAGTACACGCTATGGTCCTCAAACTTACCGATGGCGGACTTCAGATTGCCGAAGTATTCGGAAGCACCATATTAAGAAACAGCGCAACTGTACGAGACAAGAAAGACAGACTGGACTTCTCACTGAACCAGAAACGTGTGACATATCTGAACTGTTTAGCGCAGAATTATGAAGACGGGACAAGAAGGGAGAACACGTACACAGGCGCTAACTTTCAACAAACGATTTATTTGAATCCGAATCACATATTTATACACTTGAGAAAAAATCACGCACGCGCAGGTACATACCGTCGAGGAACACCAGGTTTTTGTTAGTCAGCAATAGTGACGGGGTCCTGACACAATCTTCGCCAAGCCTATGAATAGTTGCCGATTCGATTATTAAACGAGTAGTTTCGTCAAGGTGCCTACGGACACTGAAACATTTATCAAAAAGCGGAACGCAACCACACGCGCTGCAGTGTGGGGCTAACCAGCGCTAAACCAGCGCTAATTCTGCGCTAAACACTTCAGATATGTCGTACCACCAAGGCCAGAAGTCAGCCCTAGCAGAAACGTGTGAGTTTATTTTTAAGAGCGGAGCTGTTTATGTTCGGAGAAAGTCCGCTGTGTGGCAACAAAAACCATCATAATTCTGAACGCAATACCTCGGCCGGTACGCGCTCTTCTTTTTCCGCACGTCGTCTTCTTTATCTTGTGATCACTCCCAAAACATATGCGCCTGTTTGTTCGGCGTGGAGTGCAATAACTCGAATGGGCGACACAACGAGTATAGCGAGATAAAGAGGAGAGAAAGGTAAAACGAGATAAAATGAAGAAAAAGTGAAAAATAGAAGAAAGAAAGGAAAGAAAGACACAAAGAAGAGAGAGAGAAAAAACAGAGGAACACAGAAAGATAAGCAAACGGAGAAAGAGAGAGTATTGAAGAAGTCGTGCAGAAAAGAATAGATAGAGAAAGAGATACAAAGAAAGAGGAAAAGAGAGGAAGACAGTAGACCATAGCCACGTATGGTATAGTATAGCAAAGATTTGGGAAAGGGAAGTGAGGGTGAGGGTTGGGAGTGGAGGAGGGAAGAGGGTGAAGCAAATCATGATCAAGATATTGTGTATAAAGTGGTCGGAAAGGGAAGTGTTAGTGAAGAGGAGTGATGTGAGAATGAGGCGAAGAAAGAGGAGGATGAGAAAGCGTGAAACTTAGCATTGCCACGTATAGTACAGCATTACGAGGGGCGGGAAAGAGAAGTGGGAGTGAGGAGGATGA
Organism: Rhipicephalus sanguineus; assembly: GCF_013339695.2. Lineage (NCBI taxonomy): Eukaryota > Metazoa > Arthropoda > Arachnida > Ixodida > Ixodidae > Rhipicephalus > Rhipicephalus sanguineus. Next base: position 148,500,018 of record NC_051182.1, read on the forward strand.
AAGGAGAAGGTAAACGTCACATGCTCCCCTGTTTCGTAGTCTGCGCTCCCCGAATGCGTAGTTGCCCCAATTTTTCGCTTATACAAATATATATATATATACATTCTGGGTAAGGGGGAATAACTAAAGGGAACGCCAACTGCAGTTTGCCTTTCTTGCTTCGTGTGCCCGCGCTTTTTCTCGAAGCGAAGCCTTACGAAGCTCAAATTCAAACACTTGTAAAATGCGGAAGCACCCCAAGGGTGTTTACAACAACAACGCTGGCAGCGCGATCTTATGATGTAAAGCCTGAGGAGGAGCACATAGCCAATATAACAGTGATTTGCATGTTGCACTTGCCACTGGTGCCAGAAACTGCTAAGGAAATAATGCTTGAAATTGCACGGAAAAACGGACACAAGAGCAAGGTGATAAACAGAGGACGACGCGCTACTAACAACTGAAGATTTTTTATTGAGAACGAAAATTTATAGAACGCAATCCTAGTAACCCCCGCCATGACGACCGATGACAGACAGATAACCAACTCGCCCAACTTTCAATCCTGCTAAAGGAGATAATGGTTCACACGGACTAACTTAATTTCTTTCTTTCGGCAAGAACACAGACGCAATTGAATTTTTTTAAATCTGTACTTCAGTACAGAACCCCTCAATACGTCGCTACGAGCTTTGCTTTTGGCGTCAAGGTCTTTGGTAGCCCAGTAACCAAGTGGTCTAAGTTCACGGGCAACTCAAACTCTGCAATGGAAATCCTCTACTATATATGTATAGCTTACACATATAGCCTGCTTAGCTTCAGCATATACATTCATAGATATCTGGACATAGTTATTCGGTTTTTGCTGCTTGTTTTTCGTTTATAGAGCGCTTTGAGACGCGGCGAAGCCCCTAGATTTCACGCTCTATTCTAGCTATGTTAAGGCGATATCAGCTTGCTGGCTCAGAACCTGAGCCTTGCCCCAAGTTGAGCCTTTCCCCAAGAAGGGGAGCTGTCGGGAACACCAAAAACGAGGCACAAACAGTATAACTGAGGATATTTCCCTAAGAAAACATGAAAAGTTACTGTCATCTTCCGCGCCACCTTTGTCTTAAAGGGGTACTGACACCAATTTTTAAAGCTGAATTTAACCTACAGCCAATTCCGTGTATACAGATACGGATCTGAGGAAGTGTGAACATCAGTAGACTGTACTTGAACAGGGGAGTGCTCGGAACGAGCTTGAAAAAGTGGAGCCCAAACACTGTCAATCCGCTTGTGGCGCTGCGATCGGTAGCCTGCAATGTGTCGTCGTTTAAGAGTTGCGCGCGGCTCCGCCTAAGTGGTGTAGGGGTACAATTCGCGTTTACCACTCAAAAGGCCCGGGTTCGAATCGAAGCTGTAGATGGTGGGTTTTTATTCTTAGTGTGACCTTTTATAGCTGCATTGGTTTTCCTTTGTTTTTTTTTAAAACTAGCTTCTGTTGCTCCGTGTTGCTTAACGCAAAATGTGAAGTAAATTAGAAGAAATTTGACAGTGAGCGAAGTTATTTGGAAAACCACCGCCTGGGGATTCAACAAAAACGTGAAGTATAGCCTCCGAGATTTTTGCGAATACGATACTCGAAAGGAGAGTGCACATTTTACGCTACTTTTTTAGCAATACGTAGGAACAGAAGCTCGTTTTAAGAAACAAAGGTAAACCAATACAGCATGGGCTTAGCCAAGGGGGGGGGGGGTTGGGGGTTCAAACACACCTCCCCCCCGTACAAAATTTCTGGCTACGAGTCTGCAATAGAGTTATAAAAAGTGACACTAGTATGACTACCCACCATCTAGAGCTGCGATTCGAACCCGGGACTTTTGAGTGGGAAGCGGGCATTCTGCCCCTGCACCACTTTGGCGGAGCCGCGTGCAACTCTAAAGGTACATTCAAACCGAGCGCGGATCCGGAAAGCGGAGAGTCGGATGCGGAAAGCGGACGCGGATTATCCGCAAAAGCGGAAAAGCCGTGGGCGCTTGCCCGGATCGCTCCTGGACCGATTTTCTCCACGCGGAAAAGTTGGCCGCTTTGGATAACGACGACACATTGCAGACTAGTGATCGCAGCGTCACAGGCGGATTGACCCTGTTTGGGCTTCACTTTCTGTACATTGGTGCAGCGGCCATTCCGAGCACTCCCGTGTTCTAGTACACTCTAACCTCGGTAAATTAAAATGTTTTATTTTGACAATAAAGCCTATTTTTGTTTGGCGCACCAAATGAACTCGGCACTATGTTGACGTCAAGCTACAGTATCGAATGTGGTGCCTTCGCACTCCGGTATGGCTTGTTGTGAGGACGTCAGGTACCAAAACACTCAGAATGGCCGCCTTTGCGTCACCAACTTAGCGACGGAGTGGAGCGTCCGTTGAAACATCACGACATCTTGCGCGGGCAGGTGACGAGAAGCTCATACGATGTGTTGACGTCAGCCTATAGTAAGAATCAAAACTTGCTCTTAAAACGTGCTGTAATTAATTTTTCAGGGAGTACTTACGCTTAATACTACATCTTCTAGGCTCCTGTGGCTTTGGTCTTTCATTTGATGCAAAAAAAAAGCTACCCGTCAAAACGTTCGCCTTCGTACGCCTTTAACTATGTAACCATTTAATTATATACCTAGTTAGGCATAACGTAGCTTTGTAAGATAGATAACAGAGATAGATATGGACTTCAGGGGCAACGAAAGAAATATCTCTTTCTATTTGTTACTGTTTCTTGCTCTTTCCATCCTTTTTTCTCTCTTTCCCTTCATTTCTCTCTCTCTCTTCTTCTCGTTTGTTTCCTCTTTCTTTCTACACTCTTTGTTCTCTCTATTTCTTTCTGTCTCTTTCTTTAATACTCTCTATTCCTCTCTCTGTCTCTCGTTCTTCCTTTCTTTCTCTATATTTTTCTCGTTCGCATTATATCTATGCTATGCTTTACTCTCTCCCCTCCTCCTTTTCATCCTTGCCCTCCCTTCTCTTTACCATCCCCATGCTATACTATACTATACAAGGCTATGTTATGCTCTCGTAGCGGGCCTGGATAACTGAAGGGTTAAGAAGCTCACATTCGGTTCGTGGGGACGCAGTTTCGAATCCCGCCTCGCCAAGAATGTTATTTGTTTTCTCTGTCTTTTCTCTCTCTCTGAACTCGTTCTTTTGTCCATCAGAGTTATTGCATCCCACACTGGATAAATCTTGTGCACGCGTTTTGGGAGCGACGCATAAATGAAGAAGGGGACAAAGAGATTGCGGGCCGGTTCACGATGATGATCATTTCTGTTCACCCGTCACGGAGCAATGTTTGGCGTAAAGAACAGTGACTCGGTTTTCCATTCTCGAATCTATTTGTCATTCGTAATTTCGTGCTCTTATAACACACCTACGTAGATTTTTTTCCGCCATATTTGATTAAAGAACGGCGCTACACGCGGCGCAACTTTGTCCGCGGGAACGCCCTTGGTGCACGCGGAGCGTTGGAGAGGAGGACGGTAGAGAGAGGCTTTTGGTGTATCGCGAAGGAAATACGGAGACGAGAAGGCACATAGGAATAAGGCACATAGAAACGAAGAGAAGTGACCTCATCGAGAGAGACGCGCAAGGGAGGTGTCAGTAGTGGTGTTTGCAGCGATTGCTTATACCGTCGCACTGTCGTGTTCGCTTACTTCAAGCGTCCTGCGATACGAAGGGCACTACTAGTGCCTCTACAGCCTTTGCTACGGCCTATGCGCCGTTTGAAGCGGTCTCACCATGCCTAGTTCTGAGCGGAGTTCGGCTGCAACAGCCGGTCGCGATTAAGTCGCATTTCACCAATCCCCTCGATATCAGAAGGCGGCTGCAAAAGTTGAACACTGCTATTAAGAGCAAAATCTTCCAACTTACAAAAGCAGGTGCACTCTGCCCGAGGCATCTCAAAGATGGCCACTACGTGCCAATCCCGTCTTGAACGGAGTCGCTATGCTTGATTAGTCTGTGCGACTGAACCATGACGTGCTGGTCCCTTCTTTGTATTCGCACAAGAGGAGGACCTCGCCTCCGATGTGGCTTGTCTTCATGAAAGAAAGAAAAACTGAGGTAGCGTATCTGATCGGCGGTTATGCGTGGAGTGCGGAGAGTTGCGGCAGGACCTGGTATTGCCCCATCAGTGCATCTCTCAGTGCCGCCTCGCTTCCGAGAACGCTGTTCGTTGCGTGCAGACGTAACGGTAAACAGTTGCTGAAGCGTGTTGTTCGCGATGCTCACTTCTCTATTTCACCACTGTGCGTGTCTTCTCGTGTAACCGGGGGGCACGATGTTTTATCTATTTTGCTCGTGTCCCTTTTAGAATTGAATACGCGTCGGACGCGCTTCTTCCTTTTACAAAAGTTTGTGCTTCGTCGGAGAAGTGCTGTTAATGTTAAAATAAAGCTTCGAAAAAGAAAACCCCATGGAATTTCCAAGATACACACGATTCAAACTAAGTTCATCGCAGCCCCGAGCGGTGCGTGGTGCGTTAGCCTGCTGGGCCACCAAACGTGAATGGTGGGACTGATTAATACGTTGGTGTAAGCTCGCTGGTTAATGCCACGTCTGAATGCGACCGCTAGGCACTTTCTTTCGCAAAACTCTCATTTTGAACAGCTATCGAATGCGTTTCGAGTTGTTTGCTGTGATATGGGCACCTTCCATCGCGCTTTTCCCCGATCTAAGATCAGGCCCGTAGCCAGGAACTATTTTCGGCGGGGGTGGGGGGGGGGGGGGGGGAGAGGGGGGCAATGTGATACAGTTTTGGGTGGCCATGATATCAGGCTGTCCATTGCACCATCATGTCAAATGAAATCAAGCTTCTTCAAACTGCGTGGCTTTACCCTTGTAAAAGTAACATTTCTCGATTATAATAAAAAATATCGACCCAAGTAGGGCTATGCCACACTGATACCACAAGGGCAGTTTCAGGAGAGGCCAACTCCGATCGTATTTTTCGGATAAGATCGAAAGTTGCCGCTGCTATTCGGTAAAGCCGTCTTTCATACCCTGAAATAGACGACATTCTAGAATTGCAACCGAGACTTTCGGTCACGATCAAATATCATCTGATAAAAAAATCGCCGTTCAAAGTGTCCATGTTTATGCAAATAAACCTTATGCAAATAAAGCAGTAATCCGGATCGGCCTGGACCGTGATCACTGCTTGTGTGACAGGCTCAATGACCAAGAATTGGTGATTAGCGACGAATTCAAATATTTTGAACCTGTGCTTATCAGGGGTGGGGTTTGCAGATTTGGGGCGCGCTTTCCTGTGCTGTGTCATCGGCGATGGCAACATGTTCGGTCATCGCTCGCATACACGTGCGACTGCCTCGAACGTGATCGGATGTACTACATCGAGCTCATTGCGACATCCGCACATCGCCATATTAACACTACTCGCTTATTTCTAACGTAAAAAACACAGTCTACACTCTATTGTAGGGATGGTCGATAAAAATGTTTTAATCGATTAATCGTTAATCGTTCGTCGATGTAGCCTTTCATCGATTAATCGCTTTCGATGTGATGTTTTAATGGAAATATCGATTAATCGACATTTTTCATCGGTGCTTTAAAAAGGATATCTCATTGTTTGAGAGGCATTGTTTGTGTTTGATATCGACCGAAGTCTTTCTATCAGACGTGGCAGAGATGACACGTGCGCATTTGCGCCTTCGTGAAAGGAAGGAAGGAAAACAGAGAAGGAGAAAGCAGGTAGGTTAACCAGAAACACTTCCGGTTGGCTACCCTGCGCTGGGGAATCGGGGAAGGGGAATAGAAAGACGAGAAATAGAGAGGAGGGAAGAGAGAGAGAGAAAAAAAGAGAAGATATGCAGTGAATTCACTGCAGCGTGCGGGATTGCACCACAAGTCAGAGGCGTTCGCACAAGCCCGTCGTTCTCACTTTCGCCCAATGGACACATATGGCCCGTCGTCTTTGGGTGATGTGACGGATTGAAGGATATGTGTCTATCATCCATGGACGATTCGGCAGCATGTCATATTTCCTCGAAGCCTGCCTACTCGAGTGCACCGAAATCGGAGGCGTTTTCGGCGACCACACTGGTCGAAAAGACGCACCGGAAACGTGCAGCGTAGCCGAAGGTGAGGTAGTCCCGCGAAAGGTAAAAGAGAGACAGGGAAGAAGAGGAAGTAAATATGACTTTCGCATTCGAAGGGACGGCATCTTTTCTCCGTTTGTGAGTTAGATATTGTGGAAGCCCTCGATAATAGTATAATTGCGCACTGACGTGATCTCTTCCTTGAGGTCACCCATGTGAGATTGCTGAGCAACATACTGGTCTGAAACAAACCATCGATACAGGGATCTGCGGGAAGTAGAGCGGCATCAGTTTTTGTCTCTCGCCTAGAATGAGCGGCAGTCGCGCCAGTGTGCTCCACAAGTTTCAGCTCGTTGTTGCGTTAACTCGGCGCTACGCGCACATCTTGAATCGTGCGTACAGCCCGAGCTATAGTAATAATAATAATAATAATAATAATAATAATAATAATAATAATAATAATAATAATAATAATAATAATAATAATAATAATAATAATAATTATTATTATTATTATTATTATTACTATTATTATTATTCGTGATAGTCACTCGTCTCAGTGACGTGAATTACGTTGTCGCCCGGGTCACAGCCAATAACCGGCGTTCGCGCGTTACGCAAATTGTTCACGTAGCCCGCCTCAAAAAGTACCATCATAGGCATATTTAACTCGCTCGGCGAGCTTCATCTGCCGCCGGGGGAAATGCAACGAAGATGCGCGAGCGTACGGGTCGCGGAAGAAGAAGAAGAGTAGTGGAGCCGGCGCTTGGATTGTGTGTTTGGGTGAACCGGACTAGGCCTGTCCCAGAAGTACGCTGCTCTTTCCCAATGCCCTTTCACCTCATCTGTAAATAAACACAATCACTCGTAACATTATTATTATTATTATTAATAACCGCCGTCACATACGTTATGAAGGAGCTATTCATGCTCTCCAGAGTGCTATTCATAAGGCAATGCTATGGTTTGAAGAAAACTGCTTAATAGTTAATGAAAAGAAAACCAAAGTCATCTGCTTTCGAAGCCCTCTAAAAATACATAAAATAGATATGCCTATTTTTCTGCATGCTGAACACTGCATTCCATGCAAATGTACTGCAGTGGAAAATGTTGAGACATTTAGATACTTGGGTGTCATTTTTCACAATGGTATGTCTTGGCAACATCACATGGCATTTATATGTTCCAAATTGAGAAGTGTTGCATGTCTGCTTTTTAACATAAAGAGCTTGGTGCCTCTGCCATTGAAGAAAATGATAGTTCATGCGCTAGCATATAGTGTTCTGAGATATGGTATTACAATTTTTGCATTTTGTCCAGAACGCTGGAAAACACGTATAGACAGTTTACTTCGTAATATCCTAAAAAGTGTTGTTTACGGCAGTACGTTAGATGCCAATACTATTGTTCGTGATTTAGGGTTTTGTATGTTCCAGGATTTATTTACCAGAACGGTTATTCTGAGATACAACTGGTGTGATGATTTCAAAGTTCCGTATGTTGCGCGTCGACCACTCAGATAAAAAAAGCGTTTTATTGTACCGAGGTCTTCTACCAGATATGGAGAAGCGTTCAGAAATGTATATATCCCTAAAATCTTCAGTGAACTACCGCAAGAGTTTTTTTCGGCTACATCAAAAAAGCAGTTGAAGAAATTATTCTCTGAGCTGTGAAATTACATTAGGAATGGTGTACCTCTATGTTATATATGCTCTTGTCCCTTCTTTGCTCCATTTTTATTTACTGTCAGTAAACAAGCACTGGAGTCTATTATCCGTCTGTTCGTTGGCAAAAACAAAAAAAAAAGTTATTTTGTGACCGCGTAACCACATCGCTGTATCCGGCTCTGCCGGGCCTATTCACACAAGTCTTCGGAGACTTCGACAGGCCCGTTTCTTTGTACTTTTTATGGATGTGTACAATAAAGTATTATTATTATTATTATTATTATTATTATTATTATTATTATTATTATTATTATTATTATTATCTGGTGTTCTACGTCCCAAAACCACGATATCAATATGACAGACGCCATAGTGGAGGTCTCCTGATACTTCCACCAGCTAGGATTCTTAAACGTGCACCTAAATCTAACTACAGGGGCCTCTAGCATTTTCGCTTCCACCGAAAAAGGGGCCGCCTAAGCCAGGATTCGATTCCGCGACCTTCGGGTCAGCAGTCGAGCACCGTAACCACTAGACCACCGTGGAGCCCGAACTGTGAGCCTGTGTAACGTATCAGCCAATAGAACATATAAATAAAAGAAGGAGAAGTTTAGTCAAGAGTTCGACGAAAGTTCGTCTGGTCAGGTATCATGATGAGGATGTAGATGCGGTCACTGACCAAGTCAAGGTTTGTGTTTTTCACCTTGACTTGGTCAATGACCGCATCTACATCCTCAAGGAGAATTTTAAGGGGTCGGTTTTCTTGGTTAAGCACAAAGAAAAACATATATACCCCATAAAGTGGACGGGGGGATAACCGCCGCTGTAGTTCAGTTGGTAGAGCATCGGACGCGTTATTCGAAGGTCGCAGGTTCGGTCCCCGCCCGCGGCAAGTCATCTTTTCGTCCACTTTTCTTTCTTCACATTTACATCATAATAACTACAAATACCATCCCCTATACATGCCTTGGCTTTCTTGTCTGTTAGTTCTCATTGGAACATAGTGTATTTCGCTACAGTCCTCCTTTCGCGTCGCAGCAGAAGGCGGTGGCCTCTATAGGCTGGCTGACGCGGGAGTGCAAGTGTTCTGAGCTGAAAGATGCATTTCTCCAGGATCTGTTAGGCCATTTTCATAATCCACGAGTGCGCTTCCTTGCGCTGCATATTCGCCCAACTAATGGCGGGACCTGTTGTACTTGAATTGGAGACAAGGTCGTTAGTTACACGTGCTGGGGTTTGTCTGTTATGCGTGCTTATGTCAAGAGAGCTGCTGAGTCTACGTTTTCCGCGTCATAGAGCAAGCAAACTGCGCTTGAGCACGCTGTTTACGGAAGTGACTAACTAACGCTAGCATTAATGCCTTGTTATATATCAGAATCAGCATAATTTATTTTGAATCAAACAAAGGAATGACTACAATATAATTATATATATATATATATATATATATATATATATATATATATATATATATATATATATATATATATATATATATATATATATATATATATATATATATATATACCGGGTGTCCCAGCTATCTTTAGCCAAGGGTTTAAAAATACAATATTAGAGGCAGGCGAGTGGAATCACTTGCAAATTACTGACAGTCACCTTGCGCACTACAGACAATTTTTTGTTTGGTAATTAGCTAATTTGTTAATTAGGATTATTTCATTAAATTGCTAAATATTGACTGTAGGCAAGAAATGCGGCTTGCAAAGTTCGAGGGCGTCTTCAGAAACCCCAATTCCATTATTTGCGATAAAGAAAGTCTCACGTATACCATTTTTTTCCAAGCTGCAAAGAAAGCCCGCGAAATACAAAAACAACCACGTGACTAGCGCATTCGCCCGCCGCGAGAATGCTGCCCTCAGCCGTGGTTTGAGCGAACGAAATCAGCTGCGGCCACGACTCGCCAGCTCCGTTGCAGCAGTAGGCCGATAAGTTGACGGTGGTTTCTTGGCCCGTTGCCAGCCAGTTGGCGCGCGTGACGGTGCAAGTTGTAGCGAACGCGGGCCAAGAAACCACCGTCAACTTATCAGCCTACCACCGCAACGGAGCCGGCGAGTCGCGGCCGCAGCTGATTTCGTTCTCTTAAACCACGGCTGAGGGCAGCATTCTCGCGGCGGGCGAATGCGCTAGTCAAGTGTTTTTTTTATTTTATTTCGCGGGCTTTCTTTGCAGCTTGGAAAAATGGTATACGTGAGACTTTCTTTATCGCAAATAATGGAATTGGGGTTTCTGAAGACGCCCTCGAACTTTGCAAGCCGCATTTCTTGCCTACAGCCAATATTTTGCAATTTAATTAAATAATCTTTAATGGGGGAAGAGGAAAGATGGCCAACAGGCACGCAGAGTGCCTCGGACGTGGGAAAGGCTCAGTTTCAGCCTTAGTGTCAGACGGCCTGCAGGAAGTAACTGAGGTTAAGGATACGTTGTTCAGCCACTGTGGTAGTGTAGGTTCGGCCGAATGCGAAGGCCGAAGAGAGTCTCTGCAGGGCAGTGATAAAGCCCCAGTAATGGAAGAGACTCCTCAGAGCAAGCTGACTAGCTTAGAGAGCGTCGCGGCTGTCGTTCAGTCACAGGACATAACTGACGATGGCCGCGAGGGTAGCTCAGTTCGGCCGTTTGGAGCTTTGACTCCACAGAGTTCCGTACAGGCGAGTACGAGGGACGAGGCGCCTAGTATTACGAGCCGCTCCGAGGCGCAAGAGGATGAGGCGCGCCGCAGAGACCAAGAGGTCGAGAAGCGTCGCGAGGCACAGGAGGCTGAGGCCCGTCGCGAGGCGCTTCAGGAAGCAGAGGCGTGTCACAAGGCCCTAGAGGAGGAGGCGCATCAGAGAGAACGAGAGGCTGAGGCGCTTCGATGGGCGAGAGCGGACGAGGCGCTTCGAAAAGCGAAAGAGGCGCGAGAACAAGAGGCACTTCACATAGCGCGAGAAGCTGAGGCGCGTGAGGACGAAGCGCATCGAAAAGCGCAAGACGAGGCGCGCTGCAGAGACCAAGCGGTCGAGAAACGTCGCGAGGCGCTAGAGGCTGAGGCCCGTAGTGAGGACGCCGAGGCGCGTTGCAAGGCGCTAGAGGAGAAAACTCGTCAGAGAGAGCGAGAGGATGAAGCACTTCGTAAGGCGCAAGACGAGGCGCGCCGCGGAGACCAACAGGTCGAGATACGTCGCGAAGCGCAGGACGCAGAGGTCGCCTTCGGAGGCCTAAGAAAAGGGGCTATCCAGGACAGTGATACATCACCCGAAGCTAGAGAGACATCTCAAGGCGAGCTAACTGAGTTAGAGAGTGTCGGGACTGTCGCTATGTCAGAAGTACAGACACCTGGCGACGACACCGAGGATAGGCTAGTTGAGCCGCCTGAGGTTTTGGCGGTGAATATCGAAGGCTGCGTACTTGCGAGCGCGTGCGTCGAAGCTGCCAGCATTCCGAGCCGTTCAGTGAGGAAAAGGCGCCGGCGAAAGAAAAAGGGGAACGCAAAAGAGACTAGTAGCGGTAAGCGTGCTAAAGCGCTAGCAGAACGCGAAGACCGCATCTCTCGAGACGCCAAGTTGAAGGCTTGGCCTGAAATCCCAAAAAGGCGTGCTAGGAAACGTCCCAAGTTGAGAGTCCCGCGGGGATCTAGATTGTGCGCTAAGCGCATCGCGAGGAAGCGAATGTCGATGAGATTCAGGCGCCGAGGTTTCCGCCTGTTCTCATCTTTTTCACTGCCGTGTAGAGGCAGGAGCGCAACGAGGTGTCGCGCACACAGGTATCGTGACAAAGGCTCAAAAGTATGCACCAAGAGACGTGCAAAAAGAAGAAAGCGTCCGCAAGACAGAAATGCGGCAAAGGTCGCGACGCGTACGGAAGAAGTTCGGACGTCGGCGCGAAATTGCGAGAGAGAGGGGCGCGATTGTCATTGTTGACCGGTTTCTACAGCATGCGTCTGAACCACCAAGAGAAAAGGAGAAGAGTAGCGCAGGGTTCGCGGAAAGGGTCAGGGGGCAAAGGAACTCCCCGTTGTTCTTTTCGAGGAACGTTTGAGCAGGTGCGAAACCGCGTGGTCGGTGAGTTGTGCGAAGCAGTAGGAGGTGACAAATGCAAGTCCGTTTCGAGGAACGTAGTGGGGCTCGACAAGGGGGTAATTAAGTGTCATGCGTGTCGTACACCCCGCTTGACGAGAATAGCCTTCTCGGCGCGACCACCGCGAGTGCGCCTGAAAAGTTGTTGAGGACAGCTGTTAGCTTTTCCTGGAATATCGACTCCGGATTTGTTGGAAGGAATTTTTAGTGTTGATTTTGGTTAGTAATTAGTATTCCTTGTTATTTCCGCGAGTGTTGATAGCTTAGTTAACTGTTATTGAACCTTGTTTTCTTAAGCGCTCTGTGGTTTTGTTTGTTAGCCGATATGTGTTGTGCAGCTAGCTATCGGAAGGTTAGTGACACGCATCAGAACGAGTCGAGGGCTTTAAGAGATGAGCGCCTTGAATAGGGTTACGTCAGCTGACTATGAAAAGAGTTTGTGGCGTTTCCGTTGCGTGTCATGCGTGGACGCAAGGAAACATTGGGCAGTTTTTGAGTGGCGTGCGCTGAGTTAGCGTTGGCGTTTGAGGCCCGCTGTTTCCGTCACTTGGCGGGAGCCCGCAAGCGGTTGGCGTATGACACGTGCGCAGTTGCACGAAAGGCCAACGCAGGGCTTTTCGTGGGCCGTTCGGGAGCTCCCTAATAAGTCAAGGTGTCCCACGAGTTGTATAGCGGAACCTTAGGCGTTAAGCTGGGGGCTTGCGGGAAGGATAAGCAAGCCTAGGCTTTGTGCGAGTTTTGGTAGAGCCACGCGAAATTGGTTTTGTTTGTTGTTCTTTTCGCGTGCGTTCTGTGTAGAGGGAAAGGTTATCGCGAGAGTCACTCGGTTGTTTGTAAGAATTGTGACCGCAAGAGTAGAGCTAGGTTAGTCGTACATCCGCGGAGTAGAAGCTCGCAGTGGCACTAGTACGTGCAATTACGGATGTCGTTTGCGAACTCAGTTCCTGATGTGGGTGCAGCGTGACAGAGCGCTCACGGGAACATGTCTAGCTTTGGTGGCGCAATATTAAGAATAACATGCGGAAGCAGTAACCCGCACGAGAGTGAGCTGATGGCGTAAAATGAGGCACGTTAGCCGTGAGTAAAGATTTATGCGACCGCTAATTGTGAAAGAGTGGTAGCGTTGGTCGAACATAACCGAATTTTACTTGTTTGTATTTACTGTAGAGGCAGTAATTTTGACGTATGTAGTGTGTATATTTTAGGGGGTAATCTTCTACCGTTATAGTTGAAAATTGTTTCAACAGAGCTAGCTGTAGGTTGAGTTTTATTTTGTTTTGTACTAGTTAGCAAGAGCATTTAGGGCGAAAGGTAGTTCAACATTGTTTTATATGAAGGGTGTAAGCTTTATTTTCAATTTCACTTTATAGTTAGTAGAACCATGTTGTGTTCTTATTGTGTTACGCTTACGCCGAGAGCGTTTAGTGTGGATTTAGCGAAGCCTTTGAGCTTCCGTTGGCTTCCTTGGTGGTTTATCTTTCATGCCTAAGCAGCTATAGTACAATTACAATTCTTGTATTACCTCGAAGTTGTTTCTTTAACAACACCTGAAGTTGAGGTCTGTTGTTGAACTCGTCGCCATGCGATACGCACTTCTCCTCGTTTTATTTAAAGCGGGAACGTGAGTTGTCAGTAGGATTTGTTTCATTCATGTCTGGCTATTGGAGGGAGTGCGGAGGGCACTTGCAGCGTTGGGTGTAGTTTGACAATGGTTGCCCTGTCGAGTTCGTCTTATCCTCAGGAACCTCGAGTCCGTGCCAGATGAGTGTTCATGTGGAATGTCACGAGAGCAGTGATCCTGGGAGCTTCGCCTCGAGCCATGGATGAGCCTGGTGTCCGTCCGCATCAATTCAGCCGAGCTACGTGGAGCAGCTCGTCCTCCTGATGCATTGTTTGGCGGCGGGGGTGCTGTTGTGCCTCAGCACGAAGGCCACAATGTCGCCGACTTTCCGACAAAGAGGAATCCTGGAAAACGGCGTCTTGGCCCAGCCGGCCCCGACAGCTGATACCAGTCGTCATGCTTTCACGCTGCCTATCGACTGAGAACAGCATTCCTGAGGGCGATGGAGGGAGCAGACATGCCGGCGCATCCCAGTTCGGAGAAGAGTCGACACCAACAGAGAAAAGTCGACACCTGCGTGTTGCTCATGCCGGCGCATCCCAGTTCAGAGAAGAGTCGACACCTTCAGAGAAAAGTCGACACCTGCGACCGGCGGACGGTCAACAGGACAATGGACGGCTAGGGGATTTAAGGCCGTGCCGGTCCGTCGAGCGAGGGAGATCGGAGTCGATCGGAATGGAACAGACTCGAACGGAGTCGAACCAGCCGACGTGGTCGGGCTGGCAGTCATGTTGCCTAACAGCGAAAATATGTAAATAGTCTGTACATAAAATCTTTTCCTTCTTCACCTTGCCCTTATTGACTACTCCGAGCACGATGCACACCCGTGTTCGCACCGGCCACGCAACCCGAGTCCCAACAGCGGTTCCAGAGGTGGGGTACAACGACGCGTATTCCCAACAACGAGCCTGAGGGACGACATCGGACCATAAAGGTGGCGGTAGCGATGGGCCACGCAACCTCATTCCTAACAGTGGTGGCAGCGGTGGGATGCCAGGACCCCGTATCCTACGCTGTGCACCCGAAGGGCCCTACCCCAGTCGTAACAACGGGCACTGACATCGCACAGTACACGGGGCCCTGCCATTTCGCCTTCATCGAAATGCGACCTCTGCGGCCGGGTTCGAACCCGCAACCTTCGTGTCAGCAGCCGAGCGCCGTGACCACTGATCCAGCATGGCGGACCTGACAGTTAAATAAAATACCCAGAAAAGTTGCCATAGACACTGCAGGCGAAGAAAATTGCTAGTTTATCAAAGGCAAGGAGACCTGACTTTGTGCGATGACACACGATGAAGCAGCGCGGAGTCGCAAACGAACACAAATAGTGTAAGCGACTAGACGATGCGTTCGCACGTCTGAAATACACAGAAAACAGTAAACTTCACTGTTCAGCGTTGACGCGCCCGCCTTGCTGCTTTCATTCAATGAAGCTATAGCGCTGAAAACACAGGGAAAGAGGAAGAGGTCCTGCGATTAGGACCCAGCTTTTTTAGCGAAGACGAATTACCAACAGTCCATCCTTTTGAGACCTAAGAATCGCTTATGTAATTGAAGAGCGGCCTGATTTTCAAGATAAGTTACACAAAGGATCTTGGCTAAGTAACGAGATACTGATACTGATACTAATACCTATATCTGAAGAGGCGGATTCGTGCCGTCGCGAAAGGGGTATTCAACAGCATAGTTTTAGTCATGACCATTTTTCTTTGAAGGATGACTTTGGCACATTAATAGTTGGGGGGGGGGGGGCGAATCAGGTGATATATATAAAGAGTATCCGTCGCTGGCTTCGAGTACTGGTTACCACCTTCATCACACACTGCAGTCGTCGTTATCGAATCTTTTGTGAACAACGTCCATACCGCGCTCCTATTGCGATTGCTTGCGATTATGACATGACAAAGGAAATAGTATTGACACCAAATTATAATAATAACGCAATATTGGCCTCGAGGCCCGCCACTGGAAACGCCGGCGCCACTGTCGGCGTGACGTACTTGGCAGGATCACGTGGTCTCAGCGGCCGCGTCGGCTGCTTGTGGAGCGCTGCCGCGTGCTTTGAAAACGAGTTTAAAGTACCACATGCGCTGCGGACTGTTCAAATACGGAAGTTTTCTCGCATTTTCTGCTCAATTGAAACCATTGTAATAGAGTGACTGCCTCCGAAGGCGACGAACATGGGGCTCTACCTCTCGGTGCCGCAGTGCCGGGCTTACGCAACGGAGCCCAGTGTCAGCCTGCACCGGTAACCGCGGGGCAAGTAACAGCGTGAAGCATGGGTTGTAAAGCTAAGAACCGGCAAGTAGCCATCGGCTAAGAGTCTTGTATGCAACAAGCACTTCCGCGACGAAGACTTTCGTTACTGCGTCGGGCCTGCGATATTCGGTGAGTAGCAGACAGCGCGCACTGAGACGATGGCTCACGCGCGCTTCCCGCCGGCAAATGATGCTTATCTGCCACAGGATGGAAAAGGCGCTACCTTTTACCACGTGCGATACCATCTCAGAACCCTCCCGTGCGACCTCTTGATCGTCGGCCCCGTGCATAGCGTCCACAAAATCGGCTGCAGATGCGCAAGTCATTGTTTAGATACGTTGAATTAAAAAACTCACAGGGTCCCTTATGCATTCGCCAAAGATGACTAGAAGGCGAAAGCCATCTTCTTGTCAGTCGATGTATTGATTCTCCCGCGCCCCCCTCCAAAAGCGTTCTGCGCCTAAAGGGGTATTCAGACGGGGGAGAAATGCTCGGGGGGTAAAGGCAGAGCCTAGGGACGTCAACTCGCGAGGAGAAGTCTCCACAAATGCCCCCCACTCACACGGACGAGGCAAACGGAGGGGGAGACCAGTGTTACTAGACTACTCTGGTGTAGCAAAACAGCCATTTGGGCTAGTTGGTAACGGTTCATATCTTAAAGCAAATAGGCGCACTATGGGAACAAGGACAAAAGGGAGGAACCGACGACACAAAGCGCACACTCGCAACTGAAGGTTTATTGAAAGAGTACACATAAATACGTTACAAAAAAAATCTTTCAATAAACCTTCAGTTGCGAGTGTGCGCTTTGTGTCGTCGGTTCCTCCCTTTTGTCCTTGTTCCCATAGTGCGCCTATTTGCTTTAAGATATGACTACTCTGGTGGCTTGCACCACCCGTTTGACGAGCTGCAGACGACCATCCAGCTGCAGACTGGACACCCACTGCCGCTCTCTGCAGGAGCAAGTGCAACAATGTGGCCAAACAAGAGCCCGAAATTCCGCCACATCCCCCACCGCAGGGGGATCGTTTGTCCTTTCGGGGAAAACGTCCCCGTCTCCTCCGAGGAGGCGCGGGGGGGTCACGCCCACTCGCTAATCCGTGACGTCGCGGTCACGTGATACGCAATCCCCCCCGTCTCCCCCGAGCATTCCTCCCCCGTCTGAATACCCCTTAACGCGGGTTTGCACGGCCTCCGTGACCGATCACGGAGGTAATGCAAAGTGACCATGACGTTGAATATGTCATCATGTGACGTCATACTGATGCTACATATTCTGGCGATCTGTGGCGTCATGATGACGTCATATGATAACGCCATCACCGATCACGGAGGCAATGCAAAGGGACCATGTCGTGTGAATACTTCGTCGTGTGACATCACGATATGTCACGTCATGGTCATGTCATAATGAAGTTACAAATTTAGGAGGTCTGTGACGTCATGATGACGTCATATGGTGACCTCATCACGTGACGATTATTTTTTGCGTCACTCGTCTTGACGCCGCGACGGTCAATCTTCCAGTTTGAAGAGGCATCTGGCTTTCGCCTTCATAAGCTACGCGACGTTTGCTGGTGGACGTACATAGCGAGAGAATCAAATGCTGCGGCTGTGTGCTGCATTTATGTTGGCAATAACATTTTTTCAGTCAAGCTTGCGTTCCGCTGACGCAAACACTATGTCCCAAATTTATTTGTGTCCCTCTCAAACTCACGTTGGGCCTCTCCAACGGCATGTATTTTCTTGGAGCCTTATTTATTTACGTGGGAAAGATGCCACCCTGTGTGCGCTAAACACGACACTGCTGCCAAAATTGCTAGGGTACTCGTCAAATATTTACTATCTTGTTTTGCGGCTGCTGGTAGCTGCAATAACTTCTATATTATTCACCGCTATTTCAAGTTCACGTGGGTTCTAGTTCACAGCTGACGTTTGCAGAACAAGTCCAGCGTACGTTACTGTATTTTCTTTCTTTTCCTTGACTTTGCATGCTACTACCACGCTCGGTCTCGTAGACTACTTCTCCTTCCACCAGCAATCTCGAAGTGGTGAAGTTTTGGTCTATGAATTTGTTGACGACAGAGAGCGGCAAGTTCACTGGAATGTAAATGTAACGATAATTAAGGAGCATTAAAAAAAGGCGTCGCATTTGCTCACGTTTTGTGTGAGCACCAAGCGAAACGAATGCGCTGAATAAAGAAACAGAAGCAGCGGCATTTGCCCGCTGAGAAGGCCGATCAATACGCAGTGCGAGACAACTTGTCAAATGACATTGAAACGTACACGAATTTAGACCGAAAAAAAAAACATGGTTCATCCCACCGTCATAGGAATCGGAATAACACGAAGGTAAAACGTGCCCTTATAGAAGTAACTGAATATTTACTGTAAATTGATATAAGAGAGTTTGCACAATGTATATTGATGTCTGGAAGCTATAGCGCCGTTTAACGTGGATGCACCCACTTTGATGCTTGGTGGTACATCTCCATGCCGACGACTAACGTCCATGTTCAATGATTAAACAAACCCTCGTGGTAGCTGTAGTAGTATACGGCGAAAGCATAATCAGAGAACGAGCTGTGATAGCCAGAATAGCGTCGCATATTGGACGCAGAACTTGGTCGCAATCCTGCGGCATGTTAAAATGTGATTGAACACCACGGCCGCACTAGAGGGAAACGCAAAGCGCGTCGTGCTGCCCCGCTAGCTCGGCCGCAATTTTTCTCGGGGCGAGCGCGTAGGCGGGGAACGCGGTGTTACAGCCAGGTGAGGCAGGCGTGTGTCGCAGAGCTTTTTTTGGTTTGATTAGCGTGATGCTATGAGCGAGGCCGACGCTTTTACGACGCTTGCGTTAAGGTCTCCACCTCGCGGTGTGTTAAGGCATTGACAAAATTGCACTTATATTGAAAACGCGCCAAATGGAACGAACGTGTAACACGTTGCAGGTACTAATCACGGAAGCCATATTAATGACGAATTATTCTACTTTGCCGCTCTCAGAGGGCACCACCACCCCGCCGACCGGGAGAGTGGTAGATATAAAATGCGCGTTTGTAAAGCCTCCAGAGTCTGGAGGCTTTACTCTGGAAGCTTTACAAACGCGCCTTTTATATCCACCACTCTCCTGGTCTGTGACCGTGGTGCAATACAATAAAGAAAAAAAAAGAGACCGTGGTGCAATGGATAGCGCGCCCGGCATTTGCTGTTGAGGACCGAGTGGTCGTGGGTTCAATGCCCGTTGACGGAACTTTTTTTCTTTGCCATCTGATCGTGTACATTTTTTCGACGTCATTTCCGTGACAGAAATACGTCACTGAAGTCTTGGTGGACCCCGCCATGAAACACTTTCGTGTTAAAAAAACACTGAATCGTCGGGACGGCACATCACAAAGTTGCCATGCGCACCGAACCTGCAGTTGTAACGAAATTGTTTTTGAACTGCTCTGATAGCGTCCGCGCAACAGTAGTTGTTTGTGTACTCAAAAATTCTCATATTCTGCGGCCTAAAGTTCACAGCGCGGTGCCAAAACGCGCTCGTAGCAAAAGCGAAACCAGTGCAGATGCTCATACATGCAGATGCACCGTCAGTCGTCGCGAACCCGTGCGATCGCTGCCTTGAGGCTTCTTTCTGTTATGTTCCGTTTGGTTATACAGGCAGCGTACTCTAACGAGATATTTCACATATTTTGCACTCAGCGAGTGACTACCTTTCGCGCAAGAAGCCGGTTCAGGGGTCTCCAACGCGTTGACCGCGTGAAGCGGGTGCTCGGTTTTCTGCAGAGAGACAGCGACTGTAGACTGCCTTGCGCTTTCTGTTCGTCGAAAATTATTCTTTTGACAGGAAAGAACATATTTCTTTTCGAAAGTACCTGCAGAAATGGCCCGGAGGGCTTCCGCGAGGTGATTTTGTAGAGCGCCGACAGCAAATCCGATGGGGCGCGCGCCGGCGGCATCCTGCCTAGCACGCAATCGAGGCGCGTCCGATAGAGGGCGACTCCGTAACTCCTCGCTGCCAATAGCAAGCAAGCACCTCGTGTACTTTGGCGACGGTTAACCAGCACATGACAGAAGAAAGGGGGGCGAGAGGAGGTGAATGTAGTAGGTTGTGAGCTCAGAGAAGCGGGATGGGGCTGGGGTGGGGCCGGGATCGGGCCGCCTTCTGTCCGCGCTTGAAACATTGAGCAGGGCTTGGAAGCGGCCGCCGTAGGCAACGGAGACCAGGGCGAGTTCATTTCTACCTCTATGGGATAGGGCCGCCGCCGGCTTTGGGCTCGTTCTGCTCGCATACAAGTATGCGCTGTAGTGAAAAAGAGTAGGTGCCCTCGACTTCTGCGTCTCGGCATCGTTCGCCTCGCACTCATGCGCACCTGTCATGGGGTGGTGCTGGGGGAGGGGGGAGGGTTCCGTAATTGATTAGAAGTGTTTTAATAGATTAATTCGATTAATTGAAAGGCGGAAATCGATGACGGTTAATCGATTAACGGTGCTCCTTTAATCGATTAATCGATTAATCGTTCATCGATTTTACCATCCCTACTCTATTGCCTGCTGCTGTGCGCAGTCCACAGCATTGGCGGCACCCCAATAACATCACTAAGCTTCGACCAATCGTATGCGGCGGAGAGATTCGCCGCTCCGCCCGAGGCACGTGCTGCGCGTTTCTGCAAAAATGAATTTATTCGCACTATTTTATGCGATTTTCGACTTAATTTTCGAGCTCGCGCAAGAAATTATATGATATGACTAAAAAAAGCAGATTTTTTTTTTTGAAAAGTGCTTCAGTGTTCCTTGAAATAGCTCCGCTGTTGAAACATTGAAAATGGTCTTAGCGAGGGTGGATCTAAATTTGGCCTTGTTGGTGCGACATATGCATAACGTGAAGCGCAGTACTGAATTGACGAGGACGGGACAGGGAGTGACACACTTGTGTGTGTCACTCCCTGTCCCAGCCTCATCAATTCAGTACTGCGCTTCACGTTATACATATGAAAATGGTCGCTTTTGTGCCACCAACGGCGCCACGGAGTGGAGGAGGCGCGGAAACGTCACGATGTCTAGTACGATTGCGCGTGCAGACCAGAAAGCTGTATTAACTAGACCAATACAATTCCGAGTCGATATGTTACATTTTAATGCATTTGTAGAAATTGTTATATGAATGTTTGTTGAAGTACAGATTAAAATGCTATACGTTTGGCAGCTTGAATAAAGCTGTGTCTTGTTTTGTTTTGTCACCTAGAGAAACTGGGTCAATGTAATGGGCCGGATTGGTCACACGATCGAATGTAAATGAAAATCAATTAAATTAATAAGTAAAGGCATATAAAACGCCATTTTGAATCAATCGGCGAACATGTTCTGAAAGCGATGCAGAAGAGGATGAAGATAAAGAAGAGGATGAAAACAGCGCGCTCTGGTGCATGATGGTGATAGTTTTCTGCCTACGAGACAAGACAGACCTCGGCAATAACAACTCTGCTGTAAAAATACGAAATTTTACATCAGTTTAATATGCTGATACTACGATGTACTGAAATTACCACGTTGTCTGCCACCGCTTCATTTTACTTAAACAGATCTGGTAGGTGCCATCCCCTTTGTGTCCTAGTTGTAGTGAAGTAGAAAATATCGACCATTTTCTACCGAGCTGGCGCCCGTTCAAAAATCAAAAGAAAAAGTAATTTCACAATTTTATTAAAAAAATAAGCATACCACTAAGTACTCCAAATATTATTTCCTTTGGGGCTGCTTCATTGTAATATAGTAACAGGAATGTCTGCGGGCCCTCTGGGAATTCCTGGCTGACACAAGGAGATTGCCTGGCTTATTCATTGATCAGCATTCTTCCCAAACCAAAATTAAAACCTTTATTTCATCATTAAAGAGCAATAATTTTCCCTAACAAAACAAATCATATATAAGGAATCATTTTAAGTCATTAAAATACCGTAATTATCTCTTTAAATATTTCACTTTTTTGTATCATGCAAATCCCATATTTTATTTTAAAAAATCATTTTCCTTTTCACTTGCCTTTGCCTTAATGTTTCCATTTAGATCAACCGCCGGCTTCTTGGCCCCATAGTGGGTATGAGCGAGCTCTAAGGAACGAGCACGTGAGGAAAAGAAAGGTTCTTGGCCAAAGCAAGCGACTTTCGAATCAGACGTTCGGTAACACATTAATTTCATTATTCTAGCTTCTAGGTAGGATGAGAAGTCTGGGTTGAATGTACAAATACTTATTGCACTCGTTCTTTTTTATGTTTGCTTGCCTGTAATCATCAGTTGTAACTTTAAAACTTCATATCAACAATTCTTGGCCAATCCCCCAGTGTGGGTATGAGCCATGTATAGAGGCACATCATCATCATCAGCAGCAAGTGAGCAAGCAAGAAAGCAAGGCAGCGACATGTGCATCGTTTACACGGTCATACAAATAGTGCTCTTTCTCTACTACAACGTATGCTTCGAAAGCGCCCGTGCAGGAGATGGACGACGGCTGCTTCCCGTGTACGGGACAAATGACTCCAATGTATGTTCACCCGATAGCACACGCATATAGGACGAAGGAGTTGCTTGTCTGGATTGCAGCCACTTTTGGCCAGCCTTCTTCTACGCGTACGGCCAAAGCACAGGTCCCGCTAAGACGTTTCAATGAGAAGCTAGCTGTACACGAAACTCGCAACCCTGTCGCAGTCTCCCTGCATTGAGGAACATGCTTGTGCCGTGTTTGCAATGCTAAGCAGCATCGAAGCTGCGTGCATCTTAGCTACTAAAATTTTTGGCGGGCACATCTTTTGAGTTACGTCGCGCTGCTCCCTTAAGTTTTGTGCCATTTTATTCCCCGACTTATAACAATGCCTTCGTTGTTTTTCAGTGCACACCGGCGGCTCCCACAGTTTCCGCCTGTTTGTCATTCTATGGCTGGCGGAACCTGTGGACCGTGCTTCTCTGCGTGAGTTGTGGTGCGAAGGGGTATATCACCTGGAGGTTCGTGAACAACCTGCCGGGCCAGCCAGTACAGGGGCCACAGGCGGTACCAGCAACAGCCCAGCCGCGCTGGTTGCTACTGGCGGGTTGTTGGCTCGGGGTCTTCGCGGACGCTGGGATTGCCGCCCTGCCCCACTACGACGCGGTGAGCTACCCTGCTCACCATGCAGCTCTGGTGGTGGCAGCGGCGGCTTTGGCGGCATGTGGGGTCCACGGCATCGACCTGTTGATCGAGAAGATCCTCGGCCCGAACTCACCGGTGAGTTTCGAGTTCTACCGTTGCTAGGTTTATTGGTTGCCTTGCGGGGTTAAACGTCCCAATGCAAACGCACGCTAAGAGAGACGCCGTAGTGGAGGGCTACGGATAATTTTAATTACTCGGGGATCTTTGACATGACTGATTGAGCACAGCACACGGGCCTCTAGAATTTCGCCTCAATTAAAATGCGATGGCCGTGGCCTGGATCAAAGCCGCGCCTTGCTGGTCGACAGCTAAGCATTGTAGCCACTTGGTCGCCATAGCTGCCGTTACCTTGTACAAAGCGTATAGTAATTCTTGTGAATAAATGAGAACAGTAGCGCAAAGGATCACTCGGACGGTGACATGTAAATAAGGAACACAGCTCTAGACGGGACATAGCGTTGTGTCCCGTCTCTACCTGTCGCCGTCCGTGTGATTCTTTGCGCTAATGTTCTTAGTCATGCACTACCAACTAGCCCATCAGTCTGTCTTTTTGAACGCCATTCTTGACACGAATTTGCAAAAAAAAATTATTGTCACGCGAAGTAAAAGGACTGTTCAAAATAATTATATTGCGTACCTGAAAAAATGGTTGCAATTTTACATTTTTTTGGTGTGACTCAACATTACGCACCTGCATACAATTTTCTCGAAAGGTGATGCGTATGAAAAATTGTGTGCCACAGTCACCGCATTGATAATCAGCCAGACATTGACACGTGGGCAATTATTTTTTTCTTTCATTGACCGTTTTTCACCGCTTACACAGCGTACGAAATATATAAGGTTATTGGTCAGCGCAAGAGACGTTTTCGTCTGTCTGAAGCTTTTCTTACCTTGTAGAGTTGATTTTAATAATATATTATAGGCGTTAAGCGAACAGTATTGTGCATTCTAGATCTTAAATTTTCACACGGCACACCACATTTATGTCAAAAGCTCACGTTCAGTGTAGCTGAACGTTTACCCGAAGCGTTGGATGCTCAATTACTTATCACCCGAGCAAAGTGACGCCAAAATTTCTCGTCATTTGGACGGGCTCCTATCAAAGCGCTCCAAAAAGTGTTTATTTATAGTTACGTTATTGCCCCTAGTGTGCTGCACAAAATGTTTGAAACTACCTAAACCAGTTGAATTTCAGACAATGTCTTCAAAATCTACCTGTGGTGTTTTCTGTTACAGGAGACCTGGGCCAACGCAAGTAGCTGCCGTGAGGCTCTTCCTTTTGCGGGTGGCTTCATGGTTGCTTTCGTTGTTCTACGCGAGGCGTCCAAGCTCGCCATACCCCTGTACGGCGGATTCTGCCCAGTGGCCACCTTTT
The DNA here is from genome assembly GCF_013339695.2 of Rhipicephalus sanguineus. Taxonomy (NCBI): domain Eukaryota; kingdom Metazoa; phylum Arthropoda; class Arachnida; order Ixodida; family Ixodidae; genus Rhipicephalus; species Rhipicephalus sanguineus. The sequence continues at coordinate 148,524,271 of NC_051182.1, forward strand.
GTAAGTGAAACTCAGTTTCGTATTTTCCATACCTCCTTACCTCTTTACTGTATTTTGATATCGCTGAGCACAAAGAAAGTGCGCAGAAACCATCGTTGAGGATCGGCGGCCTGAGCAGATAGCCTTAGTTTCTTTACAGTGCTTTTAGATTGTATAGAATCGTAACAAAAGAGCTCCTTCTTGTGCATTATGACATAGAGACGACACCTTCAGATATCCCAATTTTTGGGTGTGACTGTATGCATTGATCTAAATGTGTAAAAGCAGTTAAAGGGATCGACAACCGACAAAAACGTGTTGTTAGATCCTGAGAGAAATGGAAAGAGGTGAATTATATTGACATAATCAAACACCCTAGTCATGATTTGAGGAATATTTACATCTTCTAATGGCGCTTAGAAGTCACTCAAAGACGGTATGTCGCGCAGCCTAGAGTGAGAACCTTGATGCCGCATTATGAAGTCGTTCGTTTGCTGTACGTAGTCTGACGATATTACTAGTGGTTATGGCGCTCGACTCGCGGGGTCGAATTCCTGTTGTGGCGGTCACATTTTAATGGAAGCGAAATGATAGAGGCCCTTGTACCTAGATTTAGGCGCAGTAAAAATTGCTGGAGCCCTCCACCACGGCGTCCCTCATAATCAAATCGTAGTTTTGGAACGTAAAACAGCAACACATTTAATATATCATCTGACGATTTTATACAGGGTAGAATTAGTGCTCTCAATTTGAGTGTGTATATTTTATCGATCCCCTTTCTATTCTGTGCTGCTTAGGAGGTAAAAGGAGTTGTCGCAGACAATAGGCGCCGCCTTCTTGGCAACCAATGTAACAGAGCCTGTGACGCATGTGCGCGGCGTTTCTTGCGTTTTCGCTCCCATCCACCGCATCGGGGTATACGTACCACCCGAGTTTGCAAGCTAGATGATGCAAGAATTGTACTTGCCAATCGGAATTCTGGAACCTAATAGAAAAGCGGCAAGACACGGATTTTCAAGAAAGGAAACGTGAGGAAGGCAGATGACGATTATAGTTGTGTGGCAGAAAAACTCCCCAAATACTCGTTTTATTTTTATGAGTGTACGGCATTCTCTAAGCGTGCTGCTTGCGGCAGAGACTCTGGAAGTTCATCGCCACCAGAGTCAATCGGAGCATGACGTTCTGGAGATATTTCATGAGGGTCCAACTTTGATCTCCCATGCGATCTAAAAATAGTTCCCTAGCTCACTCAGGTTCTCATATGACACGACAAAATGGCGCGCGTAACTACTGGGACATGTGAACTCACGTGTAAAATCGTCGTTTCGTTTTCGAAGAATTGGCCGAGCCTGGCTCGGTTAAAAACTGGCTTGTGTACGACCAAAGGACCTGCACAAGAAGCCCTGGAAGAACGCAGCATCTATCGTAACACGCTAGAAAGCAAAAGTCACCGCAACGTAGCCTTGAGAAACGTAACCTTACCTATAATATTTACCACTTCATTAATTTAATTTTTTTATTAGTGGCGTGTAATCGCTCTCGCGCTGACGCAGCACATTGTAACACAGACAGGCCACGCTCACTGTCCAGCGGAAGTTTAGTGACGTAGACTGAACATATCCGAACAGATCGGTTGCCCGAATTACGTAACATGGAAGAATGCTACGTAGAAAGGTGGCGGGATGTAGAAAACTCGTTCGGCTACGCCGCTCCGATCTGTAGAGATTGGCGTGTTTATGGTCTCGTATAAATTACGCAGCCGACGGAGAGAGGTCCAATGGGCCTACAAGTGATCCTAACGAATTGCTTCACCGCCTCAATGCGTTTATACAAGACCGTCAAGAACCGTTTCGGGGTCCCCTTGAAGCTATTCAGTTGTAGGAGACATATTAACAGATGCACAACATAGTTTTGGACATGACACTCTCAAATAACTCAATTAAAACAGTTCAAAACATTTTAAGGTTATTGGCACAGACGGAAGGAACAATGTATCTCTAGCGAAATTTTCTAAGCCAGTTTAGAGGACGCCACATTCTTCGTTCACACCAAAAAATGAAAATAATCGGCTCGCCCACTCCTAAAATCACCTGTAATACTACGTATCGAAAAAAGAAATGGTGTGTTTAGGAAGATGGTTCCTGTTCACGCTTTTTAGATGTGTTCTCAGGCGTTGTGCAAGGCATAGTTTTCCGCAATATCTACCAGAAGGAACTGTGGCGATACGATAGTTCGGCCACCATTGCAATGCCGGGTAGTACATAGAATTGCCTAGTCTTCGTGCTTGCGGCTTCGAACACACTTGTGACTTTGTTTATTGGTTTATTTTGGCTTTTCTTTCGGTTAAAAAAAAACGGCTCGTTGTGAACCTGGTAAGCTGTTTCGAAGCGGTGAGCCTAAAAGGGTCAACGTGGTGAAGTGGGACTGCTGAACTTTGCCCAACTTCGTCTTGCGACAAAGCGGCTGCAGGCCACACGGAGGCGAAAAAACGAAGCTATGACAAATCCATGTACTGAGAACCATCATCCCCATGCTGGTTGAAGCATCATGCATTGCAGCTCCCATAGACACTAGCGCCAGATTTTCCTCTAGTGTACCATTGTGAACCTGTATGCTGCAGATGTCTGTTTCGAACTCGGTATAATTGGCTGATAATAAACCAACTTTTACAGCATTGTCATCCTTTTAAATCATTGCCCCCACTGCCTTCTAGACTTTACTGAGTTTGCCGCACACGTTTGGATCGTGTAGTCGGCATAATTTCTACGAAAGCTGAAGTCGGCTCTTCATGACCGCAGACGAATCATTTGTGTTAGTTGCCAATGTGATTCTGGGCGTTGTGTCGTCGATAATTTTGTCACCATGATATCTATCTATCTATCTATCTATCTATCTATCTATCTATCTATCTATCTATCTATCTATCTATCTATCTATCTATCTATCTATCTATCTATCTATCTATCTATCTATCTATCTATCTATCTATCTATCTATCTATCTATCTATCTATCTATCTATCTATCTATCTATCTATCTATCTATCTATCTATCTATCTATCTATCTATCTATCTATCTATCTATCTATCTATCTATCTATCTATCTATCTATCTATCTATCTATCTTATATCAAAGCTTATCTAACGAAACCCGATTTCACACGAAGCCTTTCCGGAAATAAATGAGGCAAGAATTCCAGTCATTTCTTTCCAATTTGGACACAAACGGTATCTTTTCGGGCGTGCGCTGTAATGCTATCGCGTCAAAACGCCTAGCCACCCGAGTCACGACCCTAGCTTTATTTTGAGTCGGCTGAATATCGCGCCCATACAAGGAACAACGGAATTGACAGTCGGTATCTCATTTACGTACCTATGACGCGAAGGACGTGGTGGTTTGTTGCCCCTGTAAACTTGCCCACAGAAACACATTGCTTTCGTTATTTAATGGTTTATGCGATAGATGGCACCCCCTTGAGAGTTGCTTGCTCGGCGAGCTCGCGCAATCGCTGCATTCTTGCTCCGCGCCGGTACATATCGGCAGCTTGTTCCACGTGACCGTCTACTTCACCTGTATGTTCCGGACTTAGACAGATCTTGTCAAGCTGCACTCGCGGACTTTACAGACGCACAGGCGTGTGTTAGGGCAAATGCCGCGCTAGCTTTCGGGTGCCACTACGTTACACTTTTAGATTATGAAGTGCCGAAAAATCCCTTCAGCGAGTTTACGAACTTCGATATTTCACGAAATGCATATTTCGAGTGCAGCATAACTTCGTTAAATCGAGGTTCAACTGTACATATATATTATGTTAAACTATAATTGTTTGGAAGTGTCTGCCTCGGCGGAACGTTGTTTACAGAGCTGGGCTGCTGACCCGAAGGTCTCGGGATCGATCACGGCCGCGGTGGTCGCAATTCAATGGAGGCGAAATGCTAGAGGCCCGTGTACTGTGCGATGTCAGTGGACGCGAAATAATACCAGATGGTCGAAATTTCCGGAGCCCTCCACTGCGGTGTCTCTCATAAACATACCTTGGTTTCGGGTCGTAAAACTCCGGATGTTATTATTATTTGTTTGAAATTAATGCTGTAGTTCATTTCTGCACTCTGTGCAAGTTATTCTTTTACGCCGCCAATCTTTCGGGATGGTTCCTGCACATGCTCATTAACGCTATCGCAATATATTCAAAAACGAATATAGCAATGTCAACAGTAGAAATACATTTTTTATTCGTGCCATGAGTATTGTCTAAAAACTTTTTTTTTCTTTCAGGGCATTCTTGTTTTGCCTACGCAGAAATCCTCGCAATTTCCTTGATAACCTACTTCTACTATTCTTGTTCAGGACATTTTGTGTAAATACTCTGCGCGGTCACAATTCTAGTCTGTGCCTACATCATTCCAACGTCCTGCACCCGTCATCGAATTCATGTTACCCAGCCATGGATTAAAATGACTGTTTTTTCTGTGTCCTTGTTTGTACAAACTGCAAAGGCTGGAATGACCTTTCTCATGACGTCGTCACCACTGCATGCCCATCAACATTTTTTTATCAATTGTGTTCTTATTTTTCGAGATGAAAACTTTTGGCAATAATAAAGAAAAACTTTATATGTTAATCCACCCCTTATGTAATAACCCCTCGAGGGGTCTTTAAGGAAAATAAGTTGATACGATGTGATGTCCCTTCGGAAAGACAAGGTGTTGTGACTTCAATAAATAAGTTTGTCTGTGGTCGTCCTATCTACTTCTCTGGTGTCTAGTCCCAAACGCAGGTTGTATCCACAAAATAATGTCTTATTAATTAGACACCCAACACAAGCTCCTTAATGGAAAACAGTCCCAGCTGGTTTGTGTCGTGCTTACGTACGACGCCAGAACACCAGTTACAGTGCGGTGTCCCGCTCAGCGAGGCCGTTGCATTGCGGGCGGTTCGCAGATGCAGAGGCGTGCTCTATTCCGTACGATGTCAGAGCAGCTTCAAATTTACGCGGCATGGATGAACTTCCGCGCTCTGTGGGCAAGCGCTTGAGAATGCAATCCCGCGACACCAGTTTGCTTAGTATGAACTGAACGGCGCGTTTAGCAGTTGCACCGGGTGCCGCTTCGGCTTCGACCCACTGCGTGAAGGAATCGACGGTGACAAGGACGTACCTGCTGACGTTTTTCGTCTTCGGAAGAGGGCCGATGTGGCCAATTCTATCCTTTCAAATGGAGCAAGAGGTTTTGCACGCCTGTGCGCACGCCAATGGGCATAATCGTTACATTCGGCGTAGTCGGGCTTCTGCTGATGGGGACACCTTTGAAGATGCTGTAATGAGAAAGAGCATATCTATGCCCATTTGTATTCGACTAACTCATTCTTGGGCAATCCCTAAAGTGTCTGTGACCCAGTCACGTTAAAGTTCAAGCTCAAGTTTCAGCGGGAACGGAGCTTGGGCACTCGCGCTCGGCCAATACGAAGAACAGAAAGGCGACAATTGGATAATAAATGATGTCGAACGCGAGAATTGGAAGTATCATTATCAAAATTACAATTCCGTATTTAATCGGTCAATTTTTATTTCTTCTTTAATATAGGCCTGTTGTGGTGCTATTCCCTGTATGTGCTTGCTGTAGCAAACCTGAATACATATACCATTTTTTACTAAACTGTCGCCGATTCATACATAAACGAAAACGTACTTCAAAATGTTATTCAGAAATTAGGAATTACTTTAAACACTACTTCCTTTGGGATAGCTGCATTGAACTACAGCCAGCGAAACGTCTGGGAGGCCCTCTGCGAACTCCTGCTTGACGGAAGGATACCTTGTTAATGAACAAATAAGATAAAACTCTTCCGCTATTCGGAAAGCTAAGCATATTTGAATCAAGTTTTAGGAATTGTTTTGGCATAATTTGATTTATTCTGCAGGTATCCAGGCCATGACGGCCGCATTTCGATGGAGGCAAATGCTTGAGTCCAGTGTTTTTCGATTTATATGCCCCCGATGGTCAAAATTTCTGGAGCCCTCCACTATGGCGTCCGTCATAATCATGTCGTGCTTTTGGGATTGAAATCGCCGCAATTAATATAATTATTCTGTACACTCTAAGAAAAAATCGAGCGTTTGTGGAGTTTTTCTTCTACACAACAATAATCGCCATCCATCTCGCGTACTTTCCTCGCGTTATCACCACGGTCCCGGCACTTCCCGGTCCCGAACGGCGCGAGCGTTATCAGCGTGACATAGCATTCTTGACAGGAATGTGACGAGAGCCGGGCCTTCAAGAAAGGAAACGCGAGCAAGCCGGATGACGATTATTGTTATGTGGTAGAAATACTCCCCAAGTACTCGACTTTTGTTATTGAAACCATACCAAAATATGTTGACCTTTCTTAATAATCTTTACATTGTTAGATTTACATTTTTCCCGGGATTCTCGGTCATTCCACCGTAGTGGGTATGCTCCACAAATAAGAATCAAAAGTGAATGTTTGCGCGAGGTTAGATTTCATGGCCGATCCCCTGTAGTGGGTAAGAGCCAACACAAGGCAAGCAAAGAAAAAGATTACCGTGGTAATCTATTTTTCTCTGTTCATGTTTTTCGTTTGAAATCTGTAATTACTTCTGTTGGAAAGCCGATGTCTGACAGCTTGCTGGTTAAACATTTTAATTTATTCGACGTTTTATTTTTAATCCAAATTTCCAGCTTCGTTTAGCTTCACAGGTGTCAAGTGTCCTACCGTCCGGTTTTTGGCCCATCCCCCTTTGTGGGTGACCGCCATCAGGAGGTCATCATCGTAATCATCGCCGACGACCGCCATTTGTCGAAACCAACCAAGAGTATTGTCAGAAATGGCTGCGTACATCTATGGAGGTGTTCAACTTGTTCTTCTTACCTCATACGAACTTTGTTCAAAGAAGGCTTCCGAAGTTGCAGGACAACCGCTGTTGCCCAACTATGGAACAAGCGCCACAAACGTACGTTTACCCGATAGTACACGCATATAGCATGGAGGAGTTGCATGCCTGGACTGCAGCCACTTTTGGCCTGCCTTCTACGCGTACGGCCAGAGCACAGGCCCCGCTAAGACGATTTCCATAAGAAACTACCTGTATGCGAAAGTCGCAACCTTGTCGCTGTCTCCCTTCACTGAGAAACGCCTTTGTACCGTGTTTGTAGTGCTGGGCAGCATCGAAGATGCGTCTATCCTAGCTGCTATCTTATATTTTTGGCGGGCACATCGTTTGCGTTACGTTGCGCTCCGCACTTTTTATTCCCCGACCGTTAACATTGTCTTCGTTGTTTCTCGTTTTTTCTTCTCGTTTTTCAGTGCACAGCTGACATGCCTACGGTGTCCGCTTGTTTGTCCTTCTACGGACACAGGGCGCTGTGGACAACGATACTGGTGCTGAGCTGTATCATCAAAGGATACATAACCGTGTTCGGGCTGTGGGCGATCCCGGCTCAGCCTGTCCCGGGACCCCTACCTGTGCCAAACATTCCCACCCCGCGTTGGAGGCTCCTGACAGGAGCCGGACTTGGTGTTGGCGCAGATGCCGTCATAGCCATCCTGCCGCACTACGACGCGCGCAGCTACCCCTGGGAGCACGCCGGCTGCGTGGTAGTGGCGGTGGCTTTGGCGGCATGTGGAATCGAGGGAATTCACGGCTTGGTTGGGAAGATATTCGGCCCAAACCAACCGGTAAGTTTCAAATTCTACCGTGCTATGTTTTTTGGTTGCCTTGCGGGGTTAAACGTCCCAATGCAAACGGAGGCTGTGAAAGACGCTATATTTGAGGCCTACGGATAATATTGATCACTCGGGGCTCTTTGAAATGCACTGAATTCGCACAGTACACGGGCCTCTCACACTTCAACTCAATTAAAATGCGATGGCCGTGACCTGGATCAAAACCGCGTGTTGCGTGTTGACAGCTAAGCACCGCAGACACTTACGCACCATGCCTGCCATTACCTTATACAATGCGTATAGTGACCCATTCTTGTGACGAACTTGAAGAAAGAAAATTACTATCACGCGAAGTAAAATGACTGTTCTTTAGAATGTCATAGCTTACCTTAAAAAATGGTGGCAGTTTTTTTTTTTTGGTTTGGCCGACCATTACGCACCTGCACACAATTTTCTCGAAAGGTGATGCACTTAAAAAAATGTGTGGCACACTTACCGTATTGACAATGATCCAGACATTGACAATGGGCTAATTTCTTTTCTTTCCCTGACCATTTTTCACCGCATCGACAGCGTACGAAATATTTTGGGGTTATTGGTCAGTTGACGAGATGCTTTCGTCATTCTGAAGCTTTTCGAACGTTGTATAGTCGATTTTATTGACACATTGCCTGCGTTAAGCAAACAATAACATGCATTCTAGATCTTAACTTTTCACACGTACACCATATGTCAATGGGCGGCTATTGCACTCTTGGGTATCATTCTTCCTTTGGTGTTGTTTGTTTTCCGTGGTAAAAAATCACCTTCTGTATAGCTAAACGTATACCCGAAGGTTTGAATGCTCGATTACTTATCACCTGAGCAAAGTGACGTCAAAATTTCTCCTCATGTGGTCGGGGTCACATCAAACCACTGCACGGAGAGTTTCTTTATACTTAAGAATTACTTATTACCCATAGTGTGCTGAATCTACTTAAATCAGTCGAATTTCAGGTAATGTCTACAAAATTTACTTGTGGCGTTTTGTGTTACAGAATACGTGGGCACCCGCAATATTCTGCCGAGACTTGCTGCCATACATCGGTGTTCCGATGTTCGCAAGTATTCTGCTCCGGGAAGGAAGCAAGTTAGCGATACCGCTTCACTCGGTATTTTGCTCAATGGCAATTTTGTGTAAGTGAAAGTTATTTTCGTATTTTCCATACCTTTTTACTTCAAACTGTTTTTCTGTGTTTTGACAAAGTGCGCAGAACCATCGATGAGGATCGGTGGTCTAACCAGATGATTCTAGTTCTTTTAGAACGCTTTTACATTATATAATATCGTGACAAAAGAGTTCCTTCTTGTGCATTATATCATAGCGACGACACCTTCAGATATCCCAATTGTTGGGTGTGACTGTAGGCATAGATCTAAATGTGTAACAGCAGTTGAAGGGATCGACAACCGACAAAAACGTGTTGTTAGAACATGATGGAAATGGAAAGACGGTGAATTATATTGACATGATCAAACACCCTGTTTCGTGATTTGAGAAATATTTATATCTTTTAATTGCGCTTCGAAGTCACTCAAAGACGGTATGTCGCGCAGCCTAAAGTGAGAACCTTGATGCTTCTTTATGAAGTCGTCCGTTTGCTGCACGTAGTCTGACGTTTTTACTTGTGGTTATGGCGCTCGACTCGCGGGGTCGAATTCTGTTGTGGCGGCGACATTTTGGTGAAAGCGAAATGATAGAGGCCCTTGTACCTAGATTTAGGCGCACGTTAAAGATTACCACACAGTCAAAATTGGCGGAGCCTTCCACTAAGGCGCCCCTCAAAATCAAATCATGGTTCTGAGACGTAAAAAACCAACAATTATTGTATATCACCTGACGATGTACGCGCGCTAGAATTAGTGCTCACAATTAGAGTGCGCATATTGTATCGATCCCATTTCTATTCTATGCTGCTTACGAGGAAAAAGGAGATGACACAGAGAATAGGCGCCGCCTTCTTGGCAACCAATGAAACAGAGCCTGCGGCGCATGCGCGCGGCGCTTTCTGCGTCTTCGCTCCGATCCACCGCATCGGGGTATACGTAACAACCGAGTTTGCAAGCTAGGTGATGCAAGAATTATACTTGCCAATCGGAATTATCTAAGCTTCATAGGAATGCGGCAAGAGACGGATTTTCAAGAAAGGAGACGCGAGGAAGCCACATGACGGTTCTACAGTAAGGTGACTTGTTGGGCGAGTTGGTTCATTCTTACGGTAGAATAGCGCAAATACCAAGACGAGATAAGATGGGAGACGAACAAGCGCAACGTGCGCTTGTTCGTCTCCCATCTTCTCTGGTCTTGGTATTTGCGCTATTCTACCGTAAGAATGACGGTTCTAGTTGTGTGGCAGAAAAACTCCCCAAATGTTGGATTTTTTAGAGAGTGTACTTGCCAGTCGGCATTCTCTAAGTGTACTGCTTGCGGCAGAGACTCAGGGAGTTCGTCCCTGCCACAGTCCATCGGAGCAGGACGTTCCGACAATAGTTCATAAGGGTCCGAGTTTTGAGCTCCCACCCATGCGACCTAAAAATAGTTGTTCGAGCTTGCTCAGGTTGTCAAATGACGACATGAGTGAAATGTCGCGTGTTACCACGGCACCACGTGAACTGCCGATCACGTGCATGCGACCTAAAATTGTTGTTTAGCTCGCTCCTGTTCTCAATTGACATGACCAAAATGATGCGTGTAACTACTGCGACACCTCAACTTACTTGTAAAATCGTCGTTTCGTTTTGGAAGAATTGGCCGATCATGGCTCGGTTAAAAATCGGCCTGTGTACGACGAAGGAACCTGCACGAAAAGCCCTGGAAGAACGGAGCAACTATTGCAACACGCTAGAAAGCGCAAGTCGCCGCAACGTAGGCTTGACAAACGTAGCATTACAATATTATACTTACCGCTTAGCTAATTGGACTTTTTTTTTTTCATTGGGGGCGTATAATGGCTATCGCGCTGACGCAGCACGTTGTAGCACAGGCAGACGACGCTCGCTGTCCAGCGGAAGTTTAGTGACGTAGACTACACATATACCATCAGATCGGTTGCCCGAGTTAAGTAACATGGAACAATGCTACGTAGAAAGGAAGCGGGAAGTTGAAAACTCGTCCTGCTACGCCACTCCGATCTGTAGCGATTCGCATCTTTAAAGTCTCGTAATAAATTACACAGCCGACGGAGGGAGGTTCAATGGGTCTACAAGTGATCCTTACGACTTGCTTTGCGCATAAATGCGTTTATACAAGATCGTCAAAAACCATTTCAGGGTCCCCTTAGAGCTATTGAGATGTAGGAGACATATTAACAGATGCACAACATAGTTTTAGACATGGCACTCGCAAATACCTCAATTAATTAAAACAGTTAAAAACATTTTAAGGTTATTGGCACAGACGGAAGGAACAATGCATCTCTAGCGAAATTTTCCAAGCCAGTTTAGAGGACGCCACAGTCTACGTTCACACCAGAAAAATGAAGACAATCGGGTCGCCCACTCCTAAAATCACCTGTAATACTGCGTATGTACGAAAAAGGAAATGGTGTGTTTAGGAAGATGGTTCCTGTTCACGCTTTTTAGATATGTTCTCAGGTGTTCTGCCGGGCATATGTTTCCGCAATATTTACTAGAAGGAACTGTGGCGGTGCGATAGTTCGGCCACCGTGGTAATGCCGGGTAGTTCATATAATTGCGTAGTCTTCGTGCTTGTGGCTTCGAACAGGCTTGCGGCTTTGTTTATTGGTGTGTTGTGGCTTTTGGTTAAAAGAACGGCTCGTTGGGGAATCTCGTAAGCTGTTTCGAAGCGGTGAGCCTAAAATGGTCAATGTTGTGAGGTGTGACTGCTGAACTTTGCCCAACTTCGTCTTGCGACAAAGCGGCTGCAGGCCACACGGAGCCGAATGTACGAAGCTATGACAAATCCATGTACTAACAACCATCATCCCCATGCTGGCTGATGCATCATGCATTGCAGCTCCCATAGACACTAGCGCCAGATTTTCCTCTAGTGTACTATTGTGAAGCTCTATGCTGCGAAGATCTTTTAAAAACTCGGCGGTAATTGGCTAATAATTGCCGTATTTTTATGGCACAGGTATGCCTTCGAATCACTGCCATCTCGACAGTTCTGAGTTTGGATTACGAAGTCGGCGGAATTTCGAAGGAAATGGAAATCGGCTCTTCATGACCGCAATTGCCAATGTCATTCTGGACGTTGTGTCATGCATAATTTTAGAACCATGATATTGATTGTTGTTGTTGTTGTTGCTGTTGTTATTATTATTCTTATATTATAATGAGCTCAATAGTATGTCGCGTGCAGGGCAAGGCACATTCATGTTTATTTATTGAATGTCATGCATAATTTTAAAACCATGATATTGATTGTTGTTGTTGTTGTTGTTGTTGTTGTTGTTGTTGTTGCTGTTGTTATTATTATTCTTATATTATAATGAGCTCAATAGTATGTCGCGTGCAGGGCAAGGCACATTCATTTTTATTTATTGCATACTGCTGACCAAGAATCGGTACAAGCAGGACAGGGACAAAGTGCAGGTTATAAGCAAAAACACAAGAGGTGACAAGAGAAAATATTAGGTGTAATGGAAATAAAACACCCAATAACGGTACGCGTCAAGGCTAATTTGGCGAAATATTACAGAAAATGGAAAGATAACACAAATTCACACTACATATTGAAACACTAAATTACAGAAAATTGACTGAGATTAGTAAACAGTGCCGCATAATACAGCTGCCGTAAAAAAAGGACAACTGTGGCGCGTTAGTTTCAGGAAAATACGGGGTAAACAGTAATAAATATCTTGGGTTTAACGTCCCAAAACCACGATATGATTATGAGAGTCGCCGTAGTGGAGGGCTCCGGAAATTACGACCACATGGGGTTCTTTAACGTACACCTAAATCTAAGTACACGGGCCTCAAACATTTTCGCCTCCATCGAAAATGCAGCCGCCACGGCCGGGGTAAACAGTGGGCATGATGTCTTGTATGTCGCGTGGACAGCCGGGATAAATATACAAGCGGGTCAAGGGCTAACTTATGATTACGAAGTAGATAAAGAAAATTCAGGTGGTCCCTTTTACGTCGTACAGCTGAACCCGCATCGAACTCGCTAAAAAACGGGAATTGACTCGATATATCACATAATTTAGTATGAAACGTTGCAGAATTTACCATGTATCTGGTGCGAATTTCGGTACGCAACTTGGCTTCACAACGATGCAGCTTCACAACTATGCAAAGAAGGCGGTTTACGGTGCTACGCGAGGAAGTTTCTTATTTTATATATTTTCCCCTTGTTTGTAGTTGGGTGTGTGGGTTATATGCAGGAGCTGTTTGTAGCCTAGGAGATGCGGTATCGATATAAACAGCGATTGAACGCCTTCAAACGCATCTGTGAGTACTCGTTGGGCGCCGGAAGCCTCGACTGCCTTGGCCCTCATGTTTGCGTTGTTTTTCAATATCGCACTCAGCGCGTTTCTTGGGACGCCGGACGCTGCGGCGACGTCAGACTTCACTACGTTTGACTGTGTTGATCATCGGCAGCTTCGTGGAGAACAGCCAGGTTCTTACGTCTTACGGCAGACAAATGCGTTAACAAAGGGGGTTAAGAAGCGAATATCGACCCCTCACGGTGTCCGCGACGACGTGGAATCACGCGAGAAAGCACGCAATGGCAAGCGATACTTTCAGCTCGCTCTGCGCGGCGCCCTCCTAATCACACGGCTCACTTTCCAAAATGCATGCGAGATAGTGCCCTTCCTTCAGGAGCAGCCAACTTCTCCTGATTGTAGGTCAACTTCTTCGGGCGTATCGCACTGCCCGGTGTTCGATATATCAAGTGTTCCGGCTATTTTATTTCAACGTAGCCGTGAATTTTCGTATACATTGGCGTTAAAACATTGTTATGTTCGAAAAAAGGTTCGCTACAAAGGATAATTCCATATACACGAGTTCGATATAGTCGGGTTGGACTGTAGTTCAAGTGTTTCAATGTTGTTAGCAGTCATGAGTTGAGTCGGTGAGACTAATTCAAAATAAACAAACCTAACAGCCTTTTTTTGTACCGCTTCAAGTTTTTTTAACGTTAGTGTTGGAGATGGCAGTTCTGGATGCACATACAGATGCTTTTTGGGCGCTTCTCGTTGAGTCTCTTTTCGACACCAAACGTGTTGTACGCACAGGGCCAGGGGTACGATAGGGTGAGGGACCTGCACATCATGCATATATCAAACCCGATTTGACGAAGCTTTTCCGGAAATAAATGAGCCAAAAATTGGAGTCATGTCTTTCCCGTTTTAACACAGATGGGTGTTAAAACGGGCGTGCGCTGTAACGCTGTTGTGTTAAAACGACTAGACGCCCTAGTCACGACCCTCCTTTAACTTTGACTACGTTGCACGCCGCGGCTATGCAGTGAACAACGGAAGTGACAGTCGGCATCTCTTTTGCGTATCTATTGACGCTTGGGGCTGTGGTGATTTGTTGTCCCTCTAACTGCTCCCACAGGATCACAGCAGTTGCGATAAATGGCACTCACCGTCTCCTTGTAACTCTCTTCCTCGGTGTGCTCGCACAATCACTGCATTCGTTCTTCGCGTCTTTGTACATCGGCAGCTTGTTTCGCGTGATCGTCTTCTTCACCTCTGTGTGGCGGACTTGGACAGACCTTGTCAAGCTGCTCTCGCGGACTTTACAGCCGCACGGGCGTGTGTTACGGCAAATAAAACACCGCGGTAGGTTTTGGGTACGGCTACTTTACACTTTTAGATTGTGAAGGGCCGAAAAATTTCCTCATCGACTTTAAGAACTTCATTATTTAACAAAATAGATAATTCGAGTGCAGTCATCACTTCGTTAAATTGAGTTTTAACAGTAACAGTACATATATATTATGTTGAAAGTATATATAATAGTTTGGAAGTGTCCGCCTCGGCGGCCATTCTTTAGAGCGCTCCGCTGCTGATCGCAAGGTCGCGGGTTCGATCCCGACCGCGGCGGTCGCATTGTGATAGAATGCCAGAGGTCCGTGTGCCGTGCGATGTCAGTGCACATTAAGGAAGACCGGATGGTCGAAATTTCCGGAGCGCTCAACAAAGGCGTCTCTCATAAACTTATCGTGGTTTTCGGACGTAAAACCCCAAATATGATTATTAAGTTTTAGAAGTATTGCCATAGTTCATTTCTGCTCTCTGTGCAAGTTATTCTTTTACTCCGCCAATATTTCGCAATGGTTTCTGCACATGTTCGCCTTAACGCTATCGCAGCATATCGAAAAACAAAAATAGGAATATCAGCAGCAGAAATGCATTTTTTATTCGTACCATGACTATTCTCAAAGAGGTTTTCTTTTTTTTTCAGTTCACGGCGCATTTGCTGCTTTTGAGCTGAGCCTGGCAACCGTTATAGCAGCATTTTATGTGACATTCGCCAGATCTTTTCTCTGAGTCCGCAATATCAGTCGGCATTGATTTCTTTAGACTGTGTGTATCTAAAATCTATGTATCTCTTCAAGCAAGAGCTTGATTTTTGGGTAGATAGGGGCCTTCCTCGAAATAGTGTACTATCTTCGCGGCCATGACTGTTATTGCGTGCGGATATCGTTCTAGCAGACAAGCTTTTGTGATCTCAATAAATCATTCTGCGTGCGTTCGGCCTGTCTACTTTTCTGGTGTCTTGTCCCATGCTCAGGTTGCGCGTGCATAGTAGTGTCTGATTAACTAGGCCCCCGAAACACGCTCCTTTATAGAAAAAGGTCGCAGTTGATGTGTGTAGTGCTTACGTACGACGCATCAGTAAGAGTACGCTTTACCCGCTCAACGAGGCCATTGCGTTGCGGGTGGTTCACAGATGTAGAGGTGTGCTCTATTCCCTACGATGTCAGAGCAGCTTCAAGTTCTCGTGACAAGGATGAACTTCCGCGACCCCTGAGCAAGCGATTGAGAGTACCATCCCGCGACACTAGTTTGCTTCGTAGGAACGAGCTGTCGTATCAGGAACCACTTCGGCTTCCATCCACTTCGCCAAGTGAGGCGACGAGGATTACCTGTGGCTGTTTTTCTTGTTCGGAAGAGCACCGGTGTGGTCAGTTCCTATGATTTCAATAAAACCGTAGGCTGTACGCACGTATTCGCACTCCAATGAGCATTCTAATCGCGTTGGGCGTAGCTAGAATTCTGCTGTTGGCCAATCCCTCAAAGTGGGCGCCAGGGAGTCACGTGGGAATTCAATGAAGATCTATCACTTGTGCTTGGCCAGTGCGAAGAAGTGAAAGGCGACAATTGGATAATAAATAGTGTCGAACGTGAAAATTCTAAGTATCAATAAAAAATAGGATGCCTTATTGTTCCGTTAAATATTTATTTATCACGTCTGGCCTGGTACCATCTCCCATATGTCCTTGTTGTAGCGAACATGAAATTACTTTCCATACTTTACTAAACAGTTGCCGATTCATATATCAAAGCAAAGAGTACTTCGAAATTTCAATGAATATATTACAATTCCTTTAAATACTAAGTTTCGTTTGGTGCTGCTACATTGAACTACGGCAACAAGAACGTCAGCGGGGCCCTCTGCGAATTCCCGGTTGACACAAGAAGGGTTATTGTTCATGAAAGATGAAGATTCAACCCTTCAATACTTCAAAGCCACGAATATTTTGATGAAGTTTTAGGAATGATTTTGCTATCATTTCATTTATTCTGCAGGTATTTGTTTATATATTTATTCACACGCAACCAAACTATCTTGTTCGATTTGTAAAAAAATTTTAAACTTTCCCCTTACCCTTCCCTCATAATTTCATGCTTACATTTACAGGAACACCAGACGTCTTGGTCAATTCCTCATAGTGGGTACGCGCCATAAATAAAAATCAAGGAAGAAAAGGTGGCCGTGCGGGATTACCTCAGTTAAGCCATCGGTTAAGAAGCTAATCTATATTATTATCCTTCTGCGTCGACACGTGTATATATTTTAAAAGGGTATTTATTTATTTTATTTTAATATCTATTACTAAAAAACAGCTTTGTTTTTTTTTCACACATTTGATGGAGCGCCAAAATTTCCCGTCAAGTTTGTAATGTTTCTCTTCTACAACGTCCCTTATTCTGAAGTACTACATTACTACTATATAACGAATAAGTAAAAAACGGCAGGATACACACGCACATAATATATATATATATATATATATATATATATATATATATATATATATATATATATATATATATATATATATATATATATATATATATATATGAAGGAAGTGTTCTTGGATCCAGTCGAATCAATGCTTTGCGTAGTAGAGGACGTGCAACACGAAAACGTTTTATTAATCCGACGTTTCAGCCGGGGACCGGCCGTCATCAGGCCGGTCCCCGGCTGAAACGTCGGATTAATAAAACGTTTTCGTGTTGCACGTCCTCTACTTCGCAAAGCATATATATATATATATATATATATATATATATATATATATATATATATATATATATATATATATATATATATATATATATATATATATATATATATATATATATATATGTATATATATATATATATATATATATATATATATATATATATATATATACTCAATTCTTGGCCAATCCCCCACAGTGGGTGTGAGCCACAGTTGAACGTGAACAAGAACAAGAGGACCCGTGCTTCCTATTCCATCGTGCATCGTGCATGGCGGCGTAATTATATGGTGCTTTTGAAATTATGCTGTTTTCAGGCTATGTAAGTTGTCTTCGTGCGGCGTCATCCATTGCGGCTCCGCCATTGCTGCGAAGATACGCCGAGAATGTAAGCAATGTATCTTTACCCTATAGTACAAGGATATAGCACGAAGAAGTTGCAAGTCTGGACTGCAGACAGTTTTCGCCTGCTTTCTTCTACGCTTATGGGCATTGCACAGTTCCCCCTTAGATATTTTGATGAGATAATCTCTTTTCCGAAGTCTATGAGGCGTATGGAAAAACAAACAAACAAACAAACAAAAAAGAAAGAAAACGTTCAGCAGTCTAAATTTTGCTCATATCACAAACCTGCCTTGAGTCAACTGATAGAAGAGCACGTAGGCTAGTTAAGGCAATGTCACGAGTGGTCGCGCTTACACACCCCTCCGATTATATTCGTTCAGGCACTGCTAGAACCATTGAAAGTTAAACATATTGGCTCAATACGTACAATTCATTCAAAACTTAACATAGATTTTGTTAATACTTTTACTCCGAATGAGAAACAAATGCAATTACGGTATTTAAATGATCAGTTGTAAGATTACATTGCGCACCTAACAATTAACAATATATTTGCGACTGATGCATCCGTATCAAACGAAAAGGCGGGGGTAGGCATCATCTCTCCTTCTCTTGACCGGTCTTTTCCTGTTAGACTTCCAGATTACACACCTATCTTCATTGTAGAATTATTTGCTATTGTTCTGGCTCTACGAAAACTTCGTTCAAGCGAATTAGAAGCAGTTATAATTACAGATGCTCTTTCAGTATGTTCGGCGCTCTCTTCGGCGACAAACTTACCGCTGATTAATATGTTTCATCATTTAGTACCGGCAAACTTGCGAAAAATTCAGCTGTTATGGGTACCAGGCCACTGCGGAATATATTTAAATGAGATGGCGGACACATTAGCCACAATATCTTTAAGGGGACTCATTACACCGATTATACCTGATACTGCTTACGCGACAGCAATAAGATTTCGAAATGCGTGTCTGCAGAATGAAATAGGCAAATTTTCATGGGATCAATTCAGCGACTTTGCACATCTAAGATTTTGCTGGAATAAGCAGTGGTGTGTATCACGGCAAGTAGACGTTACTTTCACGAGACGACGCTGCAGAATTCCGAAGTAGAATTATTACTTACACGAAGCTGGACTCCGCGCGCCTCCGTTATGTCAGTTTTGCGGTGAAATAGAGACAATAGAGCATTTCTTTTTATTCTGTCACCGGTATTCGAATAAGAGAAAAAGATGCCTCGACGCTCCCCTTCAAACTTTAGGATTACAAATCAATGTTCCGCATATTTTATCATTTGGTGGTATTACATTAGGTTACAGCCACAGGGAGGTCCACTCTGCAGTGTTTGATTACATACAAGAAACAAAAAGATTACCATGCTAGTTTATATTGGCTTATTTTCCTTACTAATTCCAACCCGTTGTTACATACGTCAAACATCACACACATCACACCTGATAGTCTGACTGTGTGCTCAGCAGAATTTTCAAGTATTAGCTCGGTTTTTTTATTGCGATAGCAATTATATGGACAGTCTCGGCTGGAAAATGTCCGTCCCCGCCGCCGTCATTCACCGTATATGTATAAATATGTATATATATAGAAAGGCCACAAAGAAAAATAATTAAGGAATTCTTTCCGACGCGCGGAATCGAACGGGCGACCTCTCACTTCGTAGCCCGCCGCGTTAGACGTTAGGCCACGACAGCATCGTCTCTCAGCCTGCTAACGGCGAGCTATTTATATACACCATGTAATTCAGCATGCTTTCTTAGTGGCCACATAGATGGCGCGACGTGCGCGCGGGTTGCGCGCTTTAAAGATCGTCGCCCCTCCCCTGCGAACGCCGTTGCTGTTCGCTCTGCAGGGCGGCGTCGCTTTCGTGCGCTTATCTCAAGGAAAGAAGGGGCGGCCGGTGGGGTGCTTCGCTTCGCTCGCTGTAGCGGCCGCGTTTGCGAAAGGAGCGCGCTGTTCAAACAGAAATAAGTAACAACTGTGACAATCAGTTCGCGCTCGTCTTGTGTGTACCTGTTCGTTTGTTTCGTGCGTCCTGCTTTATGTTTGAACAGTGCGCTTCAAGTGTCGAGCTGTGACGCATTAATTCGCGCTCGTCCTGTGTGCGTTCTTTTCGTGCGTCCTTTGAGCTCGAGCGACGCGCTGGCAATTTCGAGCTGCTTTCCGTTCTTCGCGTTACATTACAATTTATTGCTATCGCAATCATTGCGTCGCCGTTGCGGCGAAACTGTGACTTTTTTTTTCTTTTCTCCTTTAGTCTAAAAGTACAACGTTTATCTTTAGCTTCATAAGTGTTTACCTCAAAGATCCAGCCGCCCGGTTCATGACTCATCCCCCTTTGTGGGTAAGCGCCATCCGTAATAGGTCATCATCATCATCATCTTCAAGATAAATATATACTTTATCACGATGCTATTTCTCTGCTAGACCGCTTATCATCCTGGGAATAGAGTTGACAACCTCAAATTTACTATCTCTAACCCTTGGGCACAGCAGCGGGAAAGTATGCGAGGCCATGCAAGATTTCATAGAACAATCAAAGAGATTTACACAATAACCACAGTTCCAAAGTTCCATTGTTAACCAAAAGCGAAATACAGCAAGAAAGTTTTCTATATTAATTTATTTCTTATTTGATACAAATTAATTCAACCCACCTTTTTTGTTTTTTTATTTATTATTCTCGCCAAATTAACTTGTAAAAAATCTTTTTGTTGTACAAAATAGGAAATTATTCTGATTTATAGTTTTTAAATATTTTTTCTAAGCTACCCGATTGTTGGCCAATCCCCCTGAGTGGGCGTGAGCCAGCAGTAGAGAATCTACATCTACATCTACATATTATCACTTCTACGAATCACACCAGTACGAATCAGAGGAGGGACTTGCAAGAAATATATTCTGAACGCCTAACCCACCAGAATAGTGAAGACTAACTTCACTACAATTCGCCTAACCGAGCTCAGGGAATAGAGATCAGGTACCTTGATCAACCGTAGTTCGGGTTGTACGCCTTTCTCAAGAAATGGGAATTCGCCCGAAAGTTAACAACGGTCCTCTGTTTTACGACTTGCTTAGGATAACAAATCTAAGTACATGAGCCAGTGTCATTTTCGCCTCCGTAGAAATTTCGACCTCCGAAGTCTTGATCGAACCCGCAACCTTCGGGTCATGAGCCGAGCACCGTAACCACTGTTCCACCGTGGCGGCTAAACACAGGTTGACGGCAATGGAATATTCGGGCGAGAGGACAGCTAGACGTGTGTGATTGTACCATTATTATAGGTCACGTTTGATTATCTTTTTATGTTTATGGAGCATGGCTTCTGAAATGATCGCTTTTTGAAACAGTCGAGCTTATTGAAAAAGTTTAAATGCCGGAATCCCAGCTGTCAGGGCCGTAGAAAGCTGCAGCGACGATAGGTCGCGTGGGCGTCGTAGCAAACGACGCGTAAGGCATTTTGCAAGATTAAGGTCCCTAGATAAAAAAGTTTTCAAGGTAGCGACATTCATTGCTCTTTGCGCCGTCCTCCTCACTCTCGCGCCTACCCCTCCTTTTCTCCATCATCTGCGTCTGTGATTGGTGAATTCGTTGCACGTGATGCTGTTAGTGGATGGTGGTGATATTTATTATAAAGCAAAAGGTTCAAAACGAGTGCGCATGCGCATATGGTTCCAGTCGGATTCTTGCCGCGACGAAAGACGAAATCGTATCCAAGACAAGCTGTAGGAGAGGCGCGTTCCAGTTGACGCCAAGTCGGCCGAACATGCTTCGCCGTGGATTTTGAATATGTCAAGTACTGTGCTGTCGGCTGCAGCAACAAAACAGTAGGCGGTTTCTCCCTCTACAACATACCTCGTGGTATCGGGAATGGGGCACGCCGTGAAGTGTGGCTACAAAACATTTGACGCGAGGACTTCCGTGCAACGCCGTAGACGCGGCTTTGCGAGGCGAGTTGATTTATCGGCTTTTGTTGAAACGCTACAGAACGCGCGTCTAACGCGCGTCTGGTACGTCAAATTCGTTACAAATATTTGTGCCTATGCACGTACAGTTGAATACAGCTGAAGTGGCTGCACTTTCAGGGACATTTCACGCCAGACCAGTTCGAGTCACTCGCTCTTGAAAGCGGCGTAAACAGGCTCAAACGCGACGCTGTGCCAACGCTTTTTAAGTCTGTTTCTGGTACTTGCCGCTGATGGTAGGGCGACGACATCGTCGCAATGTTCATCACTTTGGGACACCAAACTGGTAGAACCCCCACTTGTCGTTAAGTTGCGTGCGCCCGCATTGCGGTGCCGCGGTCTCTTCCGTAGTCACCCAGATAATAAAACATGCACCACGATTACTTGGCATCATGATTGCGAAAATGGACGTATTTTTCCAGAAAAAACTGTCATCGCAATGCTGCTAGTCAAGCGTTCGTTCCCGTCTGGCCACGGCTTTTGCCTGTGTGCGCACAAGCGGCTATGATCACTCGTCACAACGTCACAACAAGGTGCTGCCCTGTGGTCAGTCAGGATCACAGGATCCAGCAAGAAGCACAGCAAGCAAGAAGCAGCAAGAAGCACGAGCAAAACACATTCGGAGAACTGGACGAACCGGGACGAACTACGATGTACGATGCGAGACGCCATGGATAATGGTGTGAACTATAGAACTATAACAACGTTGCCAGTTGGGTAACACACATCACGCTTCTTCTTATGTTGTACCGCTTATATTCAACTAAGTAACCTTTTATCCTACGTCTCATTTACTTTTCGTTTGATATAAATATTTCTATCCGCCGTAATAACTGAACACAAACATTCCCTTTTTTATGCACGCTTTGACCCTTCTTGGGGGCGCTCCAGGCAAATAAGCGAGGAGGAAAAGGAAGGGTGTCGCTACCTTGAAAACTTGTTTTATCTAGGGACCTTATGCAAGATAGAACTGCAGCGCCGCTATACTCCGTTTCACACATCAGGTGCAACGCTGTGGACGCGAGCGAGACTTCTCGCACTAGATGCGCCCGCATTAAGAAATAGCTCAATGTTCTCACCACCCAGAAGAGAATTTTCTTTTCGTGTTTCGGTGAGTAGTAATTGCAGATTATTTGTGCGTCACGAATAAACAAACGCCGTTATACGTCTGTTATTATGCGGCAGGATCGCTTAGCGTCTAGTTGCTTTCGTTTTTTAATGTTTGGTTTACAGCCCGTCGCGACGGAGGTTTGTGCTCCGCTCGCGCGAGCGTTTACAACGGTGAAAGCCGGCCACGAGACGCGCGGAGTTATACATTCTGCTGACCGAACTTCATGCATAGCTTCCACAGCGTTGCACCGGATGTGTGAAACGAAGTATAGTTCTTGCGTCAACCGTCGCGTCCACTTCGGAGAGCAAGCGTCTATGGGGAGCTGCGAAACTGAACTGGTTCTAAAAACGTTGGTGCTGACCTCTTCAAGTTCCCTCGAACGAAGCGCATGAGGAAGACTCGATTGCCGATGAGACGCCATGTGCGTCGACCTTCCCACCGATGCAGGAAGCATGCGCTTCGAAAGACGCAGCGCGCGTTCCACCTAACGACGTCGGCGTTCCTCCTCCTACGCAATTCTAGGCATACAAATGACCCCAGTTCTCCGGCTGCTGCTGTTGGCGTTACCACTGCGACACCTGCTTTACACACAGGACACGTCTTCAGAGGACAGCTTCAGCCTGGGACTGGATAGCAGCAACCGACTGTAGCGTTGGCGAATTCGACGTCGAAATGGAAGCTCCACGTGAAATCAAGCGAGGGCACACCTCCACCTCTTGCTCAGATGAAGACAACGACAGCCGTGCTGAGGCCCAATTGCCCAAAAAACCTCGACCGTTTTCTGGAGGGTCGAACTGTGCGTCGTGACGGGGTCGAGTGTCCCCTGGACACTTTCTGGGACACCATCTAGAACTATGCGTCCAGGTTAGTCTTTACTTTTAATTATGGCTTCTTTACAGCACTTCAGCTTACCGCTTCTGGCGTTGGTAATACCCACGTTGCCGTTGGCAGCGTTACCCAACTGTAAACAACCGGTTATATAACGCATGTGCGGCTCTTCAACATATATGTGTGCGTATAAAATTTACACAAATCTTTAGCGTCATTTTGTAACGTTTCGCTCAGTAAAAAAAAATTACGCCACAGTCACCTTCCCGCCGCATGCTTCGCCTAATATAACATCGACTCCCACGGTACGCGGGATCTGCCGAATTCTTTTTCATTGAACGTTCAAGGTTTTCGCAGTGCGATAGAGCAGGCCGAAGTGATTAGCGTAGCCCGTGTTGCGAATTGTGATGTTTTGTGCCTGCAGCAAACGAATTTCTGCTCGCTCTCCGGCGTGCTGTCTACGGGAGTTGGAAATATTGTATTTAATCGTGCTTTGAGGGATAACCATGTCTTTCACGACAGCGTGGGCAGGGCCTTGCTACCTACCTTAAGGACGACTTTCGCTGTTTTCTTGTCAAACAAAATGCCCGACTACTGTAGCAATCTCCCCGACTTCGCGGATTTTGTTGGCCATGCGGAAGAAATTTCGCAGTATGAAGCATGTCGATACACGCCATCGTTAGGCCCAGTTCTCAGTTGTGTTCTCTCAATAAAGTTGTGTTCTCTCTCAGGGATCGTTCACTGACCAGACGGAGTAGCGTTGCTCGCAGTGGCCCATCCCAAATTTGCTGACATTGGCCCCTAGGGGAACGCACAATGCCGATGACATGCGTGAAATTTATTTGAGAGGTGAGGTTCTTTCGCTTGCTTCATTAAACTGCTTTAGTCAGGCGTCCGCAGGAGCTCGGCAGACGCAGGCTTTCAATAGAAGTGGCTGGCCGCGCGCGTCCGTAGAGCTCCTGATGGCGCCCAACCACATATACTGGCAGCCTGCGTCTGCAGAACAGCTCTGACCGTAGGTAGCTCTGGCTGTGGACGCCCGAATAGACTGTAACGGAGCACCTATTAAATATTTTTTTATTATTGTTGGTTTCTTTCGTACGGTAACACTCCCGTTTTTAAGAAAAAAAAAGGGAACACACACGGGCGCTCCGAAAAAAAGAGAAGTTAGAGAAATACATCATACGCTAAAAAGCAGAAAAAGAATAAAAGGAGCGAAATGCACGTAAGGTGACGAAAGAAGCGCTCGTATTGCACGCGATATCTCGCCATAGTACCAAACCCACTTGTATACGACAAAATAACCGCGAGTAGTGACGGCCGTTTTATAGCGACAGCCGCTCAGCGGCGGCTGCTTGTTGTGGCCAGCCTAATGCTGGAAAAGCGGCAAAAGCCAGAAATATTTATTTCGCCTTTTACGAAATGTAGCTTGATAAACACTAGAACATTTATGCTCGGTGTTGCGCAAAAATTACATTAATTTATTTGTGCTTTATTTATTGAAACAAGTATGAAAACTTATATAGCCTCGTTCCCAGGAGCCTTACTTAGCCATAAAAGTGGTACTTGCATAAGTGAGCGTTAGGTGTAGTTCTTGAAACTTTCCCCAAACTTATCTCATACTTATACTTTCCTGGTACTTTCATAAGTCCACTTTTCTCAACACTTAACTTCTGTTCTTGAATACGGGCCTAAATGTTTTCATTGCGCGAAGATAAAACCACCCAATGCCCCACAGTGTATGTGAGCCAGGGATGTAGGTGAACACGAAGAAGAAGTAGTAGTGCCCTGAAACGACATCATCATCATCATCATCATCATCATCGACTGATCCCTCGTGAGCCGATCACGTGAAGCGTTCTTCCAGAGAACAATCCAGAAGTCTCCATCAGAAGGATCTGAGCATGACCACCATCGCGTACATTTGCTTGGAGGCGTGTCTCTTTGGAGGGCTCGGCTCTTGCTACTACTCAGCGTGGGGACAGGGCGGGCCACCTCTGCTGCCCATCATGGGCACCAATGTAAGCAATGTATCTTTACCCTATCATACACGCAGATAGCGCGTGTGTGCGGATATCGCTATGACGTTCATGTCTTAAAGGCGAACCTTAAATTTAGTTGTGGCGTTGCAGTTGTGCACGAGTCTACAGCGAACGCTGGCTGAGTTGCACGCGCTTTCTCGTTTTGCTCTTTCCTTCGCTAGGCTGCGTTCGTCGGCTCGTCTATCCACTTCTCCGAGTGCCCTTCCTCAGCGTCCGAGGTGGAAACGCAAGAAGCGCGCGCATCTGCTAGCAGAAAAGAGGCACCTGTGCGCCCACTGACAGCGTCTCTTGCTCGCGACGTCACCTAATCGTACAGGTGACGTCACGGCGGCTGTTGTCGACAGAGCAAAGGCACGGATAGGAGCAGGCGACCGTCTGTTGGTGGTTTAGGGGCCCTTTAAGGGGCCCCTAAACCACCAACAGAAGCTCGCGTGATCCTCTCCGTGCCTTTCCTCTATCGACAACAGCCGAAATGACGTCACCTGTACGATTAGGTGACGTCGCGAGCAAGAGACGCTCGCAGTTGGCGAAAAGAGCCTGTTTTCTGCTAGCAGATGCGTGCGTTGCTTGCGTTTCCACCTCGGACGCTGAGGAAGGGCACTCGAAGAGGTGGACAGACGAGCCGACGAACGCATCCTAGCGAAGGAAAGAGCGAAACGAGAAAGCGCGTGCAACTCCGCCAGCGTTCGCTGTAGACTAGTGCACAACTGCAACGCCACAAGTAAATTTCGACCTCTAGATGGTTTAGGGGCCCTTTAAGGGTTGTCAAATTTTTATTCCCGCCACGTTCTTTTCGAAATAAGAATGCGCGGTACGTTAACAGTGGCCGACTTCACCAAGGTGCAATAAAGCTGCGAGAATATGCGAAACTCTTTTCCCAAGCCTGTGAGGCGTATGACCGAAAAATGACGTTCAGCAGACTCAATTTTGCTCGTTTAACAATACTGCCTCGAGTCATCTGGACTGGTTTCTTTAGATGAGTACGTGAGCTATTCAACGTCATGTTACACGCAAGATAAACAGATAACTTATCACGAAGCTTTCTCTCTCACCGCCATTTTTTGCGGGCTCTTCTATTGCGGTACGCTGATGCGCTGCGCACGAAATGTTTTGCAAGATTTTATTTCCCGACTTTTAACAATGTCTTCATTGATTCCCGCTTCCAGAGGACCGCCGACTTTCCGAGCGTCTCCAGCTGCCTTAGTAGATACGAGAAGCCACGCACTTGGCTGATGGCCATCTTCTTGTCATTCGTCGCGAAAACCATCATGACAGAGGTGGCCTTTCAAGTGATCCCGGCTCTGCCAGTCCCGGGCCCAATCCCCGTGATGCCGACAGCAACGCCGCGGCCGGTTTGGGTAGCGATCGCCAGGCTGGGGCACCTGTCCGAGCTGTGCATCGCGGCCCTGCCGGTGTGCGACGCTGCCGCGCACCCTGTTGCAATCGCCGTCATCATGGTGGCGGCGGCGGCACTCGCCGCAGCCGGCTCCTACGGCATCGACCGGCTTGTGCAGAAGATATTCGGGCACAATAATCCAGTAAGTTGAAAATTCTACCGTCCCTTGTTGCTTGGTTGCCTTGTGGTGTTTAACGTTCCAATGTAAACATAACTGCCGCACAAAACGCTTTAAACTACTTGATTCGGTGAATTTCAGACGACGTCTACAAAACTTATCTGTGATGTGTTCTGTTGCAGTGGTCTTGGCAAGCTCTAGCAAGGCCAATAAGAGAGCGGCTACCGTGGATTGCCGCTCTTATGTTGCTTGCAGTGGGCCTACGGGACACATTCAAGTTCATGAGATTCTATACGCTGGCAAGGTTCGGTAAGTGAAGGTCATTTTCTCATATTCCATACTTTGTTTCCTTGAATTTGTTTTTCTATCTTGATATCACTGAACGCAAAGAAAGCGTGCATAAACTATCGATAAAGTCGTTGGTATGAGCAGATGATCCTAGTTCTTCGAGAATGCTCTTATATTTTATAGAATTGTGACAACACAGTTCCTCCTTTTGCATTGTCATAGCACCGACACCTTGTAAAATACTAATTTATCGGCGTGACTATGTACATTGATCTAAATGTGCCACAAAAGTTGAAGGCATCGACAATCGGCCAAAACGTGTTGCTGATTCCCGATAGAAATTGAAAAGAGTGTGGCTTGTAGTGACACATTCAAGCATCCGTTCAGCGATTTGAGTGGTATTCAAGCATTTCGCGCAACCTACGGAAAAACCTTTATGCTTCACAAGGAAGCCGTTTCGTTTGCTCCACGCAGGTTGATGATTTTATGCGCACCATAATTAGTGCTCAAAATTAGAGAACGTATAATTATGTTCTATTCCCTGCTGCTTAACACTTTCGTGACCACAGAAAAATCTGTTGTTTTTGGCTAGTCCAGGAAATATTTTTTTCCTGCCACAGAAAATAATTGATGCTATGTGTAGGGTATCAAATGATAGAGGAAGAATTGGTCTTTCCAACAGTTTTAATTCCAAACGACGGATTTACTTTTAATATAATAAAAAAATTATCAAACAAAGAAAAATGCATCAAAAAGAAAAAAGATTCATAAAATCATCAATGCTAGTCTGCAAAGGCTAGACATTAAAAAAAGTCGAAATATACATTTTGAACGCAAAATCCCTCGCAGAATAACAGTGCAAATATAAGCTCTGTAAGTACAAAGATTGTTTACATAAATAGAAAAATATAGGCACTAGTGCCTATCATGCCACCGCGCGATGCAGTTTCTCGACGCGGTGAAACAAAGGCTGGCTGCACATGTCTGGGAATAAAAATTTTTTTTTTTCATCTTTCGTATCATAGTTTGCAGGTCTGGTATTTTCCAATTTTCCTGTGTATTCGTTGGAATGAACAGTGTAGCCTGTTCTAAATCTGCAAAAATCCATAATTGTACCCTCATTTGACCTCTTTCTCCCTCATATACTGCCGAATACCATACCGACCTTCATATTTCACCATTTTCTCATCCACTGAAAGGTTCCGACGGGGTTAAGATATAGCGTAGAAGAATCGTTCATGTGTTGCAATGGAGAAGACACGTGGTGAAGCTTCTCGTGGGATGCGACGGTTGTCTTCTTCTGATCAGACACTCAAGAAGCCTTGAACCTTTTCCGTGGCATCACTGACGGTGGACGAACGCCTGGAAATATGTGTCGTTGACACCAACACCAATGCAAGCGCGGGACTTCAACGATTACCATGTACACATGGAGTGAGACGAACTTGCTCATCTTCTCTTCTGTAACCTCCCTGCATGGATTCATCACTCTCACTGTATGTTGGCTTTTCGAAAGTATGCATCCACGCATACTTATCTGTGTGGTTGCATATCTGTCTGACGACTTCTGCGGTGAAAAACAACACGAAGACGCCACCGTGCAGCACACCGGAACCTGGGGTCAAAGTCCACTCCGCACCGTCTTTGTGGAAATAACTGCGCTCTTTCTGCAGCCGGCACCAAATGCTCCCGCCCGAACGAAGTTAACATCTTGCAGATAAGAGCTGTTATTTTTAGTACGCACCGGATACGTTTACACCGACGCGCGGCAGCGATAAATCGACCCGAGAAGAAGACGAAACTTACCGGCGGATAGCTGCTGATGTTCCAGGAGGTTTGACACATTTTCGCCGTCCGTACTGAAGCCTGGCGAATCGAAGTCGTCTTCCGTGTCTGTGCTGCTACCATCATCCAGAGATTCCCGCTCAGATTAATCGGAATCCGTCGAAATTCGCCGTTTCTGTGGAGCACCCGCTAGCGACGTCGACGCGAAGTCTGAAACAACGAGCGCTCGCCTACCCGACTGCGAACGCGCTTTAAATATCTCCCCGCAGTGGAAAAAAAATCGCAAACAAAACTGATAAAAGACATGTATTTTACCCTTTGTATGGCGTTAGCTGTCCAGACCCGCTCAGAGAGTGCCAAAACTTGAACTTGAAGTCATCGATAACATACTATCGATGAGAATAGGTGCGGTCACGAAAGTGTTAAGATGTAGTTGATACAGAGAAGTGGCGGAGCCTTAGTGGCAGTGAATGAAACGTAGCCTACGACGCATGCGCGTGGCGTTTCCAGCGTCTTCTCTCGCATCGGAGTATGCTTACCAGGAGAGTTTGCCAGCGAGGTGATGCCAGAATTACTAGCATATCGGCATTCTCTAAGCGTGCTGCATACGATAGACACTGTGGCAGTCCGTCACTGCTGGCGTCGTCCATCTGAGTGTGGTTTCTGGCGATATGTAAGGGTCCAGATTTCGAGCTCTCATGTGACCTAAAAATATTCTCTCTAGCTCGATGAGGTTGTCCAATGACGATATGACCGAAATGGGGCGCGTATCTATAAATTTGAACGGTTGATCTCCCGATAGCGTGTAAAATCGTTTCATTTTCGAAGGCTTGGCTCTGTTTGGCTCGGCTAAAAAATGGAAACTACTTGTGCGTCACCCGCGTTTTACCATTCCGGTGACCGGTGAGCTTGCCTTTGCCCGGAACGGCACTACAGAAATCTGTTGTCGGTCCCTTTAACAATTTGCGACGTGTGCCAACTTCGCTGTACCTACTGCGTGTACGAAACCGCTCTGCACCTAGCTAGACGCGTCATTTCTAGAAGGCTGGTTTCGGAAAAGCAAAATTGTTTTCAAAAAATATTTCCCACGTTCCATTAAGAAGCCTCCATGAAAATGCCACTTGTCATATTTTATTCCCACAGGTTACATTACGCTAAGGTTTCGTAATAGTATTAGCAGTATTTGCGCCGTGTATATTCTGTGAAAAAAAATCTTTATTTATCAGCGCACGACGTTTTCGCCGTTATGGAAGTCGTCCTGAGCCTGACTATTGGCGCATTTTACTTGAATTTCGGCTTTCGATTTGAGCTGCAACCTTTAATGGCCCCGTACAAATAAATGTGACATTCCTGCTCCTGTGTCGGTTTTTTATCGCTTCCTTTTTTTTAATGCGGCTGGCATTCAATTTACCTAGAACTATGCACCAACTCGCCCAACAAGCCACCCTAATAAACTAATTTTCCCATTCCCTCGGCTCTTAAAGGGCCCCTTACCAGGTTTGACAATTTTGAGGTGACGAGCGCAGTGCATACACTGGGCGTTCACGATCACGTCTGCCAAAATTTGCAACGCTACGCGCCGCGGAAGTGGATTAAATTTCAAGGTGAACGCTGCTTGCCCTTCCTCTCGCGGGCGCGTGCTTTAGAGAATGAGGGGATGACGTACATGAGAAAATGGCCCTACGTAGATGGTAGTGCTGTGACGTCGCTCCTCTACGTAGACGACTGTGCTCTGACGTCGCCAACAGTAGCACGTGACACTGCGATAATTCTTTGACACGACATGTGTAGTTTGTGCAATTTGTTGGTTGAATCGATTAATAAAACTTGAAAGAAATAATGAGACACACAAAGGGAATGTGTGCGTCTTTTTCATTTTTTTTTCATGAATTGCAGCGAGATGCGGGGCTAATGTGCCTCCCTTTCCCATGCGTTCGTGTCCCCGCGGTTAGCGCATCGAGCAGACGCCAGCCCTGGAAACGAAATTTATGTTCTGGCGCGTTCGAGCACTCATTATGCTCATTTATTCTACCGCGTCCAAGTAAACGTTAATGCGGCACTGGTTCATGATACGGCCACTCTCGTGCTCGTACAAATGTCTCAACTTTTATGCCCGTCCCGCCGAAAAAGGCAGTACACCACAGAGAACGCCGACAAAACGCCTACGGCGCTACATAAAAAAAAAAGGGTAGTGGCCGTGCAACGCCCCTCGCGTGCTCGGGCGGGCTGGGGCACGTCATTCGCACGTGACCATGCATGCGCATGACGTGTGCATGGGTATGTGTCAAGTGAAGAGGGCAGGGAAGGTATTTGACTTGCTAAGGCTACACGGGGCGAGTGGCAAGGGTTTGAAACTCGCCTCCTCGCATCATGGTTTCGCGCCGCTACAAATAATTGTTTTTTCAGCTCGTAATGAACCGATTTGAAAAATTCTTGCGGCATACTGCTCTTCATTCGGCACAAAACAACTTCCAGCGTCTAACTAAAATTTGCTATGTGGCCTGGTGAGGGACCCTTTAACTGTGTGCGCGTTCATAAACAGGCCATAAGCACATCTGCTTGGAGGCCAAAGTTCATGTCATGGATATTGTCGCCTTATATGGATCTCTGCCGACGCCATTGGAAGGGCATCGGAACAGGATATGCAAGATCCTGGTTTCAGAAATGCGGATACAAGTCAGGCATTGGAAAGGCTGGCTGAAGGTCATTTTCCTGAAATATTATTTCGGTCATTTGGGTCCCTTTCTTTCCCGCCACAATGTTCATCGTTCGAGGCTGTTCACAGAAACGTACTGGCGTGCGTTTGTGCGCCGTGTACCAAAGAGCCCTCGGGGAAGGTCTGTTGGGGGGGGGGGGGGGGGTAGGGCACATTTGGATGACGCCTGGTTCCACTTTAGAAAAGCTGCGAGAAAAGGTTACCAAGCGACACATCCACTACGCTTTACAATGTGTAAATGAAATTTCTTACGTTCGTGGTTTAAAGATTTCCGGTTCGATTAAGTGTGCTGTTCAATGTGACGGTGCACCTGCACAGCTTGTGGATGTATGTGCCGTCTAATCTGGCTTCAATAAAATGGTTGTCAGTTTGTGCATGGGTTAATCTTCCTTTCTGTTCTGTTTAGCTGGGCTATTTACGATCAATTCAATATTGTATGGACCACTGTAAACCTGCTTAAGCATTAACGTGTTCAAGCATGAGCCGAAGGTCGTGAGATCGAATCCAGGCCGCGGCGGCCGCATTTCGATAATTGCAAAATGCTAGATGCCCGTGTACTAAAATTGCGGTGTATAGTCGACATGAAAAGAAACGCGAACATGCGGCACCTACAATCTCTGCTGTTTCGCATTCATTTTGAAGTTCTCGCCGCCTAGATGGTGATGAAAAGCCACTAGAGTCATCCATGATACAATAAAGAACCATCTGGCACCTTTTTATTGCCACCAAGGTCAGAGCGTACAGCGCGCCGCTCTGTTCGCGTTTCTTTTTATTCCCCCCGCACCCCCTGTACGTTAAAGAGCACAAGATGATCAAATTTTCCGGAGCCCTCTTCTACGGCGTCTCTCAGTCTTAGTCCATTAGGATGGGGGGCTCGAATGTGCACCGCAGTGCCGCGACCCTGCGAATGATGGAGTCCGAAAGTAATGTATGCAAAATTCATGCAACGTATGCAAGAATATTTATATCGCAATGTATGCAAAAATGAAAAGGAAGCTGTTTCTCGCTTGGTTATACTTTTTCTTAGTATTTTTTCTATGTCCATTTTTATTCTCTTTCTTTTTTTCTCTTTCTGCCTTTCTCTCTCTCTTTCCCGGTCAAATAAACAGTTTGTTAGAAGCGTATACCTTTTTCCTAATTATTTTACGGCAACCGAAGACAGACTCTTCATAACCTACGTACCATATATATATATATATATATATATATATATATATATATATATATATATATATATATATATATATATATATATATAGCATAGCCTTGTAGCGTGCCTAGATAGCAGAGTGGTTAAGACGATCGCTTTCGGATCGTAGGTACGCGGGTTGGAATCTCGCCTCGTGAAGGCTTTTTTACAACGAAGCTATTTTATGGAATCGTTCCTTCTTCGGCGAACCAAAAAACTATCATCATCATAAACGGGTATGTGCCACAGAAATAATAAATCCGACTAATCACCACTGGTCCACTAAAAATGAAAAAGGCAACAGTTAGCGCAACAAAAAGAAAGGGAGAAAGAAAGAAAGAAAGAGACAGAAAGGAACAATGAGAGAGATAATAAAATCATAGCATAGCCTTGAATAGTATAGCACAGTAAGGGGGTCGGAAATGGAAGTGAGGATGAGGAGGAAGAAAGACACATACAGAAAAACACAGAAAAGGAATAGAAAAAAAACGCACAAGAAAAGAGATAGAAAAAAACACAGAGCAAGACTGAAATATAGAGAAAGAACAAGAGAGAGAAAAGCTAGAAAGAAGCGAGAAAGAGAGGGAGAGAGAGAAATGAAAAAAAAAGATAAAAAGAGCGAGAAGGAGAAAGAAATAATGAGAGAAATAAATAAAATGTTAAGAACAGATAAAAAATACAAAGAGAAATAGCAAAAGAGAAAGAAAGAGCGAGAAAGAGAAAAAAATAAATGAGAGAAAGAAAGAAAAAAAAACTGATAAACAGATAGAATACAGGCTCCCTAGGCTTGCAGCTAATAATGTTATTTTTATTATTAACGCGTAATATTTTATTATTAATTATGTTATTAACGCGTCTGCCAACATTGCTTTGTCGATTCCGCATATTACCGGTACAAACGTTTCTAAAATTTGAAAGCTTGCCCTTAAGAAGATATGCATGTCTTTACCAGTGACCCAGACTTCTTATTTCTTGATCATTGGCCACGGTTTCACACACGACAAATCATGTTTGTACAGAAGAAATCCGAAATTATAAATGTGGATATTACGGAGGTAATTGTAACTTGTAGGTAAAATCAGAATTTTGTGATAGAATATGATTAGATTTTTCCTCCAAAATTCAAATTTCACTTTCAAATATTCCTAAAGAACAGGTTAGAAAATTACCTCGTACATGCACAAACACTTAACATAAGAGCCACAGATCCGTGAATGGTGAAAGGGCACGCGCAGGAGTTGTCTCCCATTCTCTTGGCTGGTCATTCGCCGCGAGGTTACCAGATTTCACTCCGGTTTTCGAAGCTCAGCTCATAGCAACTGTCACGGCGAAGCGAAAACTTCTGACGGATGACGACAGTGCCGTCATAATAACAGATTCCCCTTTAGTATGCACAGCTCTTACAGTTTCACATAACTCACGAACCCTAAATACGTTACGATCGTTAGTTGTCCCTCAGCTGAAACACCTAAAATTGTCGTGGGTTACAGGTCACTGGGGGTTAAAATTAAATAAAATGGCTGATTTTTTAGCGCGAGCATTGCTGGATGGGCCAATAATTAAAGAACTTCCAGTAGTAGAATATTTCACAGCAGTCGGATATAGAGGACTCGTAATTCGTATGGAATCAATAACAACGTGGTAGTAGCAATAGGATGACATCAATAACAACGTGGACGGAATACAAACACCTGAAATTCCCATGGAGGTCTCAATGGAGTCAATCTCGACAATCAGCAGTTAGGATCACCAGATTTCGATGCCGTGTCCCGCATTAGACCTAAATTTACACAGGGCTGGTTTGATGATATCGCCCATCTGTCAATTCTGCGAAGAATTAGGAAATAATGAACATTACATTGTTACGGGCAGAAAAGGCGCTGCGGGTCATATTTACAAGGCATATAGAGAGGACGGAGCCAGGCATGCGAGATACAGCCAAGTCCGAGCGGAATCGGGGAACGTCGTCTTCTGCATTGCTTTATCCGTCGAAATCTTGTGTAGCCGCTTCGTAGCATCAGCCCCGGCGGTGAAGGCACCGACCCGGTGCTTGATTGGTCCGAACGATACTGCTTTATTCGAGTGACGTGAGCAGTTTCAGACGATCGCGCTATGGTAGCGTCCAGAGGTTTGACTTCACACGTGACGTCAGTGACTTGGTGCAAGACACGGTACGTACCAGAGTACCGAGAAGTCAACTTCTCGCACAGGCCAAGTCGCCGTGACGGCGTCCAAAGGAGGACCATGTCACCAGGGTTGGAGTGGATATCGCGGGGGCGGGCGTCATTGATGCGTCGTTCCTTTTCTTGCGAAGTGTTGCGAAGTGTATTGCGCCGGGGGTGATGCTACGAAGCGCTACCGAAGATGACGAGGGAGAAAACATGAAAGAAGACGACGTTCCCTGATTCCGCTCGGACTTTGTTATATCTCGTATGCCTGGCTCCATCCTCTCTATATACCTTGTAAGTATAACCTGCAACGTGTGTAATTTCATTCAACCTTCTAAACGTGTACCATCTTAATCTTGACTTCAACAAGAATTCGTTAAGTAATTTAAGAAGTGCATTAAAATCCAACAAATCTACCAGAAATAGTTCTGATGAGGTTAATACGGCTGTCTGGGCTACTCACACGCAATGGCGTAGGCAGAAATTTGTTTCGGGGGAAGGGGGGGGGGGGGGCACCCTCTTCATCAAACATGGGGTCCGGCAGGTAAGTGTGGTCCATTGTCATTTGGTCGCCTGTATCACATGGGAGAAAAAAATTCGGGGGGAGGGCATGGGCCCGGTGTGCCACCTCCTGGCTACGCCACTGCTCACACGATAGCACAGTAATTGCAGTTTCTATTTGATATATTACCTACTATTTCCTTTTCACTTATTTTTTTATCATTCAACATTGTTCAAATTATCTTCTAAATTTTCAACTACGAAGTCTTGGCCAATCCCCCAGAGTTGGTATGTGTCATTAGATTGAAGGAACAAAGAAACTAAGCGAGGTTACAGTCCAGTCTGTTCTTTCTCGTGGCATTCCATGAAAAATGTCGACCATCGCCTTCGGCACTTTGCAGATAGCCCTCTTTGGGTCATACTGTCTGTTTTCCAATACAGCGAAGGAAACAGGAGGCCCACCTTTGCTCCCCACTTACGGGCCAAACGGCACAAATGTACGTTTCCACGATAGGACACGCATATAGCACGAAGGAGTTGTATGTCTGGAGTGCAACCGCTTTTGGCTGGCTTTCTTTTACGCGTACGGCCATAGCACAGTTCGCGCTAAGACATTTCGATGACAAGCAACCTGTATGGGAAACTCGCAACCCTGTCGCAGTTTCACTGCATTAAGAAACGGGCCTGTACCGTGTTTGCAGAGCTAGGGCGTACTGAAGATATATCAATCTGAGATACTATCTTGAATTTTCGCGGGTGAATTCGCGTTACGTTGGTGTGCTGCGCACTAATCTTTTGTGCAGTCTTCTTCCCCGACCTTTAACAATGTCTTCATTGTTTCCCGTTTTCAGCACACGGCATGGCTGCCGACTTTGTCAGCCTGCTTTGCCTGGTGGGGTTATCGCTGGTACTGGACGGTGATGCTAATCGCGAGCTTCATCACAAAAGTCTGGATGATGGTCGACGTTGTCACGACGATACCGAACACCCCAGTCGACGGGCCTGCACCGGTACCGGAAACCTTTGTGCCGACAGCCGTCTGGATAGTGTTTTCATTTGTGGGAACAACATCGGACTGCTTTATCGGCGCTCTCCCGTACTTCGACACCCAATGCTGCCTCCGCACGCACGCAGAGATCGTAACCGTTGCGGCGGTACTTGTGAACTGGGGTGTATACAGCGCCTACTCACTTGTCATGAAGATCTTTGGCCCGAATTTACGGTGAGTTTGATATTCTACCGTGTTGGTTGTTTGGTGCTTTTCGGAGGTTCAACGTCCCAATGCAAGTGCATGTTATTAGAGACGCAGTAGCGGAGGGCTGCGGATAATTTTAATTAACTGGTGCTCTTTAAAGAGGCACTGACACCAGTTTTCGAAGCGCAGCTTACTCTGTCTTACAAATCACCCGTATACAGAGATGGCCCTGAGCAACCAGGAAGCACAGTAAATGCTAAGGTATTTAATTTTGATATAGCTTTGAATTTTCGCATGACGCACCTACTGAAATCTACACGAGTATGGCTATTTGTGATGACGTCAGGGAAAAAATTTCCGCTAGGGCGTCACCAAAAACATCCGAAATAACGGCTTTTGCGTCACTAACGAGGCATTGAGCGGAGCGGCCGCGGAAACGTCGCGATATCTTTAGCGAGCACGTGACGAAAAGCCCGCACCGTATAGTGACGTCAGGATAGAGTACCAACTGAAATTAGCGTTTCAAAACACATTCAAATTAATTTTTCAGGGTGCGCTCAAGCTTAGCAGTACATTTCTAAGGTATTGTGGTTTGCCCG
This sequence comes from Rhipicephalus sanguineus, assembly GCF_013339695.2. NCBI lineage: Eukaryota > Metazoa > Arthropoda > Arachnida > Ixodida > Ixodidae > Rhipicephalus > Rhipicephalus sanguineus. The sequence continues at coordinate 148,561,693 of NC_051182.1, forward strand.
TTAGTCTGACGCAAAAAAACGAAAAAAAAATTTGTGTCAGCAAACTTTTAGCATCCACTAAATCAGCACTGTACACGGGCATCTAGTGATTCGCCGCAATTAAAATGCCACGGCCGCGGCCTGGATCCAAGTCCCGTCCATTTTCAGGTCGACAGCTAAACACCGTAGCCGCCTGGCCACCACGGCGGCCGTTACTTTGTGCAATGCGTACAGTGGCCCATTGTTATAACGAAGTTTTCAAAAGAATATTATTGTCACGCGAAGTAAAAGGTCTGTTCGTTAGAATTTCATAGCGTACCTGAAAAATGTTTGCAGTTTTACATAAGCTTTTGGTGTGGCCCAACATCACGCATGTACCTGCATACAATTGTCTCGAAAGGTGGTGTGTATAACGATATGCGTGCCACACTCACCGCGTTGACAATGAGTCAGACATTGACACCTGTGCTAGTTTCTTTTATTTCCGTGACCCTTTTTAATCGCTTCCTCAACTTACGAAATATTTGGCGCGATATTCAGCGCAGGAGATGTTTTCGTCTGTCGCAAGCCTTTCGAACCTTGTAAGTCGATTTTAATGACATATTTCGTGCGTTAAGTGAACAGTAGTTACAGTTCTAGATCTTAATATTTCACACGTATTCTATCTTTCGATCACCGACTGCTTTGTCCTCAGGTATCGTTCTTCCTTCGGCGTTGCTTGTTTTTTTGTGGGCAAACGTTCACGTTCTGTAGCTGAACGTTTACCCGGAGCTCTGGATGCTCGATTACTTATCGTGGCGTCAAAAGTTGTCGTCTTTTAATCGAGGTCTTATCAAACCACTCCAAGTAGAGTTTCTCGATAGTTTTGTACTTAAGAATTAGTTATTGTCCATAGAGTGCCGCAGAAAATGTTCGAAACTACTTGAATTGGTTGAATTTCGGGAGTCAAGAAAATTTACCTATAGTGTTTTCTGTTCTGGCCCATTACCAGATGGTGCGGATATGGCTGTCCAGCAGTAGCCGTTCTCATGGTCGTGGCCGTGGTCTTCCACGAACTGTTCAAGTTGGGGGCACCGTTGTACGGGAGCCTGGGCGCAATTGCGGCGTTCCGTAAGTGAAAGTCATTTTCTCATTTCCCGTATCTTTTTTCCTTCAAACTGTTATTCTGTGTTTTGGTTTCACTGAACACAAAGAAAGTGTGCAGACACCATCGATGAGGATCGTCAGGGTGAGCGGATGACACCAGGTCTCTCAGAACGGTTTTATATTTTTCAGAATTGTGACAACGCAGCACGTAATTTCGCATTATATCATAACATATCAACACCTTGAAGCATACTAATTTATCGGCGTTACTATATGGATTGATTTAAATGCTGCACAACAGTGGAAGAGATCGACAACCGGCCAGATCATGTTGTTTGATCCCGATGGAAATGAAAAGACGCTGAAATATATTGACATAATGAAACACCATTTCTAGAATGTGACTAATATTTACATTTTTTAATTGCGCTTAGAAGTTAGGGAAAGCCGGTATGTCGTGCAGCCTAGCGGAGGAACCTTGATGCTGCAAGGTGAAGTCCTTTTGTTTTGCTGCACGCAGTCTGATGATTGTACGCGTGGCAAAATAAGTGCTCAGAAATAGAGCACGTATATTGCCACGTGCGTTTCTTTATCATAATATAACTTTTTGTTGGGCTAGTTGGTACTGAAGGGATCGAGAAGAAATAGGCAGCCGATGGAAAAAAGGCCCATGGTTATGCCATATGTGCACAAGGTTGCTCACAACCTTAAGAATGTGGCCAACAGGTACAAGGTACCCTTGGTGTTCTCGGCGCCCCACAAGTTGGCTAGCCTGTGCCCACGCATTTCTTCTGCACCGAGGCCCTCCCCGTGTGGGAAGAGGCACGCAAGGCCCTTTGTCGCCTGCTCGGTTGGCGTGGTGTACGAGATCCCGCTTAGTTGCGGTAGGGTACATATCGGCCAAACAGGCCGGTGCATAAACGACAGGATGAGGGAGCACGAACTTTCGGTGAAAAATAAAGTTTCAGCAAATTTGCCTGTGCATTGTGGTTCCTGCAAGTGTGAGCCTGGGTTTGCCAGTGTTTCCGTTCTTGGAAAGAGTAACGATGTCTTAGCGCTTGAAATTATGGAAGCATACTATATTAGAAAGAAGAAAGAATGCTGTGTTAGTGACACATCTGTTGCTCTGCGAGGGGGTGAATTTAGTTTCATCGATTCATTTTTCGATTAGTTAATCTTGTTATCGCGGTTTTTTTGACGAGCTTGTGAGGCGATGTGCGCGCGCAGGGTCGCTGTGGTTATATGATGCTGATGTTCTGGGAATAAAGTTAGTTGCGAGGGACGCCCTTTCTGTCCTGTCCTTACTTTTTTCCTTGATGGTACGCGTCTTTTCGGTTTTTCAGTAAGCATGTACCAACTAGCCCAACAAAAAGTTCTATTAAGTTACATTTCTTCTATAGTGGGCCCTGCCTTCTGTTCCCCTCTTTCTAATTCGGAGCCGCTGCTGCTGGTCGCGCATATTGCCTCGTCTACGTGCTGCGCAAGATACTGGGCGTTTTGCATCAACAATGGGTTAGTGCCGCTGGAAGTGCAAGCTCTGTTTGGGTCTGTCAAGCCATCACTGAGTCATTCGAGGAGGATATGCCGGATGTGGAAATCGGTGCTGTGGAGACAGATTCGCTTCCTTCAAGACTGTTTGCGTGTCAAGTGCTTTGAGTTGGACACTGGGTGGTTCGCGCACCGTAGGCTTAAGCTTTGTCAGCGAGCCATAGCGCAGGCTACAGAGTTTTGGTGGCGATGTACGCTGAATCACCTCCCGAAGGGTGCCATGAAGAAAACTGCTCAGCCGACCCAGCTACACGTCTTAGGAAACGTAGACCTTCCTGAGGGTATTTCCAAGACTCTCAGGAAAGGCCCCAAGTTTTCCGTGCCACCAAGTCTCCGTGTCCACGAGTTGCTGGCCTTGAATCGGCGTGTGGCCAATTGTGCGGATGGTGACGACCGTGATAGATGCCTATTGGAGGGTGTTGATTGCCTGCTGAAGACTGTGCAGCGTACACATCTTCTTCCCAAGGATACGACTGGGCAAGTGGTCACTTACTTCAGGACAAATAACCTCCAACTTCTGCAGTCCGACAAAGAGGGTGGCTTTGTCGTCCTGTCGGCCGAGGCGTTTCGTGAAAAAGCTGCACAAGCTATAGCCAAGAACTTTGCCCGAACGAAGACACAGCCAAACAAGGTAAAAGCTAAGGCGATCTTGCTCTGCAAGGATCTGCAGCTTCACGCTCTTTCAAAAGCCATCAGTTCCTCGAAGCGAACCGCGCTGTCTGTGTTTTTCAGTGTGAAAACTCATAAGGTCGACATGCCATTCAGGTGTATTGTCAGCGAACGGGAATTTTGGCAACAAAATGTGAGCAAGTTTTTACTGAAGCATCTTAATGCGCTTACTGTGGATGACCCTTTTCTTGTTAAGTCAAATGATGTTACACAGTTCTTGATAGGCCTAAACGAAGGTGGCAATGCTTTTTCTATTGATGTTGAAGATTTGTTTTATTCGGTTCCCCACGCAGAGTTGTTTTTAGTTGTTAGAAGCTGTATTGAGCAGAACGGTGTTCTTGCCTTTGAGCGCGCCACTGGCATTTCCCTTGACAACCTTACGACGTTGCTCGAATTTTATCTATGTTCCACGTTCGTGTGTCACGATAATCAGTTTTATATTCAAAGAAAAGGAATCTGCATAGGTTCATGCGTGGCACCTGTGTTATGTAACATATTTTTAGCGGATTTTGACAGAGAAGTGGCTCAGGTTATTGACGATGCTGAAGTGAAGATTTTTAGGTATGTTGATGACTTTTTAATCATTTTTAAAGCTAACCCTTCTTTGACAACCACTAACTCAGTGGATGAGGTTTTAGCTGTTTTTAGACAACACGCCAAGGGTCTTTTATTCACGCATGAGCTTCCTGTTGGTGGTGTGCTGCAATTTTTAGACCTGAGTCTCACTTTCTCGGAGACGCACATATGTTGGGCATATTGCCCACGTTCACGCAAGGCACTTCTTCCTTATGATGCCTCGCATTCGAAACTTGTCAAGAGGCCCGTTGCTTCCATGTGCCTGGAAGGAGCGCTGGTGAAATCTTGTCCTCATCTAATGCAGGAAAGTTTCAATAATCAGGTCACGAGGCTGTATTCAGCCGGCTAGCCTGGTTCTGTCGTTGTTGCAGTCTCGGAAACCCTCCTTCAGAAACTGAAGGGATCGAGAAGAAATAGGCAGCCGATGGAAAAAAGGCCCATGGTTATGCCATATGTGCACAAGGTTGCTCACAACCTTAAGAATGTGGCCAACAGGTACAAGGTACCCTTGGTGTTCTCGGCGCCCCGCAAGTTGGCTAGCCTGTGCCCACGCATTTCTTCTGCACCGAGGCCCTCCCCGTGTGGGAAGAGGCACGCAAGGCCCTCTGTCGCCTGCTCGGTTGGCGTGGTGTATGAGATCCCGCTTAGTTGCGGTAGGGTATATATCGGCCAAACAGGCCGGTGCATAAACGACAGGATGAGGGAGACGAACTTTCGGTGAAAAATAAACTTTCAGCACATTTGCCTGTGCATTGTGGTTCCTGCAATTGTGAGCCTGGGTTTGCCAGTGTTTCCGTTCTTGGAAAGAGTAACGATGTCTTAGCGCGTGAAATTATGGAAGCATACTATATTAGAAAGAAGAAAGAATGCTGTGTTAGTGACACATCTGTTGCTCTGCGTGGGGGTGAATTTAGTTTCATCGATTCATTTTTCGATTAGTTAATCTTGTTATCGCGGGTTTTTGACGAGCTTGTGAGGCGATGTGCGCGCGCAGGGTCGCTGTGGTTATATATGATGCTGATGTTCTGGGAATAAAGTTAGTTGCGAGTGACGCCCTTTCTGTCCTGTCCTTACTTTTTTCCTTGATGGTACGCGTCTTTTTGGTTTTTCAGTAAGTTTCTTTATCACTTTTGCTGCGTTCGGTTTTCGGCCACAAAGACTGTCAGCAACGCTCAGCGCGAACCGCGCCTCATTGTTAGAGAAGCTTCGCGATCACTGTAGATCGTTTTGCTAAGATTGCGCGCAAGACGCGCACACTCGAGCTTATTCTAGAATTTGCACGACAGCCAGCGATAACGCTGGAATATTCGACGGCACATGTTTAAATGCCGACGCGCTTCACCGCTTGTCAGTTGATCGACGGTCGATGCTCTGTCCGCCGCTATCAGTGCATTGCTGTAGTTTGTCTTTCAGTTTCCCGGCCACAAGTTCTTGAATACGGGCCTAAATGTTTTCATTGCGCGAAGATAAAACCACCCAATGCCCTACAGTGGGTGTGAGCCAGGGATATAGGTGAACAACAAGAAGAAGTAGTCCCCAGAATGTCCCCAGAATGCGAAATTTTTGCCTTAGACCTTGCCAGGATGCTCACCATTCTCTTTAGTAAACGTCTACTTTCCTGTGGGCGTACAAGACACGCGAAATTTAGATGTGGCAGTCCATTCATGGTGTAAAGAAAAAATTCTGGCTGGAGATTTTAATTCCCACCACACTGTTGGGTTTTAGAACAGACCAATGTGGCCAACGATTGTGGGACTGGTCTATTGACAACAATTTATCGTGCCTCAACGCTAGAACTCCAACATTTATCCGAGATCGATCCCGCTCTGCCTTAGATTTGAGTTTTGTAAGCTCGACCATTTCTAGCACTTCGTGGACAGCCCTGGATTGTGCCACCAATAGTGACCACCTGCCCATAATGTTTGAGATTGATTACCCCATAATACCATCATGTTCTCACGTCCGAGTTTTTATAAATTATTCAAAATTTAAAAATGACCCAAAAGCAGCTTTAGCATCTCCCTCTGAAGACAGCGATGAAACTAAAGCTATGAAATTGAGCGCAGTAATTAAAAGAACATACAAAAAAGCAGAGTATACTGTTGAATCGGCCGAGAGGGTGCCTTATACACTCAAACCTCATTATAACAAAGTCGCATCTGCCACGAAAATAACTTCGTTATATCCGAAAATTCGTTATAAACGTTTATTTTTAGCTGTAGCTATGACAAGACTATTCTTCATTTACTTCGTTATAACCGATAATTCGTTATATCCGTGTTCGTTATAATGAGATTTGAGTGTAGTCCATGGTGGAATTCAGATTGCTCACGTGAACACAGACGACGACAGGCAGCTTGGAAACAGTTAATTCATTATCAGTCCCCCAAAAATTGGTCAGACTACAAATTTATTGCGGCTGGATTTAAACGTACGGTGGCCCAAGCTAAAGAAGAATATGACAAAAGACATTTCGATTTCCTCTCTAAACCTAAAAGTAAAAAAGCGTTATTTCGTTATATGAGATCTCGCAAAATCCTGCCGTCTCCAGTAAATACAGATTATGAAAGTCTATCGGCGCAAGAAATGACAAAATCTTGAGTCAATTGGCAAAGGTCTAGAAAGTAGATTCTCTTCGACTTTGCCGAACAACTGGCAAAAATCTACCAAAACGACTAACTTTGAAAAAGTGACACTGTCCGAAGTGTCAAATGTGATTAGATATTTACCTTCGTCAGCGCCTGGTGCAGATGGAATTACAGTGCCTATGATCTAAATTTTATACAAGTTATCACCTGATGATGTCCTCAATATGATAAACTATTCTTTAAATAACGCCTGGATACCGCATGACTGGAAAATAGCCAAGGTAATTCCCATATTAAAAAAGCAAGGGTTAGGTTTTAATATAGAAAATATCAGACCCACTCTCTAACGTCTAATATGATCAATATTATAGAGACAGTCCTCAATGACAGAATAAATATCTCGATGGCAGACAAGCCAATATTAAAACCAAACCAAATTGGTTTCCGTAATGAGTGTTCAATTTGGTGTGCTCATGCTGATTTAGAGAGTCGAATACAGCTTGCCAGAAAAAGAAGCCAGTACGCTGCTCTTGCCACCCTTGACATAGCTAAAGCTTATGATAGCGCAGAGCACCCCATTTTACTGAATACACTACAGAGCTTAAATTTTCCACAATATATTATTGAGTGGGTAGCAGAATTTTTAAAATCAAGGGAATTTTATTGTGTTAAGGAGGGATGTTGCTCATCTAAGTTCAAACAGAAACGCGGAGTTCCTCAAGGGGCAGTCCTATCCCCGGTATTATTCAATGTACTGATGAGCTCTATTCCAAATGTCCAGGATGTCAATGTCTACATTTATGCAGACGATATCGCGTTTTTCGCGGCAGACAGTGACATTTACACATTAAACCAAAAATTGCAGAGATATATTAATACCCTAGAAATTTGGCTCCAGTCGATTTCATTGTCGTTAAACTTCAGTAAAAGTGCGCTCTTGGTGTTTCCCCTAGCAGATTCAATTTAAATTTCCGTATTGTATAAGCAGGAACCCATTCCACAAGTGGATTCTATCAAATATTTGGGCATGATTTATAATGAAAGACTTAATTGGAGTCCGCACATAGAATATGTAACAGCAAAGGCACAACGGGCGTTAGGCTTATTGCGTAGACTGAGCAACCGGAAATACGGTTACGTAGACACAGTTTGTTAATGTTGTACAAAATGTACATGCGCCCAATATTGGAATTTGGCTGCATATTATTTTCGGGTGGCCCTGCTTATAAAACAAAACCTTTAGTTCTATTGGAGCGTGAAGCGCTGCGAATGTGTCTGGGACTCCCAAAGTTTGTGGCCATTAATGTTATATACCAAGAAGCACGCCTTCCAACACTTCTTTGTCGATTCTGCCTCTTAACAGTGCAAACTTTTTTAAAATTTTATAGCTTGCCGAATAGATCAGAGTACGCCTTTATCAGAGACACCGACTCCTTCTTTCTTGCTCATTGGCCACGATTTCATACACCCCAAAATCATTTTTGTTCAAAAGAAACTAGACAGCATTAAGGTGGACATAAGAACGGTAATTGAAACGATTGGCTCACATAGTAATATTACAATAGAATATGATGAAATTTTCCCCCCGAAATCTAAATTCCAATCTCTCAGATTTTTGAATAACAGGTGAAAAGATTACTTGGTACATGCAGAAACAAAAAACATAATAGCCACAGATGCTTCAGTGAATAATCAAAAGGCAGGCGTAGGAATTGCTTCCGATTTACTTGGCTGGTCATTCTCAGTGAGGCTGCCAGATTTTACTCCTCTTTTTGAAGCCGAGCTCATGGCAATTATTTTGGCGCTTCGAAAACTGCCTTCAACCGAAATCAGTGCAATCATCATAACAGATTCGCTTTCGGTATGTACAGCACTTACAGCTTCAGAACAATCACGAGCCCTAATGACTTTGCGCACATTAGTACCACCACAGCTGAAACTCCTAAAATTATTGTGGGCCCCAAGTCACTGCGGGCTACAATTAAATGAACTGGCCGATTCTTTAGCCCGGGCTTCCCTTGATGGACAAATACTTTCAGTTCTCCCAGAAGTAGAATACATAGCAGCGATCAGATATCGCAAATTCGCAATTTGTACAGATACGATGGAAAATGTAACAAAATGGACAGAATATCAGCACCTTAAATTTCCATGGAAAACTCGGTGGAGTCAATCGAGAAAGTTTGAAGTGATTATTGCCAAATTTCGATGCCGTGTCCCCCCATTAAATTTTATTTACACAGAGCTGGTCTTGCGATATCCCCTCTTTGCCCATTTTGCGACGAAACAAACTATTGAACATTACTCTATATCATGTCGCAACTACTCAATAATTAGGAAAAGACTTTTGATTATTCCGTTTTCGAAGATTGGTTTAAATTTAACTGCAGAAAATGTTCTAAATTTCGGTGCCTCAGTTTTGGGACAGTGTCACAGAGAAGTTTTAAATGCAGTGTGTAATTTCATTCTTGCCACTAAACGTATTACAATATAATGCCTACTTTAAGAATTACAAGAAAACAGACTCGTGCAATAATTATAAAATGTGAGTAAAAACACCACATACAGTCGAATTTGATCAGGTCTGGAAAACTCAGCTGTCTGGTCGGAGCAAAATTTTGGACTTCCGTTATTGAGAAAAAATCCCTTCCTTCTTTTTTTCTTTTTCTTTTTTTCTCTCTCACTTTATTGCTCTTTATCTTAGGTATTTTTTCTCTACTTCAACGATAGGAAGGTAGACATTTTATAATTATCATTAATAGGCCACAACACGTTTTCTTGGCCAATCCCCCCGAGTGGGTATGTGCTAATATGCAAAAGATACAAACAAACAAACCGACATCATCATCACCATCGACCGATCTCTCGTGAGCCGATCACGTGAAGCGTTCTTCCAGGGAACAATACAGAAGTCTCCAACAGAAGGAACTCAACATGACCAGCATCGCCTACTTTTGTTTGAAAGGGTGTCTCTTTGGAGGACTTGGCGCTTGCTACTTCGCAGCGTTAGGACAGGGTGGGCCACCTCTGCTGCCCATACTTGGCACCAATGTAAGCAATGTATCTTTACCCTACCATACACGCAGATAGCGCGTGTGTGCGGATATCGCTATGGCGTTCATGTCTTAAAGGCGAACCTTAAGGGGCCCCTAAACCTCCAACAGAAGCTCGCGTGCTCCTCTGCGTGCCTTTCCTCTATCGACAACAGCCGAAATGACGTCACCTGAACGATTACGTCACGTCGCGAGCAAGAGACGCTGTCGGCGAAAAGAGCCTGTTTTCTGCTAGCAGATGCGCGCGTTGCTCGCGTTTCCACCTCGGACGCTGAGGAAGGGCGCTCGAAGAGGTGGACAGACGAGCCGACGAACGCAGCCTAGCGAAGGAAAGAGCGAAACGAGAAAGCGCGTGCAACTCCGCCAGCGTTCGCTGTAGACTCGTGCACAGCTGCAACGCCACAAGTAAATTTCGACCTCTAGGTGGTTTAGGGGCCCTTTAAGGGTTATCAAATTTTTATTCCACCACGTTCTTTTCAAAATAAGAATGCGCGGTACGTTAACACCGGCCGACTTCACCAAGGTGCAATAAAGCTGCGAGAATATGCGAAACTCTTTTCCCAAGCCTGTGAGGCGTTATGACCGAAAAATGACGTTCAGGAGACTCAATTTTGCTCATTTAACACTACTGCCTCGAGTCATCTGGACTGGCTTCTTTAGAAGAGTACGTGAGCTATTCAACGCCATGTTACACGCAAGATAAACAGATAACTTATCACGAAGCTTTCTCTCTCACCGCCATTTTTTGCGGGCTCTTCTACTGCGGTACGCTGATGCGCTGCGCACGAAATGTTTTGCAAGATTTTATTTCCCGACTTTTAACAATGTCTTCATTGATTCCCGCTTCCAGAGGACCGCCGACTTTCCCAGCGTCTCCAGCTGCCTGAGTAGATACGAGACGCCAGGCACATGGATGATGGCCATCTTCCCGTCATTCGTCGCGAAAGCCATCATGACAGAGCTGGCCTTTCAAGTGATCCCGGCTCTGCCAGTCCCGGGCCCAAACCCCGTGATGCCGATAGCAACGCCGCGGCCGGTTTGGGTAGCGATCGCCAGTCTGGGTCACTTGTCCGATCTGTGCATCGCGGCCCTGCCGGTGTGCGACGCTGCCGCGCACCCTGTTGCACACGCCGTCATCATGGTGGCGGCGGCGGCACTCGCCGCAGCCGGCTCGTACGGCATCGACCGCCTTGTGCAGAAGATATTCGGGCACAATAATCCAGTAAGTTGAAAATTCTACGGTCCCTTGTTGCTTGGTTGCCTTGTGGTGCTTAACGTTCCAATGTAAACATAACTGCCGCACAAAACGCTTGAAACTACTTGATTCGGATGAATTTCAGACGACGTCTACAAAACTCATGTGTGATGTTTTCTGTTGCAGTGGTCTTGGCAGGCTCTCGCAAGGCCAATAAGAGAACGGCTACCATGGATTGCCGCACTTATGTTGGTTGCAGTGGGCCTACGGGACACCTTCAAGTTCGTGGGATTCTATACGCTGGCAAGGATCGGTAAGTGAAGGTCATTTTCTCATATTCCATACTTTGTTTCCTTGAATTTGTTTTTCTCTCCTGATATCACTGAACGCAAAGAAAGCGTGCATAAACTATCGATAAAGTCGTTGGTATGAGCAGATGATACTAGTTCTTCGAGAATGCTTTTATATTTTATAGAATTGTGACAACACAGTTCCTCCTTTTGCATTGTCATAGCACCGACACCTTGTAAAATACTAATTTATCGGCGTGACTATGTACATTGATCTAAATGTGCCACAAAAGTTGAAGGCATCGACAGTCGGTCAAAAGGTGTTGCTGATTCCCGATAGAAATTGAAAAGAGTGTGGCTTGTAGTGACACATTCAAGCATCCGTTCAGCGATTTGAGTGGTATTGAAGAATTTCGCGCAACCTACGGAAAAACCTTTATGCTTCACAAGGATGCCGTTTCGTTTGCTCCACGCAGGTTGATGATTTTATGCGCACCATAATTAGTGCTCAAAATTAGAGAACGTATAATTATGTTCTATTCCCTGCTGCTTAACACTTTCGTGACCGCAGAAAAATCGGTTGTTTTTGGCTAGTCCAGGAAATATTTTTTTTCCTGCCACAGAAAATAATTGATGCTAAGTGTAGGGTATCAAATGATAGAGGATGAATTGGTCGTTCCAACAGTTTTAATTCCAAACAACGGATTACTTTTAATATAATAAAAAAATTATCAAAGAAAAATGCATCAAAAAGAAAAAAAGATTCATAAAAGCATCAATGCTAGTCTGCAAAGGCTAGACATTAAAAAAAATCGAAATATACATTTTGAACGCAAAATCCCTCGCAGAATAACAGTGAAAATATAAGCTCTGTAAGTACAAAGATTATTTACATAAATAGAAAAATATAGGCACTAGTGCCTATCATGCCACCGCGCGATGCAGTTTCTCCACGCGGTGAAACAAAGGCTGGCTGCACATGTCTCGGAATAAAAAATTTTTTTTTCATCTTTCGTATCATAGTTTGCAGGTCTGGTATTTTTCAATTTTCCTGTGTATTCGTTGGAATGAACTGTGTAGCCTGTTCTAAATCTTCAAAAATCCATAATTGTACCCTCATTTGACCTCTTTCTCCCTCATATACTGCCGAATACCATACCGACTTTCAGATTTCACCATTTTCTCATCCACTGAAAGGTTCCGACGGGGTTAAGAAATAGCGTAGAAGAATCGTTCATGTGTTGCAATAGAGAAGACACGTGGTGAAGCTTCTCGTGGGATGCGACGGTCGTTTTCTTCTGATCAGAGACACTCAAGAAGCCTTGAACCTTTTCCGTGGCATCACTGACGGTGGACGAAGGCCTGGAAATATGTGTCGTTGACACCAACACCAATGCAAGCGCGGGACTTCCACGATTACCATGTACACATGGAGTGAGACGAACTTGCTCATCTTCTCTTCTGTAACCTCCCTGCATGGATTCATCACTCTCACTGTATGTTGGCTTTTCGAAAGTATGCATCCACGCATACTTATCTGTGTGGTTGCATATCTGTCTGACGACTTCTGCGGTGAAAAACAACACGAAGACGCCACCGTGCAGCACACCGGAACCTGGGGTCAAAGTCCACTCCACACCGTCTTTGTGGAAATAACTGCGCTCTTTCTGCAGCCGGCACCAAATGCTCCCGCCCGAACGAAGTTAACATCTTGCAGACAAGAGCTGTTATTTTTAGTACGCACCGGATACGTTTACACCGACGCGCGGCAGCGATAAATCGACCCGAGGAGAAGACGAAACTTACCGGCGGATAGCTGATGTTCCGGGAGGTTTGACACACTCTCGCCGTCCGTACTGACGCCTGGCGAATCGAAGTCGTCTTCCGTGTCTGTGCTGCTACCATCATCCAGAGATTCCCGCTCAGATTATACGGAATCCGTCGAAATTCGCCGTTTCTGTGGAGCACCCGCTAGCGACGTCGACGCGAAGTATGAAACAACGAGCGCTCACCTACCCGACTGCGAACGATCTTGAAATATCTCCCCGCGGTGGAAAAAAAAATCGCAAACAAAACTGATAAAAGACAATGTATTTTACCCTTAGTATGACGTTAGCTGTCCAGAACCGCTCAGAGAGTGCCAAAACTTGAACTTGAAGTCATCGATAACATACTACCGATGGGAATAGGTGCGGTCACGAAAGTGTTAAGATGTAAGAGGAGTTGACACAGAGAAGTGGTGCAGCCTTAGTGGCAGTGAATGAAACGTAGCCTGCGACTCATGCGCGTGGCGTTTCCAGCGTCTTCCCTCGCATCGGAGTATGCTTACCAGGAGAGTTTGCCAGCGAGGTGATGCCAGAATTACTAGCATATCGGCATTCTCTAAGCGTGCTGCATACGATAGACACTGTGACAGTCCGTCGCTGCTGATGTCGTCCATCTGAGTGTGGTTTCTGGCGATATGTAAGGGTCCAGATTTCGAGCTCTCATGTGACCTAAAAATATTATCTCTAGCTCGATAATGACGATATGACCGAAATGGCGCGCGTATCTATATATTTCAGCGCTTGATCTCCCGATAGCGTGTAAAATCGTTTCATTTTCGAAGGCTTGGCTCTGTTTGGCTCGGCTAAAAGATGGAAACTACTTGTGCGTCATCCGCGTTTTACCATTCCGGTGACCGGTGAGCTTGCCTTTGCCCGGAAGGGCACTGCAGAAATCGGTTGTCGGTCCCTTTAACAATTTGCGACGTGCGCCAACTTCGCTGTACCTACTGCGTGTACGGAACCGCTCTGCACATAGCTAGACGCGTCCTTTCTAGAAGGCTGGTTTCGGAAAAGCAAAATTGTTTTGAAAAATTATTTCCCACGCTCCATTAAGAAGCCTCCATGAAAATGCTACTTGTCAGATTTTATTCCCACAGGTTGCATTACGCTAAGGTTTCGTAAAAGTATTAGCAGCATTTGTGCCGTGTATATTCTGTGAAAAAAATATTTGTTTATTTATCAGCCCACGACGTTTTCGCCGTTATGGAAGTCGTCCTGAGCCTGACTATTGGCGCATTTTACTTGAATTTCGGCTTTTCATTTGAGCTGCAACCTTTATTGGCCCCGTAAAAATAAATGTTACATTCCTGCTCCTGTATCGGTTTTTTATCACTTTCTTTTTTTTAATGCGGCTGGCATTCAGTTTACCTAGAACTATCCACCAACTCGCCCAACAAGCCACCCTAATAAACTAATTTTTCCATTCCCTCGGCTCTTAGCTGTGTGCGCGTTCATAAACAGGCCATAAGCACATTTGCTTGGAGGCCAAAGTTAATGTCATGGATATTGTCGCCTTATTTGGATCTCTGCCGACGCCATTGGAAGGGCATTGGAAGAGGATATGCAAGATCCTGGTTGAAGGATCCTGGTTGAAGGATCCTGGTTGAAGATCCTGGTTGAAGGAATTTGAAAGGCTGGCTGAAGGTCATTTTCCTGAAATATTATTTCGGTCGTTTGGGTCCCTTTCTTTTCCGTCACAATGTTCATCGTTCGAGGCTGTTCACAGAAACGTACTGGCGTGCGTTTGTGCGCCGTGTACCAAAGAGCCCTCGGGGAAAGTCTGTTGGGGGGGGGGGGGGGGGTAGGGTACATTTGGATGACGCCTGGTTCCACTTTAGAAAAGCTCCGAGAAAAGGTTACCAAGCGACACATCCACTACGCTTTACAATGTGTAAATGAAATTTCTTACGTTCGTGGTTTAAAGATTTCCGGTTCGTTTAAGTGTGCTGTTCAATGTGACGGTGCACCTGCACAGCTTGTGGATGTATGAGCCTTCTAATCTGGCTTCAATAAAATGGTTTTCAGTTTGTGCATGTGTTAATCTTCATTTCTGTTCTGTTTAGCTGGGCTATTTACGATCAATTCAATATTGTATGGACCACTGTAAACGTTTTTAAGCGTTAATCTTTTCAAGCATGAGCCGAAGTTCGTGAGATCGAATCCCGGCCGCGGCGGTCGCATTTCAATAATTGCAAAATGCTAGATGCCCGTGTACTAAAATTGCGGGGTATAGTCGACATGAAAAGAAACGCGAACATGCGGCACCTACAATCTCTGCTGTTTCGCATTCATTTTGAAGTTCTCGCCGCCTAGATGGCGATGAAAAGCCACTAGAGTCATCCATGATACAATAAAGAACCATCTGGCACCTTTTTATTGCCACCAAGGTCAAAGCGTACAGCGCGACGCTCTGTTCGCGTTTCTTTCTATTCCCCCCCCCCCCCCCCCCCCCCCCCCCCCCCGTACGTTAAAGGGCCCCTCACCAGGTTTGACAATTTTGAGCTAACCAGCGCAATGCATACAGTGGGCGTTCACGATCACGTCTGCCAAAATTTGCAACGCTACGCGCCGCGGAAATGGGTCAAATTTCAAGGTGAACGCTGCTTGCCCTTCCTCTCGCGGGCGCGCACTTTAGAGAATGAGGGGATGACGTACATGAGAAAATGGCCCTACGTAGATGGTAGTGCTGTGACTTCGCTCCGCGACGTAGACGACTGTGCTCTGACGTCGCCAACAGTAGCACGTGAGACTGCGATAATTATTTGACACAAGATGTGTAGTTTGTGTAATTTGTTGCTTGAATAGATTAATAAAACTTGAGAAAAATATAGAGACACACAAAGGGAATGTGTGCGCCCTTTTCATTTTTTTTCGTGAATTGCAGCGAGATGCGGGGCTAATGTGCCTCCCTTTCCCGTGTGTTCGTGTCCCCGCGGTTAGCGCATCGAGCTGACGCCAGCCCTGGAAACGAAAGTAATGTTGTGGCGCGTTCGAGCACTCATTTTGCTCATTTATTCTACCGCGTCCAAGTAAACTTTAATGCTGCACTGGCTCATGATACCGCCACTCTCGTGCTCGTACAAATGTCTCAACTTTCATGCCCGTCCCGCAGAAACAGGCAATACACCACAGAGAACGCCGCCAAAACGCCCACGGCCGCTACATGAAAAAAAGGTAGCGACCGTGCAACGCCGCTCGCGTGCTCGGGCGGGCTCGGGCACGTCATGCGCACGTGACCATGCATGCACATGACGTGTTTATGCGTATGTGTCAAGTGAAGAGGGCAGGGAAGGGATTTGGCTTGCGAAGGCTACACGGGGCGAGTGGCAAGGGTTTGAAACTCGCCTCCTCGCGTCATGGTTTCGCGCCGCTACAAATTATTGTTTTTCTCAGCTCGTAGTGAACCGATTTGAAAAACTCTTGCGGCATACTGCTCTCCATTCGGCACACAACAACTTCCAGCGTCTAACTAAGATTTGCTATGTGGCCTGGTGAGGGGCCCTTTAAAGAGGACAAGATGATCAAATTTTCCGGAGCCCTCTTCTGCGGCGTCTCTCATAGTCTTAGTCCATTAGGATGGGGGGCTCGAATGTGCACCACAGTTCCGCGACCCTGCGAATGATGGAGTACGAAAGTAATGTATGCAAAATTCATGCAACCTATGCAAGAATATTGTTACGGGGAAGAAACTATATACACAGGGTATATTTGACAGTAAAAGCATACAACGCTGCTGC
This sequence comes from Rhipicephalus sanguineus, assembly GCF_013339695.2. NCBI lineage: Eukaryota > Metazoa > Arthropoda > Arachnida > Ixodida > Ixodidae > Rhipicephalus > Rhipicephalus sanguineus. The sequence continues at coordinate 148,578,240 of NC_051182.1, forward strand.
AGTCCAAGCGCGTTTTGCTCAGCACTTCGTCTTCGTCGTTTGCTGCCCTTCTCCGCTCGTGACAATATTTATATCGCAAGGTATGCAAAAATGAAAAGGAAGCTATTTCTCGCTTGGTTATACTTTTTCTTAGTATTTTTTTCTATGTCCATTTTTATTCTTTCTTTTTTTTCTCTTTCTGCCTTTCTCTCTCTCTTTCCCGCCTCCTCCCCCTCGCTTCGTTTTCCCACCCCCTTGTTACACTGTACTATACAAGGCTCTGCTCTGCTGTGGTTTGATAGCGTGCCTAGATAGCCGAGTGGTTAAGACGCTCGCTTTTGGATCGTAGATACGCGGGTTCGAATCTCGCCTCGTGAAGACTTTTTTTAAACAACGAAGCTATTTATGAAATAGTTCCTTGTCCGGTGAACCAAAAAAACTATCATTAAACGGGTGTGTGCTTCAGAATTTGGGTAAATCCGACTACTCGCCACTGGTACACTAAAAACAAAAAAGGCAACAGTTAGCGCAACAAAAAGAAAGAAAGAGAGAAAGAGACAGAAAGGGACAAAGAGAGAGAAAATAAAAGCATAGCATAGCCTTAAATAGTATAGCACACTAAGGGGGTGGGAAAGGGCAGTGAGGAAGAGGAGGAAGAAAGACACAAGGAAAGACATAGAAAAGAAATAGAAAGAAATACACCAAAAGAAAGAGATAGAAAAAAAAACAGAGCAATACAGAAACAGAGAAATGTAGACAAAGAACAAGAGAGAGAAAAGCTAGAAAGAAGCGAGAAACAGAGGGAGAGAGAGAAATGGAATAAAAGATAGAAAGAGCGACAAAGAGAGAGAAATAGATAATGAGAGAAAGAAATAAAGAAACAGTGATAAAAAGAGATAAAAACCACAAAGAGATACAAATAGAAAGACCGAGAAACAGAAATAAATAGATGATGAGAGAAAGAAAGAAAAAGAAAGAAACTGATAAACATATAGAATACAGGCTCCCTAGGCTTGCAGCTAATAATGTTATTTTCTAGGAAGCTCGTCTGCCAACATTGTTTCGTCGATTCGGCATATTACCGCTACAAACATTTCTAATATTTGAAAGCTTGCCGTAAGAAGATATGCATGTCTTTACCAGTGACCCAGACTGCTTATTTCTTGATCACTGGCCACGGTTTCACACGCGACAAATAATGGAGGTACAAAAGAAACCGGAAATTATAAATGTGGATATTACGGAGGTAACTGTAACTTATAGCTAAAATCAGAATTTCATGACAGGACATGATTATATTTTTCCTCCAAAACTCAAATTTCAAGTTTCACAAGTTCTTAAAGAACAGGTTGGAAAGTTACCTCGTACATGCACAAACACTTAACATAAGAGCCACAGATCCGTGAATGGTGAAAGGGCACGCGCAGGAGTTGTCTCCCACTCTCTTGGCTTGAAGGAGAGAAGATTACCCTTAAGGGCTCATTTTCTTTGTTAGACACAATATTAAGAGAACTAACATACAATAACGCCAAGGAAAGTATAGGGGGTGTTATCTGTAGTATTTAGAATATAAATGTGAAGAAAGTAAAGTGGACGAAAAGATAACTTGCCGCCGGCAGGGACCGAACCTGCGACCTTCGAATAACGCGTCCGATGCTCTACCACTGAGCTACGGCGGCGGTCATCCTCCCGTACACTTTATGGGGTATATATGTGCATTTAAACCTTGGAGTGTTAGTCAGTGCCAATCGCAGCCATGGCGGCGAGTGTGGAACACTCTTTTTCTGCCTTTCTGGCGTCACGTAGCACGTGATCGTTTTACGAGCTGGCAACTGACCAATAATCCCTCGCATACAACCTGAAGGCATCAAGTCTGCCAGAACGAGACCCTTGCTATGAATGAAGGAGAGAAGATGACCCTTAAGGGCTCGTTTTCTTTGTTAGACACAATATTAAGAGAACTAACAGACAATAACGCCAAGGAAAGTATAGGGGGTGTTATCTGTAGTATTTAGAATATAAATGTGAAGAAAGTAAAGTGGACGAAAAGATAACTTGCCGCCGGCAGGGACCGAACCTGCGACCTTCGAATAACGCGTCCGATGCTCTACCACTGAGCTACGGCGGCTCTTGGCTTGTCATTCGCCGCGAGGTTACCAGATTTCACTCCGGTTTTCGAAGCTCAGCTCATGGCTACTGTCACGGCGCTGCGAAAACTTCTGACGGACGACAACAGTGCGGTCATAAGATTCCCTTTTGGTATGCACAGCTCTTGCAGTTTCACATAACTCACGAGCCCTAAATACGTTACGATCGTTAGCTTCCCCTCACCTGAAACACCTAAACTCGTCGTGGATGACAAGTCACTGTGGGTTAAAATTAAATAAAATGGCTGATTCTTTAGCGCGAGCATTGCTGGATGGGCCAATAATTAAGGAACTTCCAGTAGTAGAATATTTCACAGCAGTCGGATATAGAGGACCCGTAATTCGTATGGAATCAATAACAACATGGTAGTAGTAATAGGATGAAATCAATAACAACGTGGACGGAACACGAGCACCTGAAATTCCCATGGAGGTCTCAATGGAGTCAATCTCGACAATCAGCAGTTAGGATCACCAGATTTCGATGCCGTATCCCCCCATTAGACCTAAATTTACACAGGGCTTGTTTGATGATATCGCCCCTCTGTCAATTCTGCGAAGAATTAGAAAATAATGAACATTACATTGTTACGGGGAGAAAAGGCGCTGCAGGTTATATTTACAAGGCGTATAGAGAGGATGGACGCCGTCTTCTGCATTGGTTTATCCGTGTAAATTTTGTGTAGCCGCTTCGTAGCATCAGCCCCGGCGGTGAAGGCACCGACCCGGTGCTTGATTGGTCCGAACGATACTGCTTTATTCGAGTGACGTGAACAATTTCAGACGATCGCGCTATGGTAGCGTCCAGAGGTTTGACTTCACACGTGACGTAAGTGACTTGGTGCAAGACACGGTACGTGCCAGAGTACCGAGAAGTCAACTTCTCGCACAGGCCAACTCGCCGTGACGGCGTCCAAAGAAGGACCATGTCACCAGGGTTGGAGTGGATATCGCGGAGGCGGGCGTCATTGATGCGTCGTTCCTTTTCTTGCGAAGTGTTGCGAAGTGTCTTGCGCCGGGGGTGATGCAACGAAGCGCTACCGAAGATGACGAGGGAGAAAACATGAAAGAAGACGACGTTTCCTGATTCCGCTCGGACTTTGTTATATCTCGTATGCCTGGCTCCATCCTCTCTATATACCTTGTAAGTATAACCTGCAACGTGTGTAAATTGATTCAAGCTTCTAAACGTGTACCATCTTAATCTTGACTTATTAAAGAAGTGCATTAAAATCCAACAAATCTACCAGAAATAGTTCTGATGAGGTTAATACGGCGGTCTGGGGTACTCACACGCAGTGGCGTAGGCAGAAATTTGTTTCGGGGGAAGGGGGGGGGGCACCCTCTTCATCAAACATGGGGTCCGGCAGGTAAGTGTGGTCCATTGTCATTTGGTCGCCTGTATCACATGGGAGAAAAAAAATTCGGGGGGAGGGCATGGGCCCGGTGTGCCACCTCCTGGCTACGCCACTGCTCACACGATAGCACAGTAACTGTAGTTTCTATTTGATATATTACCTACTACTTCCTTTTCACTTATTTTTTTATCATTCAACATTGTTAAAATAATCTTCTAAATTTTCAACTACGAATTCTTGGCCAATCCCCCAGAGTGGGTATGTGTCATTGGATTGAAGGAACAAACAAACAAAAAAGGCGAGAGTTACCGTCGATTATTTCTCGCAGGATTCCTCGAAAAATGTCGACCATCGCCTTCGGCACTTTGCAGATAGCCCTCTTTGGGTCCTACAGTCTGTGTGCCAAGACAGCCAAGGAAACAGGCGGCCCGCCATTGCTCCCCGTTTATGGACCAAACGGCACAAATGTACGTTTCCACGATAGGACACGCATATAGCACGAAGGAGTTGTATGTCTGAAGTGCAACCGCTTTTGCTTGGCTTTCTTTTTCACGTACGGCCATAGCACAGTTCCCGCTAAGACATTTCGATGACAAGCAACCTGCACGGGAAACTCGCAACCCTGTCGTAGTCTCACTGCATTGAGAAACGGGCCTGTACCGTGTTTGCAGTGCTAGGGCGTACTGAAGATATGTCAATCTGAGATACTATCTTGAATTTTCGCGGGTAAATTCGCGTTACGTTGGTGTGCTGCGCACTAATCTTTTGTGCTGTCTTGTTACCCGACCTTTAACAATGTCTTCATTGTTTCCCGTTTTCAGCACACGGCATGGCTGCCGACTTTGTCAGCCTGCTTTGCCTGGTGGGGTTATCGCTGGTACTGGACGGTGATGCTAATCGCGAGCTTCATCACAAAAGTCTGGATGATGGTGGACCTTGTGACGACAATACCGAACACTCCAGTGGACGGGCCTGCACCAGTACCGTAAACGTTCGTGCCGACGGCCGTGTGGATAGTGTTGTCATTTGTGGGAACAGCATCCGACTGCTTCATCGGCGCTCTCCCATACTTTGACACCAAGTGCTGCCTCTCCACGCACGCTGCGATCGAGGGCTCGGCTCTTGCTACTTCGCAGCGTGGGGACAGGGCGGGCCACCTCTGCTGCCCATCCTTGGCACCAATGTAAGCAATGTATCTTTACCCTATCATACACGCAGATAGCGCGTGTGTGCGGATATCGTTATGGCGTTCATGTCTTAAAGGCGAACCTTAAAGGGCCCCTAAACCACCCATAGGTCGAAATTTAGTTGTGGCGTTGCAGTTGTGCACGAGTCTACAGCGAACGCTGGCTGAGTTGCACGCGTTTTCTCGTTTCGCTCTTTCCTTCACTAGGCTGCGTTCGACCACCAACAGAAGCTCGCGTGCTCCTCTGCGTGCCTTTCCTCTATCGACAACAGGCGAAATGACGTCACCTGTACGATTAGGTGACGTCGCGAGCAAGAGACGCTGTCAGTTGGCGAAAAGCGCCTGTTTTCTGCTAGCAGATGCGCGCGCGTTGCTTGCGTTTCCACCTCGGACGCTGAGGAAGGGCGTTCGAAGAGGAGGACAGACGAGCCGACGAACGCATCCTAGCGAAGGAAAGAGCGAAACGAGAAAGCGCGTGCAACTCCGCTAGCGTTCGCTGTAGACTCGAGCACAACTGCAACGCCGCAAGTAAATTTCGACCTCTAGGTGGTTTAGGAGCCCTTTAAGGGTTGTCAAATTTTTATTCCCGCCACGTTCTTTTCGAAATAAGAATGCGCGTTACGTTAACACCGGCCGACTTCACCAAGGTGCAATAAAGCTGCGAGAATTTGCGAAACCCTTTTCCCAAGCCTGTGAGGCGTATGACCGAAAAAGGACGTTCAGCAGACTCAATTTTGCTCATTTAACACTACTGCCTCGAGTCATCTGGACTGGTTTCTTTAGAAGAGTACGTGAGCTATTCAACGTCATGCCACACGCAAGATAAACAGATAACTTATCACGAATCTTTCTCTCTCACCACCATTTTTTGCGGGCTCTTCTATTGCGGTACGCTGATGCGCTGCGCACGAAATGTTTTGCAAGATTTTATTTCCCGACTTTTAACAATGTCTTCATTGATTCCCGCTTCCAGAGGACCGCCGACTTTCCAAGCGTCTACAGCTGCCTGAGTAGATACGAGACGCCAGGCACTTGGATGATGGCCATCTTCCTGTCATTCGTTGCGAAATCCATCATGACAGAGCTGGCCTTTCAAGTGATCCCGGCTCTGCCAGTCCCGGGCCCAATCCCCGTGATGCCGACAGCAACGCCGCGGCCGGTTTGGGCAGCGATCGCCAGGAGGAGGAGGAGGAAACTTTATTCAGAAAAAAAAATAATAAAATAAAATGCAGGCAGTTTGGTCGGGCCCTCAGCCCAGGGCTCCGCTGGCTGGGTCACTTGTCCGAGCTGTGCATCGCGGCCCTGCCGGTGCGTGACGCTGCCGCGCACCCTGTTGCAGACGCCGTCATCATGGTGGCGGCGGCGGCACTCGCCGCAGCCGGTTCGTACGGCATTGACCGCCTTGTGCAGAAGATATTCGGGCACAATAATCCAGTAAGTTGAAAATTCTACCGTCCCTTGTTGCTTGGTTGCCTTGTGGTGTTTAACGTTCCAATGTAAACAAAGCTGCCGCACAAAACGCTTGAAACTACTTGATTCGGATGAATTTCAGACGACGTCTACAAAACTTATCTGTGATGTTTTCTGTTGCAGTGGTCTTGGCAAGCTCTAGCAAGGCCAATAAGAGAGCGGCTACCGTGGATTGACGCTCTTATGTTGCTTGCAGTGGGCCTACGGGACACATTCAAGTTCATGGGATTCTATACGCTCGCAAGGTTCGGTAAGTGAAGGTCATTTGATACTTTGTTTCCTTCAATTTGTTCTTCTCTCTTGATATCACTGAACGCAAAGAAAGCGTGCATAAACTATCGATAAAGTCTTTGGTATGAGCAGATGATCCTAGTTCTTCGAGAATGCTTTTATATTTTATAGAATTGTGACAACACAGTTCCTCCTTTTGCATTGTCATAGCACCGACACCTTGTAAAATACTAATTTATCGGCGTGACTATGTACATTGATCTAAATGTGCCACAAAAGTTGAAGGCATCGACAATCGGCCAAAACGTGTTGCTGATTCCCGATAGAAATTGAAAAGAGTGTGGATTGTAGTGACACATTCAAGCATCCGTTCAGCGATTTGAGTGGTATTCAAGTATTTCGCGCAACCTACGGAAAAACCTTTATGCTTCACAAGGAAGCCGTTTCGTTTGCTCGACGTAGGTTGATGATTTTATGCGCACCCTACTTAGTGCTTAAAATTAGAGAACGTATATTTTATGCATGCCCGTTCTGTTTCCTGCTGCTTAAGATGTAAGAGGTGTTGACGCAGAGAAGTGGCGCAATCTTAGTGGCAGTGAATGAAACGTAGCCTACGGCGCATGCGCGTGGCGTTTCCAGCGTCTTCCCTCGCATCAGGAGTATGCTTACCAGAAGAGTTTGCCAGCGAGGTGATGCCAGAATTACTAGCATATCGGCATTCTCTAAGCGTGCTGCATACGATAGACACTGTGGCAGTCCGTCGCTGCCGTTGGGGCACATCTTAGTGTGGTTTCTGGCAATATGTAAGGGTCCGAATTCCGATCTAGCATGTGCCCTAAAAATAATCACTCTAGCTCGCCGAGGTTGTCTAATGACGATATGACCGAAATGGCGCGCGTATCTATATATTTTAACGCTTGATCTCCCGATAGCGTGTAAAATCGTTTCATTTTTTGAGGCTTAGTTCAGTTCATGCGCGTCATCCGCGTTATACCATTCCACGATTAGAAATTTCTGACCGGTGAGCTTTGCATTGCCCGGAGCGGCACTATAGAAATCGGTTGCCGGTCCCTTTAACATTTTGCGACTTGCGCCCACTCCGGTGTACCTACTGAGTCTTCAGAACTGCTCTGCACCTGGCTAGACGCGTCCTTTCTAGAAAGCTGGTTACGGAAAAGCAAAACTGTTTTGGAAAATTATTTCCCGCGCTGCATTAGGAAGCCTCCATGCAAATGCTACACGTCAGATTTTAATCCCGCAGGTTGCATCACGTTTAGGTTTCGTATTAGTATTAGCAGCATTTGTGTCGTGTATATTCTTTGAAAAATGTTTTTTTTTATTTATCAGCCCTTCACGTTTCCGCCGTTATGGAAGTCGTACTGAGCTTGATTATTGCCGGGAGAGGGAAACAGCGACCGGGCGTCACCCAATGCAAACTACATAACTGGTGGGACGTTTAAAGCTTCCAACCCATTACAAAGGGCTGAGCCATAATTCTTCATCGTCATCAGTCGTCGCGTCAACAAAGTGCACATAATGCCTTACAGACGTGTAGCTGGTGCCTCGCTTCTCCGCCGAATGACGAATAATGGCTTAATAGGTGCTTCCCAACTTCACAAAAATTGTGATTTATGGCGTAGTGGGTACCTTGTGTACTTGTATTGTAGCCCCAAGAGAACATACAACGGGCTCTAGAAACGCCGCTCTTCCAGCATTTGCTGTGACTGTGCTGCGGTTTCAGCGCAGGCCTGGCGTTTTTTTTAACGCTGCTGGCATTCCATTTACCTAGAACTATGCATCAACTCGCCCAACAAGCCACCCTAGTAAGAAGGCAAGTAAGGAGCATCAAGAGGCAATGAGCACAATGCATGGAGGCCAAAGCTCATTTCGATCTCTGCCGACGCCATTGGAAGCGCATTGGAAGAGGATATGCAAGATCCTGGTTGCAGAAACGCGGATACAGGTCAGGCATTGGAATGGCTGGCTGAAGGTCGTTTTCCTGCAATATTATTTCAGTCGTTTGGGTCCCTTTCTTTTCCGCCACAATGTTCATCTTACGGCGCTATTCATAGAAACCTACTGGCGTGAGGGGAAAGTCTGTTGGGGGGGGGGGGGGGGGTAAGGTACATTTGGATGACGCCTGGTTACACTTTAGAAAACCTGCGAGGAAAGGTTACCAAGCGACACATCCACTACGCTTTACAATGTGTAAATGAAATTTCTTGCGTTCGTGGTTTAAAGATTTCCGGTTCGATTAAGTCTGCTGTACAATGAGATGGTGCACCTGCACAGCTTGTGGATGTATGAGCCTTCTAATTTGGCTTCAATAAAATAGTTGTCAGTTTGTGCTTATGTTAATCTTCCTTTCTGTTCTGTTTAGCTGGGCTATTTACGATCAATTCAATATTGTATGGACCACTGTAAACGTTTTTAAGCGTTAACCTTTTAAAGCATGACCCGAAGGTCGCGAGATCGAATCTCGGCCACGGCAGCCGCATTTCAATAATTGCAAAATGCTAGATGCCCGTGTACAAAAATTGAGGCGAGGCCGTTTGCGTCGTTCCTTTTCTTGCGAAGTGTTGCGAAGTGTCTTGCGCCGGTGGTGATGTTACGAAGCGCTACTGAAGATGACGAGGAAGAAAACATGAAACCACCTGGGGTTCTTTCGGCCACCTGTGTTTCTGTATACTCACTGTCTCCCCCTCTCACCTTGAAATCACTCACCTTCGGTTCGCTTTCTTTGCTCTCTCCTCTCTACCTTTTTCTCCGCCTCACCCGCACTTCCATTTCCTGTGCAAAAACCTTAGGTGCAGCAAGCTTTCGGAGGGGGGCGGCGTGGGAATGATACATAGACTGAGCACAAAAATAATGTGAGTTGCGCCTTCCAATCGTCTTCGGTGTGGCCATAAGGGACCCTGTGATTTTTGTTTATAGCGAATTGACATTTTGGAATGTAGTAAGCGTCTCTAGCGTACAGTTTTGAAAACACCTTTAAGTTGGCTATCCCGTTTCCAGACTGTTTTTCTAGCTCTAAGCATGTTCACCCCTCCACATTCAGCGAATTTGCAGGAGCACCACAAGGGCTTTTCGAAACGCACTACAAATATTTCACGCCAGCTCACTGTGAGTTTCCCTATGTAATAAGAGAGCAGGAGAAATGAAAAGAAGCAAACGCAAGGATTAGTGGTGAATGGGAAAAAACTGAAGGACACTTTGTGTAAATTCCAAAGAGTGTTCGGTAAAAGCCTGTGGCCATTCGACTGACTATGCCATGCCGACGGACGCCGCCGCTGGACGCCGCCACCGCGCTGCGTAACAGTTGCGCAACGCGCATTGGAAGGAGAAACGCGCAACTATTGCTATGAGTCGCTATGCCATCACGTGATCGCCGAGAGGGTGTGAGGGGTAGAGGCCACAGCTGGCAATGTGCCAGGGTACGGACGGACGGTCACCACGAGTATGAGACATCAAAGGCTTTAGTCTTAAATTTGCGGGCAGTTTGCACTAAGTCGCGCAAAGCTCTGCACAGCGAAGCACGGACGCGTGCCGCTTGTACTCCCCGTTGGCTGACACGTTTAACATCGAGATGCGCGGCTGTCTCCTTGGGAGTACGCATTCAGGCTTTGCACATTCGTCCCGAGATTTTTGAGTGGCGCCCTCTCGCATGTGACGTCAATGCGGGGACTCGGGTGCTGCTCTTCGGGCGCTCGCTCGCTACGTGAAGGCTGCTCGGTGGTCCCGGCCAGTCTGTTCTGCTCGAGTCAATGAAACATTAGCGGGCAAGATGATAAAATAATGTGTACTTAATGTTAAAGCAAAATGCCCCGCAAAATCGAGCGGAGTTGCCGTCAGGAACACGTTCAGTGTCAATTGCTCGTGGTGTCGTCTGCTAGCCATCAATCTGTATATCTGCATGTGTGGCAAGGATTTCTTTTCCGGACTGTTCTATGACCGTGGTGCACTCAACGTGACTTTCCGGCCTGTTCTCGAACACTGACTTGAGCTTTTCGGCATTGGCTTCCGTGTTGGCATTATAGCGCAATGTATGCATACAGCGTTCTGCACGTGTTCGGTTGGCAACCGTGTTGCTTTTGTTCAGTTTCGTTGTTCGGAGCGTTAAGTGCATGAGAAACGACGTGTGCTGCCATTCAAATAAACTAACTGATCGTTGTTGGCAACAACATTTGATTAGATCCGTTTTCAGCAGCTGCTGTGTAAGCGTCGTAAGTACTTAAAGTTTAAAGAAGTGTAAAGGTTGAGAGCACGAGGAAAAAGGGGCTGCACGACGGTGATATGAAATATTGACAGCTTGTGCGGTGTTCTTTTATGCAACATATTATAATCCCTGTGTTAATAAACCGACATTTCCTGACCCGTTTACGATCGTGCGACGATATGCTGAACAGATTAAGTGTAATCCTACTAACGTAGACAAATGCAAAGCTTTCGCACTAAAAGGTCGAAATAAGATATACTTGCAATCAAATAGGGAAAATCACTCTCAGCGTTCGCATCCTGATATGCCATTGTGCGATCACTGTAATAAAAAAACTCACAGGGACCCTAATGCATTTTCCTAAGACGACTCGAAGGCGAAAACCATCTTCAGTCGATGTACCGTTCCTCCCACGCCCCCTACAAAACCTTTCTGGTTCTAACCTGGTTTTGCGGTTCCTCCGTGATCGGTGGGCCGATCAGGGAGGCAGTGCAAAGCGACGTCGTCATGTGATGACGGCATCATGTGACATCATGTTTTTCGACGTCATCATGACGTTATGATGACATCACAACTTCTTCAATCTGTGACGTCCTGATAACGTCATATAGTGACGTCATTACAGGCTGATTATTTGTTGCTTCAGTCGTGTTGACACCACCGACGCTGCGCCAACGGTCCATTTTCGCGTTCGATGAGGGATCGAAGGCTTTCGCATATAGAGTCTTGTTACAGCGTGATGAATAATAGCAATAATCAGCCAAAGGGGCCAAGGGAATGGTGGGGGAGGGCGCTCATTATCTTCCTGATCCCTTTCGCCGATATTTCTACTGTAAAGGCGTTTATTGACGGCGGGATCGATGGCGACGATGCGCAGCGACGACAGTAACGACAGAGCGCAGACTCGCAGACTCTCACGAGCAAGCGCACGAGGGGCGTGCTCTCCGCCAAGAGGCGAAGAGGGCGACCCACTAGAAGGCGCTCAAGAGGCGGCCCATTACAGCGTTCTAATGCTTCTGTACACTACTGTTGACCCAGTTGTACTATCGATGTCAAGTGAAACACGAACAGCGGAGCGCGTTGCCCAAGCATTGGGAATTGTACAGTGCGCGTTGTCTTGTTAGCCCCAATGGCAGCCGCGCACACCCGATTAGGCAGCACTGTGCGATTGAAAGCATGAATGTGGCTCGTGAACGGTAAACTGCATGAGCGTATCATCATAAGGGTGCGCAATGCGCGCCAATGCTGGTGTCTCATTCGGCGCCGACTTTGCGTGTAACAAGTTGTAATCTGCATACAACTCGCCCAATCGCGCTAGTTGTCCGTAATAACCCTCTGGTCGACGAACTTATCAATTTTGTTCTGTCGGCGAACCTTTCGGGTACACAGGTCCGCATGACTACTACTGGATGTGAAGTATGAATTTTCATTCAGCTCAAGTTTATTTACACAACGCTAGCTTTTGCGAATAAGCCCTAAAGTTGATCGCGCGTGGCTTCTAAAGCAGCGTAGACTCTCGTGTTTGCGCTGTTCGAAAAAATGAGTCTTCACATGTCTCCCGGCCACTTTCACCATAATTTCTTCCGCCACTTCTACCATAATTTCCTCCTCACTGTCACCAGTGGTTTGATGAGTGCGCGTTGAGGCGTACTCGCTGGAAAGCGCTTTATTCGATTGGAGATGAACGACGCTAATGTCTCTCCGGGCACCGGCCACGTTCGACTACTTTGGCTTCCAGCGTGTATGTCGAAGATGCGGTTCAAGTGACCATCTACGAGCCCATTGCACAGCGCCGTATTGTGGTGGCTGCGGTGTGCATGGTAACGTAGGCAGTGGATGTGACCGCACGTGCCGGCGCTGAAGGGACGGCCGCCCCACTGTCGTTTGCCCTGTCGGCCGCGCTTACTCAGACGACGCCTCTGGTGCATTCCCACCGCTCAAAACGCCGTCAGTACCGACTGACAGTTTCGCAGCTCCCCATAGGGTGTGTTCCAATACTCACCGTAGACGGCTAAATAGACAACTAAGTGGACAGCGGCCATCTTAAGTCCCATTCCAATTCTCACGTAGCCGGCAAAATAGACAGCTTCGAGAAAGACAAAAACGATGCAGGCTACTTTGCTGTCCAAACAAGATGGCGACTCAGCGCAATGCTCGCGTAGCTCGGATCTCGTCGGTATTGTCGTCTGTACACCAGTAGGCGCTTTTCCAGGCGCTCAATGTAAGCTACGTTAATTTTTTCATAGGTTTGAACACCAAAGAGGCTAAAGAAAGAACATTTACGTTTGTTTTTTTTAGCTTTCTCTTCTCGACGCTAGGTGGGATCACATCGCGTAGACGTCTTCTAGACGCGTTCCGTTTGTCGGACAACATGACCTCGATGCTGTCTTCTAAGCTGTCAGCGTAGACTGTCTACAATGCTGTCCAGAATTGGAACACAGCCATAGACGCTTACTCTCCGAAGTGGACGCGACGGCCGACGCGAGAACTAGCGGCGCTGCTGTTCCATCTTGCATAATGCATCACGCGTCGTCTGCTACAACACCCATGCGACCTATCGTCGCTGCAGCTTTCGGCGGCTATGACAGCCGCGATTTCAAGATTTAAACTTTTTCAATAATCTCGACAGTCTTAAAAAGCGATTATTTCACAAGCTAAGCTCCAGGAACATCAAAAGACAATCAAACGTGACCTATAGTAATGGTACAATCTCACAGGTCTAGCTGTCCTTTCGCACGAATATTCCATTGCCGTCAACCTGTGTTTAGCCGCCACGGTGGAACAGTGGTTACGGTGCTTTGCCGCTGACCCGAAGATTCTGGGATCGATCACGACTACGTCGTTCGAAATTTTTCTGCGGAGGCGAAAATGACACTGGCTCATGTACTTAGATTTGACATTCTAAGCAAGTCGTAAAACAGAGGACCGTTGTTAATTCTCCGGCGAATTATTTCTGATTTCTTGAGAAAGGCGTACAATGCGAACATATGGTTGATCAAGGTACCTGATTTTATTCCCTGAGCTCGGTTAGGCGACTTGTAGCTAAGTTAGTCTTCACGATGCTGGTGGGATTGGCGTTCAGAAGATATTTCTTGCAAGTCCCTGCCCTGATTCGGAGAAGTGATGACCAGTGTCCGTTTCCGAGCCGCTCGTGCAACTGAATTGGTACTAAAAACGTTCAGAACCAACACAGTTTCGCAGCTCCGCTCGCGTGCCTCCACACGCGGCCAACGCGCGAACTTACGGCGCTGCTGCTCCATTTTGCCTCACTTACCGTGGCCCCCGGGATCGGATACGGCAACGCACCGTTGCTCTCAATGGCGCGTTGCCGACGCTAATCGCGGAGGCGACGCACGTCCCGAAGCGATCTCAAACGCGCGAGGAATAGCCGCTTGCGACGCGTTGCGCGTTTGTCGGTGCTCGCATTCTCTGTACTCCGTGCGTGATTGTTTGCAAACGGTGATTGCTTGGGAAGCACTTCTTTCGATTTAGCTTGTGTGAAAGGGACAAAGCTGAAGAATGCCATCTTGATGCGCGTGTTGCACGAGCGGCTCGCAAACGAAGACCGGTTATCATCCTGGGAATAGAGTTGACAACCTCAAATTTACTATCTCTAACCCTTGGGCACAGCAGCGGGAAAGTATGCGAGGCCATGCAAGATTTCATAGAATAATCAAAGAGATTTACACGATAACCACAGTTCCAAAGTGCCATTGTTAACCAAAAGCAAATCCAACCCACCTTTCTTGTTTTTTATTTATTATTCTCGCCAAATTAACTTGTAAAACATATTTTTGTTGTACAAAATAGGAAATTATTCTGATTTATAGTTTTTAAATATTTTTTCTAAGCTACCCGATCGTTGGCCAATTCCCCTGAATGGGTCTGAGCCAACAGTACAGAGTCTACATCTACATCTACATATTATCACTTCTACGAATCAGAGCAGTATGAATCAGAGCAGGGACTTGCCAGAATTATATTCTGAACGCCTAACCCACCAGAATAGTGAAGACTAACTTCACTACAAGTCGCCTAACCGAGCTCAGGGAATCGAGATCAGGTACCTTGATCAAACGTAGTTCGGGTTGTACGCCTTTCTCAAGAAATCGGAATTATATCGCGCGAAAATTAACGGTCCTCTGTTTTACGACTTTCTTAGGATGACAAATCTAAGTACATGAGCCAGTATCATTTTCGCCTCCGCAGAAAAATTTCAAACGACGTAGTCGTGATCGATCCCAAAATCTTGGGGTCAGCGCCAAAGCACCGTAAGCACTGTTCCATCGTGGCGACTAAACACAGGTTGACGGCAATGGAATATTCGTGCGAAAGGACAGCTACACGTGTGAGATTGTACCATTATTATAGGTCACGTTTGATTATCTTTTTATGTTTATGGAGCATGGCTTCTGAAATGATCGCTTTTTGAAACAGTCGAGCTTATTGAAAAAGTTTAAATCTCGCAATCTCGGCTGTCATAGCCGCCGAAAGCTGCAGCGACGATTGGTCGCATGGGTGTCGTAGCAGACGACGCGTAAGGCATTTTGCAAGATGGAACTGCAGCGCCGCTATACTCTGTTTCACACATCAGGTGCAACGCTGTGGACGCGAGCGAGACTTCTCGCACTAGATGCGCCCGCATTAAGAAATAGCTCAATGTTCTCACCACCCAGAAGAGAATTTTCTTTTCGTGTTTCGGTGAGTAGTAATTGCAGATTATTTGTGCGTCACGAATAAACAAACGCCGTTATACGTCTGTTATTATGCGGCTGGATCGCTTAGCGTCTAGTTTCTTTCGTTTTTTAATGTTTTATTTACAGCCCGTCGCGACGGAGGTTTGTGCTCCGCTCGCGCGAGCGCTTACAACGGTGAAAGCCGGCCACGAGACGCGCGGAGTTATACATTCTGCTGACCGAACTTCGTGCATAGCTTCCACAGCGTTGCACCGGATGTGTAAAACGAAGTATAGTTCTTGCGTCAACCGTCGCGTCCACTTCGGAGAGCAAGCGTCCATGGGGAGCTGCGAAACTGAACTGGTTCTAAAAACGTTGGTGCTGACCTCTTCAAGTTCCCTCGAACGAAGCGCAAGAGGAAGGCTCGATTGCCGATGAGACGCCATGTGCGTCGACCTTCCCACCGATGCAGGAAGCACGCGCTCCGAAAGACGCAGCGCGCGTTCCACCTAACGACGTCGGCGTTCCTCCTCCTACGCAATTGTAGGCATACAAATGACCCCAGTTCTCCGGCTGCTGCTGTTGGCGTTACCACTGCGGCACCTGCTTTACACACAGGACACGTCTTCAGAGGACAGCTTCAGCCTGGGACTGGATAGCAGCAACCGACTGTAGCGTTGGCGAATTCGACGTCGAAATGGAAGCTCCACGTGAAATCAAGCGAGGGCACACCTCCACCTCTTGCTCAGATGAAGACAACGACAGCCGTGCTGAGGCCCAATTGCCCAAAAAAACCTCGACCGTTTTCTGGAGGGTCGAACTGTGCGTCGTGACGGAGTCGAGTGTCCCCTGGACACTTTCTGGGACACCAACTAGAACTATGCGTCCAGGTTAGTCTTTACTTTTAATTATGGCTTCTTTACAGCACTTCAGCTTACCGCTTCTGGCGTTGGTAATACCCACGTTGCCGTTGGCAGCGTTACCCAACTGTAAACAACCGGTTATATAACGCATGTGCGGCTCTTCAACATATATGTGTGCGTATAAAGTTTACACAAATCTTTAGCGTCATTTTGTAACGTTTCGCTCAGTAAAAAAAAAATTACGCCACAGTCACCTTCCCGCCGCATGCTTCGCCTAACACAAGATCGACTCCCACGGTACGTGGGGTCTGCCGAATTCTTTTTCATTGAACGTTCAAAGTTTTCGCAGTGCGGTAGAGCAGGCCGAAGTGATTAGCGTAGCCCGTGTTGCGAATTGTGATGTTTTGTGCCTGCAGCAAACCAATTTCTGCTCGCTATCCGGCGTGCTGTCTTTAAAAAGAAAGGACAACATAGATTGTTACTTCTCTATCGCTACATCTAGCTTTACGGGAGTTGGAATTATTGTATTTAATCGTGCTTTTAGGGATAACCATGTTTTTCACGACAGCGTGGGCAGGGCCTTGCTACCTACCTTAAGGGCGACTTTAGCTGTTTTCTTGTCAAACAAAATACCCGACTACTGTAGCAATCTCCCAGACTTCGCGGATTTTGTTGGCCATGCGGAAGAAATTTCACAGGTTGAAGCATGTCGATACACGCCGCCGTTAGGCCCAGTTCTCAGTTGTGTTCTCTCAATAAAGTTGTGTTCTCTCTCAGGGATCGTTCACTGACCAGACGGAGCTGCGTTGCTCGCAGTGGCCCATCCCAAGTTTGCTGACATTGGCCCCTAGGGGAACGCACAATGCCGATGACATGCGTGAAATTTATTTGAGAGGTGAGGTTCTTTCGCTTGATTCGTTAAACTGCTTTAGTCAGGCATCCGCAGGAGCTCGGTAGACGCAGGCTTTCATTAGAAGTGGCTGGCCGCGCGCGTCCGTAGAGCTCCTGCGGGCGCCCAACAACATCTACTGGCAGCCTGCGTCTACAGAACAGCTCTGACCGTAGGTGGCTCTGGCTGTGGACGCCCGAATAGACTGTAACGGAGCACCTATTAAATATTTTTTATTATCGTTGGTTTCTTTCGTACGATAACACTCCCATTTTTAAGAAAAAAAAAGGGGAAGACACACGGGCGCTCTGAAAAAAAGAGAAGTTAGAGAAATACATCAAACGCTAAAAAAGGAGAAAAGGAATAAAAGGAGCGCAATGCACGTAAGGTGACGAAAAAGCCGCTCGTATTGCACGCGATATCTCGCCATAGTACCAAACACACTTGTAGACGACAAAATAACCGCGAGTAGTGACAGCCGTTTTATAGCGACAGCCGCTCAGCGGCGGCTACTTGTTGTGGCCAGCCTAATGCTGGAAAAGCGACAAAAGCCAGAAATATTTATTTCGCCTTTTACGAAATGTACCTTGATAAACACTAGAACATTTATACTAGGTGTTGCGCAAAAATTACAATAATTTATTTGTGCTTTATTTATTGAAACAAGTATGAAATCTTATATAGCCTCTTTCCCAGGAGCCTTACTTACCCATAAAAGTGGCACTTGCATAAGTGAGCCTTAGGTGTAGTTCTTGAAACTTTGCCCAAACTTATCTCATACTTATACTTTCCTCGTACTTTCATAAGTCCACTTTTCTCAACACTTAACTTCTGTTCTTGAATACGGGCCTAAATGTTTTCATTGCGCGAAGATAAAACCACCCAATGCCCCACAGTGGGTGTGAGCCAGGGATATAGGTGAACAAGAAGAAGAAGAAGTAGTGCCCTGAAACGACATCATCATCATCATCATCATCATCATCGACTGATCCCTCGTGAGCCGATCACGTGAAGCGTTCTTCCAGAGAACAATCCAGAAGTCTCCATCAGAAGGATCTGAGCATGGCCACCATCGCGTACATTTGCTTGGAGGCGTGTCTCTTTGGAGGGCTCGGCTCTTGCTTCAGCGTGGGGAAGGGCGGGCCACCTCTGCTGCCCATCCTTGGCACCAATGTAAGCAATGTATCTTTACCCTATCATACACGCAGATAGCGCGTGTGTGCGGATATCGCTATGACGTTCATGTCTTAAAGGCGAACCTTAAATTTAGTTGTGGCGTTGCAGTTGTGCACGAGTCTACAGCGAACGCTGGCTGAGTTGCACGCGCTTTCTCGTTTCGCTCTTTCCTTCGCTAGGATGCGTTCGTCGGCTCGTCTGTCCACCTCTTCGAGTGCCCTTCCTCAGCGTCCGAGGTGGAAACGCAAGAAGCGCGCGCATCTGCTAGCAGAAAACAGGCACCTGTGCGCCCACTGACAGCGTCTCTTGCTCGCGACGTCACCTAATCGTACAGGTGACGTCACGGCGGCTGTTGTCGACAGAACAAAGGCACGGATAGGAGCAGGCGACCGTCTGTTGGTGGTTTAGGGGCCCTTTAAGGGGCCCCTAAACCACCAACAGAAGCTCGCGTGCTCCTCTCCGTGCCTTTCCTCTATCGACAACAGCCGAAATGACGTCACCTGTACGATTAGGTGACGTCGCGAGCAAGAGACGCTCGCAGTTGGCGAAAAGAGCCTGTTTTCTGCTAGCAGATGCGTGCGTTGCTTGCGTTTCCACCTCGGACGCTGAGGAAGGGCACTCGAAGAGGTGGACAGACGAGCCGACGAACGCATCCTAGCGAAGGAAAGAGCGAAACGAGAAAGCGCGTGCAACTCCGCCAGCGTTCGCTGTAGACTAGTGCACAACTGCAACGCCACAAGTAAATTTCGACCTCTAGATGGTTTAGGGGCCCTTTAAGGGTTGTCAAATTTTTATTCCCGCCACGTTCTTTTCGAAATAAGAATGCGCGGTACGTTAACAGCGGCCGACTTCACCAAGGTGCAATAAAGCTGCGAGAATATGCGAAACTCTTTTCCCAAGCCTGTGAGGCGTATGACCGAAAAATGACGTTCAGCAGACTCAATTTTGCTCGTTTAACACAACTGCCTCGAGTCATCTGGACTGGTTTCTTTAGATGAGTACGTGAGCTATTCAACGTCATGTTACACGCAAGATAAACAGATAACTTATCACGAAGCTTTCTCTCTCACCGCCATTTTTTGCGGGCTCTTCTATTGCGGTACGCTGATGCGCTGCGCACGAAATGTTTTGCAAGATTTTATTTCCCGACTTTTAACAATGTCTTCATTGATTCCCGCTTCCAGAGGACCGCCGACTTTCCGAGCGTCTCCAGCTGCCTCAGTAGATACGAGAAGCCAGGCACTTGGCTGATGGCCATCTTCTTGTCATTCGTCGCGAAAACCATCATGACAGAGGTGGCCTTTCAAGTGATCCCGGCTCTGCCAGTCCCGGGCCCAATCCCCGTGATGCCGACAGCAACGCCGCGGCCGGTTTGGGTAGCGATCGCCAGGCTGGGGCACCTGTCCGAGCTGTGCATCGCGGCCCTGCCGGTGTGCGACGCTGCCGCGCACCCTGTTGCACACGCCGTCATCATGCTGGCGGCGGCGGCACTCACCGCAGCCGGCTCCTACGGCATCGACCGGCTTGTGCAGAAGATATTCGGGCACAATAATCCAGTAAGTTGAAAATTCTAGCGTCCCTTGTTGCTTGGTTGCCTTGTGGTGTTTAACGTTCCAATGTAAACATAACTGCCGCACAAAACGCTTGAAACTACTTGATTCGGTGAATTTCAGACGACGTCTACAAAACTTATCTGTGATGTGTTCTGTTGCAGTGGTCTTGGCAAGCTCTAGCAAGGCCAATAAGAGAGCGGCTACTGTGGATTGCCGCTCTTATGTTGCTTGCAGTGGGCCTACGGGACACCTTCAAGTTCATGGGATTCTATACGCTGGCAAGGTTCGATAAGTGAAGGTCATTTTCTCATATTCGATACTTTGTTTCCTTCAATTTGTTCTTCTCTCTTGATATCACTGAACGCAAAGAAAGCGTGCATAAACTATCGATAAAGTCGTTGGTATGAGCAGATGATCCTAGTTCTTCGAGAATGCTTTTATATTTTATAGAATTGTGACAACACAGTTCCTCCTTTTGCATTGTCATAGCACCGACACCTTGTAAAATACTAATTTATCGGCGTGACTATGTACATTGATCTAAATGTGCCACAAAAGTTGAAGGCATCGACAATCGGCCAAAAGGTGTTGCTGATTCCCGATAGAAATTGAAAAGAGTGTGGCTTGTAGTGACACATTCAAGCATCCGTTCAGCGATTTGAGTGGTATTCAAGCATTTCGCGCAACCTACGGAAAAACCTTTATGCTTCACAAGGAAGCCGTTTCGTTTGCTCCACGCAGGTTGATGATTTTATGCGCACCATAATTAGTGCTCAAAATTAGAGAACGTATAATTATGTTCTATTCCCTGCTGCTTAACACTTTTGTGACCGCAGAAAAATCGGTTGTTTTTGGCTAGTCCAGGAAATATTTTTTTCCTGCCACAGAAAATAATTGATGCTATGTGTAGGGTATCAAATGATAGAGGAAGAATTGGTCTTTCCAACAGTTTTAATTCCAAACGACGGATTTACTTTTAATATAATAAAAAAATTATCAAAGAAAAATGCATCAAAAAGAAAAAAGATTAATAAAATCATCAATGCTAGTCTGCAAAGGCTAGACATTAAAAAAAGTCGAAATATACATTTTGAACGCAAAATCCCTCGCAGAATAACAGTGCAAATATAAGCTCTGTAAGTACAAAGATTGTTTACATAAATAGAAAAATATAGGCACTAGTGCCTATCATGCCACCGCGCGATGCAGTTTCTCGACGCGGTGAAACAAAGGCTGGCTGCACATGTCTGGGAATAAAAAATTTTTTTTTCATCTTTCGTATCATAGTTTGCAGGTCTGGTATTTTTCAATTTTCCTGTGTATTCGTTGGAATGAACAGTGTAGCCTGTTCTAAATCTGCAAAAATCCATAATTGTACCCTCATTTGACCTCTTTCTCCCTCATATACTGCCGAATACCATACCGACCTTCATATTTCACCATTTTCTCATCCACTGAAAGGTTCCGACGGGGTTAAGAAATAGCGTAGAAGAATTGTTCATGTGTTGCAATAGAGAAGACACGTGGTGAAGGTTGTCGTGGGATGCGACGGTTGTCTTCTTCTGATCAGAGACACTCAAGAAGCCTTGAACCTTTTCCGTGGCATCACTGACGGTGGACGAACGCCTGGAAATGTGTCGTTGACACCAACACCAATGCAAGCGCGGGACTTCAACGATTACCATGTACACATGGAGTGAGACGAACTTGCTCATCTTCTCTTCTGTAACCTCCCTGCATGGATTCATCACTCTCACTGTATGTTGGCTTTTCGAAAGTATGCATCCACGCATACTTATCTGTGTGGTTGCATATCTGTCTGACGACTTCTGCGGTGAAAAACAACACGAAGACGCCACCGTGCAGCACACCGGAACCTGGGGTCAAAGTCCACTCCGCACCGTCTTTGTGGAAATAACTGCGCTCTTTCTGCAGCCGGCACCAAATGCTCCCGCCCGAACGAAGTTAACATCTTGCAGATAAGAAGCTGTTATTTTTAGTACGCACCGGATACGTTTACACCGACGCGCGGCAGCGATAAATCGACCCGAGGAGAAGACGAAACTTACCGGCGGATAGCTGCTGATGTTCCGGGAGGTTTGACACACTTTCGCCGTCCGTACTGAAGCCTGGCGAATCGAAGTCGTCTTCCGTGTCTGTGCTGCTACCATCATCCAGAGATTCCCGCTCAGATTAATCGGAATCCGTCGAAATTCGCCGGTTCTGTGGAGCACCCGCTAGCGACGTCGACGCGAAGTCTGAAACAACGAGCGTTCACCTACCCGACTGCGAACGCGCTTTAAATATCTCCCCGCGGTGGAAAAAAAATCGCAAACAAAACTGATAAAAGACATGTATTTTACCCTTTGTATGGCGTTAGCTGTCCAGAACCGCTCAGAGAGTGCCAAAACTTGAACTTGAAGTCATCGATAACATACTATCGATGGGAATAGGTGCGGTCACGAAAGTGTTAAAATGTAGTTGACACAGAGAAGTGGCGCAGCCTTAGTGGCAGTGAATGAAACGTAGCCTGCGACGCATGCGCGTGGCGTTTCCAGCGTCTTCCCTCGCATCGGAGTATGCTTACCAGGAGAGTTTGCCAGCGAGGTGATGCCAGAATTTCTAGCATATCGGCATTCTCTAAGCGTGCTGCATACGATAGACACTGTGGCAGTCCGTCACTGCTGGTGTCGTCCATCTGAGTGTGGTTTCTGGCGATATGTAAGGGTCCAGATTTCGAGCTCTCATGTGACCTAAAAATATTCTCTCTAGCTCGATGAGGTTGTCCAATGACGATATGACCGAAATGGCGCGCGTATCTATAAATTTGAACGCTTGATCTCCCGATAGCGTGTAAAATCGTTTCATTTTCGAAGGCTTGGCTCTGTTTGGCTCGGCTAAAAAATGGAAACTACTTGTGCGTCATCCGAGTTTTACCATTCCGGTGACCGGTGAGCTTGCCTTTGCCCGGAACGGCACTGCAGAAATCTGTTGTCGGTCCCTTTAACAATTTGCGACGTGTGCCAACTTCGCTGTACCTACTGCGTGTACGAAACCGCTCTGCACCTAGCTAGACGCGTCATTTCTAGAAGGCTGGTTTCGGAAAAGCAAAATTGTTTTCAAAAATTATTTCCCACGTTCCATTAAGAAGCCTCCATGAAAATGCTACTTGTCATATTTTATTCCCGCAGGTTACATTACGCTAAGGTTTCGTAATAGTATTAGCAGTATTTGCGCCGTGTATATTCTGTGAAAAAAAAAATCTTTGTTTATTTATCAGCGCACGACGTTTTCGCCGTTATGGAAGTCGTCCTGAGCCTGACTATTGGCGCATTTTACTTGAATTTCGGCTTTCGATTTGAGCTGCAACCTTTAATGGCCCCGTACAAATAAATGTTACATTCCTGCTCCTGTGTCGGTTTTTTATCGCTTCCTTTTTTTTTTAATGCGGCTGGCATTCAATTTACCTAGAACTATGCCCCAACTCGCCCAACAAGTCACCCTAATAAACTAATTTTCCCATTCCCTCTGCTCTTAAAGGGCCCCTTACCAGGTTTGACAATTTTGAGGTGACGAGCGCAGTGCATACACTGGGCGTTCACGATCACGTCAGCCAAAATTTGCAATGCTACGCGCCGCGGAAGTGGATTAAATTTCAAGGTGAACGCTGCTTGCCCTTCCTCTCGCGGGCGCGTGCTTTAGAGAATGAGGGGATGACGTACATGAGAAAATGGCCCTACGTAGATGGTAGTGCTGTGACGTCGCTCCTCTACGTAGACGACTGTGCTCTGACGTCGCCAACAGTAGCACGTGACACTGCGATAATTCTTTGACACGACATGTGTAGTTTGTGCAATTTGTTGGTTGAATCGATTAATAAAACTTGAAAGAAATAATGCGACACACGAAGGGAATGTGTGCGTCTTTTTCATTTTTTTTTCATGAATTGCAGTGAGATGCGGGGCTAATGTGCCTCCCTTTCCCATGCGTTCGTGTCCCCGCGGTTAGCGCATCGAGCAGACGCCAGCCCTGGAAACGAAAGTTATGTTCTAGCGCGTTCGAGCACTCATTATGCTCATTTATTCTACCGCGTCCAAGTAAACGTTAATGCGGCACTGGTTCATGATACGGCCACTCTCGTGCTCGTACAAATGTCTCAACTTTTATGCCCGTCCCGCCGAAAGAGGCAGTACACCACAGAGAACGCCGACAAAACGCCTACGGCGCTACATAAAAAAAAAGGGTAGTGGCCGTGCAACGCCCCTCGCGTGCTCGGGCGGGCTGGGGCACGTCATTCGCACGTGACCATGCATGCGCATGACGTGTGCATGGGTATGTGTCAAGTGAAGAGGGCAGGGAAGGTATTTGACTTGCTAAGGCTACACGGGGCGAGTGGCAAGGGTTTGAAACTCGCCTCCTCGCATCATGGTTTCGCGCCGCTACAAATAATTGTTTTTTCAGCTCGTAATGAACCGATTTGAAAAATTCTTGCGGCATACTGCTCTTCATTCGGCACACAACAACTTCCAGCGTCTAACTAAAATTTGCCATGTGGCCTGGTGAGGGACCCTTTAACTGTGTGCGCGTTCATAAACAGGCCATAAGCACATCTGCTTGGAGGCCAAAGTTCATGTCATGGATATTGTCGCCTTATTTGGATCTCTGCCGACGCCATTGGAAGGGCATCGGAACAGGATATGCAAGATCCTGGTTCCAGAAATGCGGATACAAGTCAGGCATTGGAAAGGCTGGCTGAAGGTCATTTTCCTGAAATATTATTTCGTTCATTTGGGTCCCTTTCTTTTCCGCCACAATGTTCATCGTTCGAGGCTGTTCACAGAAACGTACTGGCGTGCGTTTGTGCGCCGTGTACCAAAGAGCCCTCGGGGAAAGTCTGTTGGGGGGGGGGGGGGGTAGGGCACATTTGGATGACGCCTGGTTCCACTTTAGAAAAGCTGCGAGAAAAGGTTACCAAGCGACACATCCACTACGCTTTACAATGTGTAAATGAAATTTCTTACGTTCGTGGTTTAAAGATTTCCGGTTCGATTAAGTGTGCTGTTCAAAGTGACGGTGCACCTGCACAGCTTGTGGATGTATGTGCCGTCTAATCTGGCTTCAATAAAATGGTTGTCAGTTTGTGCATGGGTTAATCTTCCTTTCTGTTCTGTTTAGCTGGGCTATTTACGGTCAATTAAATATTGTATGGACCACTGTAAACCTGTTTAAGGATTAACGTTTTCAAGCATGAGCCGAAGGTCGTGAGATCGAATCCAGGCCGCGGCGGCCGCATTTCGATAATTGCAAAATGCTAGATGCCCGTCTACTAAAATTGAGGTGTATAGTCGACATGAAAAGAAACGCGAACATGCGGCACCTACAATCTCTGCTGTTTCGCATTCATTTCGAAGTTCTCCCCGCCTAGATGGTGATGAAAAGCCACTAGAGTCATCCATGATACAATCAAGAACCATCTGGCAGCTTTTTATTGCCCCCAAGGTCAGAGCGTACAGCGCGCCGCTCTGTTCGCGATTCTTTCTATTCCCCCCCCCCCCCCCCCCCCCCCCCCCCGCCGTACGGTAAAGAGCACAAGATGATCAAATTTTCCGGAGCCCTCTTCTACGGCGTCTCTCATAGTCTTAGTCCATTAGGATGGGGGGCTTGAATTTGCACCGCAGTGCCGCGACCCTGCGAATGATGGAGTCCGAAAGTAATGTATGCAAAATTCATGCAACGTATGCAAGAATATTTATATCGCAATGTATGCAAAAATTGAAAAGGAAGCTGTTTCTCGCTTGGTTATACTTTTTCTTAGTATTTTTCTATGTCCATTTTTATTCTCTTTCTTTTTTTCTCTTCTGCATTCTCTCCTCTCTTTCCCGGTCAAATAAACAGTTTGTTAGAAGCGTATACCTTTTTCCTAATTATTTACGGCAACCGAAGACAGACTCTTCATAACCTACGTACATATATATATATATATACTATATATATATATATATATATATATATATAGCATAGCCTTGTAGCGTGCCTAGATAGCAGAGTGGTTAAGACGATCGCTTTCGGATCGTAGGTACGCGGGTTGGAATCTCGCCTCGTGAAGGCTTTTTTACAACGAAGCTATTTTATGAAATCGTTCCTTCTTCGGCGAACCAAAAAACTATCATCATCATAAACGGGTATGTGCCACAGAAATAATAAATCCGACTAATCACCACTGGTCCTCTAAAAATGAAAAAGGCAACAGTTAGCGCAACAAAAAAAAAAGGGAGAAAGAAAGAAAGAAAGAGACAGAAAGGAACAATGAGAGAGATAATAAAATCATAGCATAGCCTTAAATAGTACAGCACACTAAGGGGGTGGGAAAGGGCAGTGAGGATGAGGAGGAAGAAAGACACATACAGAAAGACACAGAAAAGGAATAGAAAAAAAAAAACGCACAAGAAAAGAGATAGAAAAAAACACAGAGCAAGACAGAAATATAGAGAAAGAACAAGAGAGAGAAAAGCTAGAAAGAAGCGAGAAGCAGAGGGAGAGAGAGAAATGAAAAAAAAAGATAAAAAGAGCGAGAAGGAGAAAGAAATAATGAGAGAAATAAATAAAATGTTAAGAAGAGATAAAAAATACAAAGAGAAATAGCAAAAGAGAAAGAAAGAGCGAGAAAGAGAAAAAAAATAAATGAGAGAAAGAAAGAAAAAAAACTGATAAACAGATAGAATACAAGCTCCCTAGGCTTGCAGCTAATAATGTTATTTTTATTATTAACGCGTAATATTTTATTATTAATTATGTTATTAACGCGTCTGCCAACATTGCTTTGTCGATTCCGCATATTACCGGTACAAACGTTCCTAAAATTTGAAAGCTTGCCCGTAAGAAGATATGCATGTCTTTACCAGTGACCCAGACTTCTTATTTCTTGATCATTGGCCACGGTTTCATGTTGCCACGACATTGGCCACGACAAATCATGTTTGTACAGAAGAAATCCGAAATTACAAATGTGGATATTACGGAGGTAATTGTAACTTGTAGGTAAAATCAGAATTTTGTGATAGAATATGATTAGATTTTTCCTCCAAAATTCAAATTTCACTTTCACATATTCCTAAAGAACAGGTTAGAAAATTACCTCGTACATGCACAAACACTTAACATAAGAGCCACAGATCCGTGAACGGTGAAAGGGCACGCGCAGGAGTTGTCTCCCATTCTCTTGGCTGGTCATTCGCCGCGAGGTTACCAGATTTCACCCCGGTTTTCGAAGCTCAGCTCATGGCAACTGTCACGGCGCTGCGAAAGCTCCCGGTGGATGACGACAGTGCCGTCATAATAACAGATTCCCCTTTAGTATCCACAGCTCTTACAGTTTCACATAACTCACGAACCCTAAATACGTTACGATCGTTAGTTGTCCCTCAGCTGAAACACCTAAAATTGTCGTGGGTTACAGGTCACTGGGAGTTAAAATTAAATAAAATGGCTGATTTTTTAGCGCGAGCATTGCTGGATGGGCCAATAATTAAAGAACTTCCAGTAGTAGAATATTTCACAGCAGTCGGATATAGAGGACTCGTAATTCGTATGGAATCAATAACAACGTGGTAGTAGCAATAGGATGACATCAATAACAACGTGGACGGAATACAAACACCTGAAATTCCCATGGAGGTCTCAATGGAGTCAATCTCGACAATCAGCAGTTAGGATCACCAGATTTCGATGCCGTGTCCCCCATTAGACCTAAATTTACACAGGGCTGGTTTGATGATATCGCCCCTCTGTCAATTCTGCGAAGAATTAGGAAATAATGAACATTACATTGTTACGGGCAGAAAAGGCGCTGCGGGTCATATTTACAAGGCATATAGAGAGGACGGAGCCAGGCATGCGAGATACAGCCAAGTCCGAGCGGAATCGGGGAACGTCGTCTTCTGCATTGCTTTATCCGTCGAAATCCTGTGTAGCCGCTTCGTAGCATCAGCCCCGGCGGTGAAGGCACCGACCCGGTGCTTGATTGGTCCGAACGATACTGCTTTATTCGAGTGACGTGAGCAGTTTCAGACGATCGCGCTATGGTAGCGTCCAGAGGTTTGACTTCACACGTGACGTCAGCGACTTGGTGCAAGACACGGTACGTGCCAGAGTACCGAGAAGTCAACTTCTCGCACAGGCCAAGTCGCCGTGACGGCGTCCAAAGGAGGACCATGTCACCATTGTTGGAGTGGATATCGCGGGGGCGGGCGTCATTGATGCGTCGTTCCTTTTCTTGCGAAGCGTTGCGAAGTGTATTGCGCCGGGGGTGATGCTACGAAGCGCTACCGAAGATGACGAGGGAGAAAACATGAAAGAAGACGACGTTCCCTGATTCCGCTCGGACTTTGTTATATCTCGTATGCCTGGCTCCATCCTCTCTATATACCTTGTAAGTATAACCTGCAACGTGTGTAATTTCATTCAACCTTCTAAACGTGTACCATCTTAATCTTGACTTCAACAAGAATTCGTTAAGTAATTTAAGAAGTGCATTAAAATCCAACAAATCTACCAGAAATAGTTCTGATGAGGTTAATACGGCTGTCTGGGCTACTCACACGCAATGGCGTAGGCAGAAATTTGTTTCGGGGGAAGGGGGGGGGGGCACCCTCTTCATCAAACATGGGGTCCGGCAGGTAAGTGTGGTCCATTGTCATTTGGTCGCCTGTATCACATGGGAGAAAAAAATTCGGGGGGAGGGCATGGGCCCGGTGTGCCACCTCCTGGCTACGCCACTGCTCACACGATAGCACAGTAATTGCAGTTTCTATTTGATATATTACCTACTATTTCCTTTTCACTTATTTTTTTATCATTCAACATTGTTCAAGTTATCTTCTAAATTTTCAACTACGAAGTCTTGGCCAATCCCCCAGAGTTGGTATGTGTCATTAGATTGAAGGAACAAAGAAACTAGGCGAGGTTACAGTCCAGTCTGTTCTTTCTCGTGGCATTCCATGAAAAATGTCGACCATCGCCTTCGGCACTTTGCAGATAGCCCTCTTTGGGTCATACTGTCTGTGTTCCAATACAGCGAAGGAAACAAGAGGCCCACCTTTGCTCCCCACTTACGGGCCAAACGGCACAAATGTACGTTTCCACGATAGGACACGCATATAGCACGAAGGAGTTGTATGTCTGGAGTGCAACCGCTTTTGGCTGGCTTTCTTTTACGCGTACGGCCATAGCACAGTTCGCGCTAAGACATTTCGATGACAAGCAACCTGTATGGGAAACTCGCAACCCTGTCGCAGTTTCACTGCATTAAGAAACGGGCCTGTACCGTGTTTGCAGAGCTAGGGCGTACTGAAGATATATCAATCTGAGATACTATCTTGAATTTTCGCGGGTGAATTCGCGTTACGTTGGTGTGCTGCGCACTAATCTTTTGTGCAGTCTTCTTCCCCGACCTTTAACAATGTCTTCATTGTTTCCCGTTTTCAGCACACGGCATGGCTGCCGACTTTGTCAGCCTGCTTTGCCTGGTGGGGTTATCGCTGGTACTGGACGGTGATGCTAATCGCGAGCTTCATCACAAAAGTCTGGATGATGGTCGACGTTGTCACGACGATACCGAACACCCCAGTCGACGGGCCTGCACCGGTACCGGAAACCTTTGTGCCGACAGCCGTCTGGATAGTGTTGTCATTTGTGAGAACAACATCGGACTGCTTTATCGGCGCGCTCCCGTACTTCGACACCCAATGCTGCCTCCGCACGCACGCAGAGATCGTAACCGTTGCGGCGGTACTTGTGAACTGGGGTGTATACAGCGCCTACTCACTTGTCATGAACATCTTTGGCCCGAATTTACCGGTGAGTTTAATATTCTACCGTGTTGGTTGTTTGGTTCTTTTCGGAGGTTCAACGTCCCAATGCAAGTGCATGTTATTAGAGACGCAGTAGCGGAGGGCTGCGGATAATTTTAATTAACTGGTGCTCTTTAAAGAGGCACTGACACCAGTTTTCGAAGCGGAGTTTACTCTGTCTTACAAATCACCCGTATACAGAGATGGCCCTGAGCAACCAGGAAGCACAGTAAATGCTAAGGTATTTAATTTTGATATGGCTTTGAATTTTCGCATGACGCACCTACTGAAATGTACACGAGTATGGCTATTTGTGATGACGTCAGGGAAAAAATTTCCGCTAGGGCGTCACCAAAAACATCCGAAATAACCGCTTTTGCGTCACTAACGAGGCATTGAGCGGAGCGGCCGCGGAAACGTCACGATATCTTTAGCGAGCACGTGACGAAAAGCCCGCACCGTATAGTGACGTCAGGATAGAGTACCAACTGAAATTAGCGTTTCAAAACACATTCAAATTAATTTTTCAGGGTGCGCTCAAGCTTAGCAGTACATTTCTAAGGTATTGTGGTTTGCCCGTAGTCTGACGAAAAAAAAAAACGAAAAAAAAATTTGTGTCAGCAAACTTTTAGCATCCACTAAATCAGCACTGTACACGGGCATCTAGTGATTCGCCGCAATTAAAATGCCACGGCCGCGGCCTGGATCCAAGTCCCGTCCATTTTCAGGTAGACAGCTAAACACCGTAGCCGCCTGGCCACCACGGCGGCCGTTACTTTGTGCAATGCGTACAGTGGCCCATTGTTATGACGAAGTTTTCAAAAGAATATTATTGTCACGCGAAGTAAAAGGTCTGTTCGTTAGAATTTCATAGCGTACCTGAAAAATGTTTGCAGTTTTACATTAACTTTTGGTGTGGCCCAACATCACGCACACTCTAAGAAAAAACCGAGTATTTGGGGAGTATTTCTGCCACACAACAACAATCGTCATCCACCTCGCATACTTTCCTCGCGTTATCACCGCGGTCCCGGCACTTCCCTGTCACGAACGGCGCGCGCGTTATCAGCGTGACATAGCATTCTTGATAGGAAAGTGACGAGAGCCAGGTTTTCAAGAAAGCAAACGCGAGCAAGCCAGATGACGATTATTGTTTGTCAGAAATACTCCCCAAATACTCGATTTTAACACGAAAGTGTTTTATGCCGGGGTCCACCAAGTACATCCGTCACGGATATGACGTTGATAAAATGGATGCCAACGGGTGAGAAAGAAAAAAACCAAGAAAAAGATACCCCGCTGGGAATCGAACCCACGACGTTGCGGCCGCGACGGCAAGCGCCCGACGCTCTACCGACTAAGCCAACTCGGGAGATGCTAGGCACGGCGCGAACGCGCCTTATATCTTTCACACCTTCTCTTTCGCGGCGGGCGGAGCGGGGCGGTGCCGCCGTCTGTGAGAGGTGAAAAGAAGTAATGCTTCACAATCGACACTTACTAGCGCTTACTCCGAGACTGCACGTGATATGGGAGGTCATGGTTAAAGCGTCTCGATACCAGAGAGGTAGACTGGCCGCGCTGGCGTCGCCGAGGCACCCTTGACGCAGTTACGTTCTTTGCCTTTGGATGCGTGCGTCGGCTCATCGGAGTAGTGCAGCTTCCACGTGCACGAACGGGATTTCTCTGCCGCCGACTGCTTCATTTGCGAGAGCACCGACTAACAAAACTGCTGCAATACGCGTTGCAGAAAGGACACTATTTCGACGGGCGTATGTTGTGCCTTGGTGGAGCGAGAAAGAGGCCAGCGCGACGCACGTGTTTGCCGCTCAGGCTACGAACCTCCGTCTCCCGTGTTGCTGAAGCGCTGTGTGGTAGTGTATGCATGAGCACAGGCGTCGGTCACCCATTACTAGAAAGCGCACACCGTGCCGTTTCTCTCCTTAATTGACGACGCTTTGAAGAAGTGCATACCGGGTACCAATGTTGATTATGAACTTGTTGATATCATCCTTACGCGCGATTCACGATTCGCTGTGTCCATATATATGTTCACACCATCAGCTACCTCAACGGTTTAATCATGATCATGGGCGTTAGTCTTCGCGATAGAGACATGCTGTCAACATGGGTGCATCCACGTCAAACGGTGCTATAGCTGCCAAACACGAATAGACATTGTGCATGCTCTCATATATCATAAGCACTACTTCTGTGAAGACACGTTTCACTTTCGTGTTATACCGATTCCTATGACGGAGGGATCAGCCATGTTTTTTTCTAGAGTGCACCTGCATACAATTGTCTCGAAAGGTGGTGCGTATAACGATATGTGTGCCACACTACCGCGTTGACAATGAGTCAGACATTGACACCTGTGCTAGTTTCTTTTATTTCCGTGACCCTTTTTAACCGCTTCCACAGCTTACGAAATATTTGGCGCGATATTCAGCGCAGGAGATTTTTTCGTCTGTCGCAAGCCTTTCGAACCTTGTATAGTCGATGTTAATGACATATTTCGTGCGTTAAGTGAACAGTAGTTACAGTTCTAGATCTTAATATTTCACACGTATTCTATCTTTCGATCACCGGCCACTTTGTCCTCAGGTATCGTTTTTCCTCCGGTGTTGCTTGTTTTTTGTGGGCAAAAGTTCACGTTCTGTATAGCTAAACGTTTAGCCGGAGCTCTGGATGCTCAATTACTTATCGTGGCGTCAAAAGTTGTCATTTAATCGAGGTCTTACCAAACCAAGTAGAGTTTCTTGATAGTTTTGTATTTAAGAATTAGTTATTGCCCATAGTGTACCGCACAAAAGGTTCGAAACTACTTGAATCGGTCGTCCGCCGCGGTGGTATAGCGGTTACGGTGCTCGGCTGCTGACCCGAAGGTCACGGGTTCGATCCCGGCCGCGGCGGTGGCATTTCGATGGAGGCGAAATGGTAGAGGCCCGTGTACTTAGATTTAGGTGCACGTTAAAGAACACCAGGTGGTCGAAATTTCCGGAGCCCTCTACTACGGCGTCTCTCATAATCATAGCGTGGTTTTGGGACGTTAAACCCCAGATATTATTATTATTATTACTTGAATCGGTTGAATTTCGGACGTCAAGAAAATTTACCTATAGTGTTTTCTGTTGCAGTGGAGCTGGCCACTTACCAGATGGAGCGCGTACGGCTGCCCAACAGCAGCTGTTCTGATGGTGGTAGCAGTTGTGCTTCGTGAACTGTTCAAGCTGGGGGCGGCAGCGTTGTACGGGGGCCTGGGCGCAATTGCGGCGTTTTGTAAGTGAAAGTCATTTTCTCATTTCCCGTATCTTTATTCTTTCAAACTGTTATTCTGTGTTCTGATTTCACTGAACACAAAGAAAGTGTGCAGAAACCATCGATGGGGATCGTCAGGGTGAGCAGATGAGACTAGGTCTCTCATAACGCTTTTATATTTTTCAGAATTGTGACAACGCAGCACGTAATTTCGCATTATATCATACCATATCAACACATTGAAGCATACTAATTTATCGGCGTTACTATATGGATTGATTTAAATGCTGCACAACAGTGGAAGGGATCGACAACCGGCCAGATCATGTTGTTTGATCCCGATGGAAATGAAAAGACGCTGAATTATATTGACATAATGAAACAGCATTTCTAGAATGTGACTAATATTTACATTTTTTAATTGCGCTTAGAAGTTAGGGAAAGCCGGTATGTCGTGCAGCCTAGCGGAGGAACCTTGATGCTGAAATATGAAGTCGTTTCGCTTTGCGGCACGCGGTCTGATGATTGTACGCGTGGCAAAATATGTGCTCAGAATTAGAGCACGTATATTTTATCATTCTTTTTATTTTTATTCTGTGCTGCCTACGAGGTAAAATGAGTTGACACCGAGCAGAGGCGTTCCCTTCGCGGCAACCGCTGATGCAACGGAGCCTGCGACACATGCGCTCGGAGTTTCCTCGCGGGCGCGCACTTTAGAGAATGAGGGGATGACGTACATGAGAAAATGGCCCTACGTATACCTGGCGACAACTTTCTGTGGCAGCACAGCCGAAGCTACGTGGGCGGAGCTTCTGCACCTGTGTTACTACGCCAAGTAGTCCGTGCGCGGGCGATTTCGGTTTTGGTTTCGCGAGCGCATAGAACATGTGCGTTTTCATACGAGTATTCGTGGCTCATGATGTTGTTTGGAAAGTTATGCAGATAGTTTATTCATAGATGTAATCGAAATCTACAACATGACTTGATATACTCAAGGATGCAGCACAAATACCTGGAATCATTGCTGAGCTCTTCTGCAAAACAAATACTATAACTGCTAGCGGTTCAAGTCGACGTGCAGAGCGAGCATCATTTAGTATTGTTTGCATTTCTTTTTTGGGAAAGCGATAGAATGTTTTGTATTGCGAAGGAACGCAGCAATCAACTTTATTAAAGCGGTCAGTTTTACTTTTCAAAGAAAAAAAGAAAAAGCTACGGCCCACCAGTAACTGCGCAATTGGAAATCTTACGCAAAGGTAACAAGCCATTTTCTGAATTTCGGTGCACACAGGGTCGACATCGTCGTTTTCCTACATTTGGAGACGCAATAACTTTCTGGAGACGCTCACGTTATTTTGTCAGGAGACGCGAAGGCATCGAAAGGCAGCAGATATCTTGGCCACGACCGGTCAGGAGCGGGCGTCTCACGCTTGCGATTACAAACGGGTGAAACGCGTTCCTTACTCGCGTGGTCAAGAATGCTCTTTTTGTTCACATTAAAAATCACGCTGGCAGTCGCATAATAGACATGAACGCGTCTGTTGCCGAGGCAAAGCTGTGCACGGGTGATTTTGTCACCGTAAATCGCTCTCATTGCAAAGCGCCAAAACGCCTCCCGCCGTAGACGCCGACGGTCACGGTGTTAGACGCAATATTCGGCTCGATCGTATCAGCAATAGTAGGCAATCGAAATACCGACCATGTATGCAACGCAATTTATGAAATGGGCCACTTATTTTACGTACTGTTTCCAATAGCAGTATTGCTTTCAAGCGGCTCTTCTTGCTGAAGACTTGCAGGTAGCCGTCGTCACTGTCAAGGAAGCTATCGCGATGAGAGACCCACTTGCGATGCTGGTATCACTTGCACACTTCTTTCTCGGTGAGAGTATGGGCAAATCAACAAAATAATTCACAACGCAACGCTGTCTTCGTTTCTTTCTGGTCGATGAACACAGATCACCTAACGAACACGCGCTTATGCTCACTTGCAAGGTTCGATGTGCACCTGTTGCAGCTGACCGACGCCATCGTTGTTTAGTGGGGACGGAAAACGTGAAATGGACACCAGAAAACCTGAAAACTCGAAAGAGCAGAAATCGCAAATCCTTTACGGGATAATCGTTCTTGCTTTCAATGCAAGCAATCTTGAACGTAATACCTATTTCTTTTCTTTCTATGTTTTCTCTTATGCTACGTATTTAGCAAAAGCTAGCGTTCGCGGACTACATATAGAAGCGTAGTAAAAAAGTGCGTGGTTCGGTTGCGTAGCCTTGGCTGTGCTGCCACAGAAAGTTGTCGCCAGGTATAGATGGTAGTGCTGTGACGTCGCTCCTCTACGTAGACGACTGTGCTCCGACGTCGCCACCAGTAGCACGTGACACTGCGATAATTATTTGACACATGTGTAGTTTGTGTAATTTGCTGCTTGAATAGATTAATAAAACTTGAGAGAAATAATGAGACACACAAAGGGAATGTGTGCGTTTTTCTATTTCTTTTTTCGTGAATTGCAGCGAAATGCGAGGCTAATGTGCCTCCGTTTCCCATGCGTTCGTGTCCCCGCGGTTAGCGCATTGAGCAGACGCCAGCCCAGGAAACGAAAGCAATGTTCTGGCGCGTTCGAGCACTCATTATGCTCATTTATTCTACCGCGTCCAAGTAAACGTTAATGCGGCACTGACTCATGATACCGCCACTCTCGTGCCAGTACAAATACCGCAGCTTTCATGCCCCTTCCGCAGAAACAGGCAGTACACCAAGGAGAACGCCGGCACAACATCCCCGGCCGCTACATAAAAAAAAAAAGAGGTAGCGGCCTTGCAACGCCGCTCGCGTGTTCGGGCTGACTCGGGCACGTCATGCGCACGAGACCTTGCATGCGCATGACGTGTTCGTGCGTATGTGTCAAGTGAAGAGGGCAGGGAAGAGATTTGGCTTGCGAAGGCTACACGGGGCGAGTGGCAAGGGTTTGAAACTCGCCTCCTCGCATCATGGTTTCGCACCGCTACAAATTGTTTTTATCAGCTCGTAATGAACCGATTTGAAAAATTCTTGCGGCATACTGCTCTTCATTCGGCACACAACTTCCAGCGTCTAACTAAAATTTGCTATGTGGCCTGGTGAGGGGCCGTTTAAAGCATCGAGACGCCCTAGCCACGACCCTAGCTTTATTTTGACTAGTCAGATACAATGTTTGAAGTCCGGGGCATCTTCTGCTCAAGAGTCGATGCATGTCAGCCTGCACTCCTGACTAACGTCATGAGCAGGGCGGCCGGTGACTCCGCCGTCGGAGAACATTGCCCAGTGAATGATTGCGATAGCAATTATATGGACAGTCTCGTCTGGTTTTTGACGTCGCTGTCATGTCCCGTATATGCATATGTATCCATAATATATATATATATATATATATATATATATATATATATATAATATATATATATATATATATATAATATATATATATATAAGGCTTAAGTGCGGAAGAGTAACTTCGGTTGCCGCAAGGTTATAAGTATAAAAGTATATGTGCCTTCATAAGACACAAATGTTTATTTTCTCGACGTTTGGACGGGAGCCCCCTCTTCTTCAAGACATAACGTGCTATGTCTTGAAGAAGACGGGGCTCCCGTCGAAACGTCGACAAAATAAACAGAATTATTTATTTCGCCTTTTACGATGTGTACCTTGATAAACATGAACATTTATGGCCGGTGTTGCGCAAAAATTACAGTAATTTATTTGTGCTTTATTTATTGAAACAAGTATGATAACTTATACAGCCTCGTTCCCAGGAGCCTTACTTACCCATAAAAGTGGCACTTTTCTAAGTGAGCCTTAAGTGTAGTTCTTGAAACTTTGCCCAAACTTATCTCATACTTATACTTTCCTCGTACTTTAATAAGTCCACTTTTCTCAACACTTAACTTCTGTTCTTGAATACGGGCCTAAATGTTTTCATTGCGCGAAGATAAAACCACCCATTGCCCCACAGTGGGTGTGAGCCAGGGATATAGGTGAACAAGAAGAAGAAGAAGAAGTCCCCTGAAACGACATCATCATCGACCGATCCCTCGTGAGCCGATCACGTGCAGCGTTCTTCCAGAGAACAATCCAGAAGTCTGAACAGAAGGATCTGAGCATGGCCACCATCGTGTACGCTTGCTTGGAGGCTTGTCTCTTTGGAGAGCGCGGCTCGTGCTACTACTCAGCGTGGGGACAGGGCGGGCCACCTCTGCTGCCCATCCTTGGCACCAACGTAAGCAATGTATCTTTACCCTATCATACACGCAGATAGCGCGTGTGTGCGGATATCGCTATGGCGTTCATGTCTTAAAGGCGAACCTTAAATTTAGTTGTGGCGTTGCAGTTGTGCACGAGTCTACAGCGAACGCTGGCAGATTTGCACGCGCTTTCTCGTTTCGCTCTTTCCTTCGCTAGGATGCGTTCGTCGGCTCGTCTGTCCACCTCTTCGAGTGCCCTTCCTCAGCGTCCGAGGTGGAAACGCAAGAAGCGCGCGCATCTGCTAGCAGAAAAGAGGCACCTGTGCGCCCACTGACAGCGTCTCTTGCTCGCGACGTCACCTAATCGTACAGGTGACGTCACGGCGGCTGTTGTCGACAGAGCAAAGGCACGGATAGGAGCAGGCGACCGTCTTTTGGTGGTTTAGGGGCCCTTTAAGGGGCCCCTAAACCACCAACAGAAGCTCGGGTGCTCCTCTTCGTGCCTTTCCTCTATCGACAACAGCCAGCAAGAGACGCTGTCAGTTGGCGAAAAGAGCCTGTTTTCTGCTAGCAGATGCGTGCGTTGCTTGCGTTTCCACCTCGGATGCTGAGGAAGGGCACTCGGAGAAGTGAATAGACGAGCCGACGAACGCAGCCTAGTGAAGGAAAGAGCGAAACGAGAAAGCGCGTGCAACTCCACCAGCGTTCGCTGTAGACTCGTGCACAACTGCAACGCCACAAGTAAATTTCGACCTCTAGGTGGTTTAGGGGCCCTTTAAAGGTTGTCAAATTTTTATTCCCGCCACGTTCTTTTCGAAATAAGAATGCGCGGTACGTTAACACCGGCCGACTTCACCAATGTGCAATAAAGCTGCGAGAATATGCGAAACTTTTCCCAAGCCTGTGAGGCGTATGAGCGAAAAATGACGTTCAGCAGACTCAATTTTGCTCGTTTAACACTACTGCCTCGAGTCATCTGGACTGGTTTCTTTAGAAGAGTACGTGAGCTATTCAACGTCATGTTACACGCAAGATAAACAGATAACTTATCACGAAGCTTTCTCTCTCACCGCCATTTTTTCCGGGCTCTTCTATTGCGGTACGCTGATGCGCTGCGCCGAAATATTTTGCAAGATTTTATTTCCCGACTTTTAACAATGTCTTCATTGATTCCCGCTTCCAGAAGACCGCCGACTTTCCCAGCGTCTCCAGCTGCCTGAGTAGGTACGAGAAGCCAGGCAATTGGATGATGGCCATCTTCCTGTCATTCGTTGCGAAAGCCATCATGATAGAGCTGGCCTTTCAAGTGATCCCGGCTCTGCCAGTCCCGGGCCCAATCCCCGTGATGCCGACAGCAACGCCGCGGCCGGTTTGGGTAGCGATCGCCAGGCTGGGGCACCTGTCCGAGCTGTGCATCGCGGCCCTGCCGGTGTGCGACGCTGCCGCGCACCCTGTTGCACACGCCGTCATCATGGTGGCGGCGGCGGCACTCGCCGCAGCCGGCTCGTACGGCATCGACCGCCTTGTGCAGAAGATATTCGGGCACAATAATCCAGTAAGTTGAAAATTCTATGGTCCCTTGTTGCTTGGTTGCCTTGTGGTGCTTAACGTTCCAATGTAAACATAACTGCCGCACAAAACACTTGAAACTACTTGATTCGGATGAATTTCAGACGACGTCTACAAAACTCATGTGTGATGTTTTCTGTTGCAGTGGTCTTGGCAGGCTCTCGCAAGGCCAATAAGAGAGAGGCTATCATGGATTGCCGCACTTATGTTGGTTGCAGTGGGCCTACGGGACACCTTCAAGTTCGTGGGATTCTATACGCTGGCAAGGATCGGTAAGTGAAGGTCATTTTCTCATATTCCATACTTTGTTTCCTTCACTTTGCTTTTCTCTCTTGATATCACTGAACGCAAAGAAAGCGTGCATAAACTATCGATAAAGTCGTTGGTATGAGCAGATGATCCTAGTTCTTCGAGAATGCTTTTATATTTTATAGAATTGTGACAACACAGTTCCTCCTTTTGCATTGTCATAGCACCGACACCTTGTAAAATACTAATTTATCGGCGTGACTATGTACACTGATCTAAATGTGCCACAAAAGTTGAAGGCATCGACAATCGGCCAAAACGTGTTGCTGATTCCCGATAGAAATTGAAAAGAGTGTGGATTGTAGTGACACATTCAAGCATCCGTTCAGCGATTTGAGTGGTATTCAAGTATTTCGCGCAACCTACGGAAAAACCTTGATGCTTCACAAGGAAGCCGTTTCGTTTGCTCCACGTAGGTTGATGATTTTATGCGCACCCTAATTAGTGCTCAAATTAGAGAACGTATATTTTATGCATGCCCGTTCTATTCCCTGCTGCTTAAGATGTAAGAGGTGTTGACGCAGAGAAGTGGCGCAATCTTAGTGGCAGTGAATGTAACGTAGCCTGCGGCGCATGCGCGTGGCGTTTCCAGCGTCTTCCCTCGCATCAGGAGTATGCTTACCAGGAGAGTTTGCCAGCGAAGTGATGCCAGAATTACTAGTATATCGGCATTCTCTAAGCGTGCTGCATACGATAGACACTGTGGCAGTCCGTCGCTGCCGGTGGGGCACATCTTAGTGTGGTTTCTGGCGATATGTAAGGGTTCAAATTTCGAGCTCGCATGTGACCTAAGCATAATCACGGTAAGTCGCCGAGGTTGTCCAATGACGATATGACCGAAATGGCGCGCGTAGCTATATATTTGAACGCTTGATCTCCCGATAGCGTGTAAAATAGTTTCATTTTCGAAGGCTTAGCTCAGTTTGGCTCGGTTAAAAAAAAGCGAACTACTTGTGCACAGCCAAATGACTTGCACAAGAAGGCCTGGTAGAACGCAGCAACTTACAATGGTGGAAGGAAAAAAAATGAACACGCCAGAAAGCAGGAGTTGTCGCAACATGGGTTCCACAGCCACGGCGTTACTTTCTTACACTTAAGGATTCCCAGCTTTAACTTTCTCCGTTGCTGGAATATAAGGTTAATCGTGCTTACGCCCATTGTTAGCAGCACGTGTTGTGTGTACGACTACGTGGTCACTGTAGATTAAAAAAAATATTATAAATGCGTTATTAGCCTTATACAATTCAGCGATTAGAAGTTTCTGATCGGTGAGCTTTCGGTTGCCCGGAACGGCACTATAGAAATAGGTTGTCGGTCGCTTCAACAATTTGCGACGTGCGCCCACTTCGGTGTGCCTACTGAGTGTACAGAACCGCTCTGCACCTCGCTAGACGCGTCCTATCTAGAAGGCTGGTTTCGGAAAAGCTAAATTAATTTCAAAAACTATTTTCTACGCTGCACTAATATGAAGCCTCAATGCTAACGCTACTTGTTAGATTTTATTCCCGCAGGTTGCATTACGTTATGGTTTCATATTAGTATTAGGCGCACTTGTGCCGTGTATATTCTCTAAAAATTTTATTTTTTTTTATTTTTCAGCGCACGACGCCTTTGCTGTTTTCGAGGTTCTTCTTAGCCTGGCCATCGCCGCATTCTATGCACTTGTCGGCTACCGCTTCGAAATTCCTCTATGGATCGCCCTGTAAAAAGGAAAACTAATAAACTTCTTTTCCTGTTGCCTGGGCTCTTTACTGTGCGCGCGTTCATCAACAGGCCATGAGCACATTTGCATGGAGGCCAATGTTCCTGTTATGGATATTGTCTCCCTGTTTGGATCTCTGCCGCCGCCATTGGAAGGGCATTGGAAGAAGATATGCGAGATCCTGGCTGCAGAAACACGGAGACAGGTCAGGCACTGGAAAGATGGGCTCAAGGTAGTTTTCCTGCAAGATTAAGGCAGGCGTTTGGTTCCCTCTCTTTTACGGCGAACAGGTTCATCGTGGGGGCTATTCGCAGAAACCTACTGGCGTGAGTTTGTGCGCCGTGTACCAAAGAGCCCTCGGGGTAAGTCTGGTGCGGGGTGTGTGGTACGTTTGGATGACGCCTGGTTCCAGTTTAGGAAAGCTGCGAGAAAAGGTTACCAAGCGAGACATCGATTGCGCTGTGCAATGTGGAAATGAAATTTCTTGCGCCCTGGTTTAAAATTTTCCCCTTCGATTAAGTCTACTGTTCCATGTGTCGGTGCACCCGCACAGCTTGTGGATTTACAAGCCTTCTAATCTGCCTAAAATAAAATTAGTTGACAGTTTGTGGCTGCGTTAATCTTCCTTTTCGTTCTGTTTAGCTGTGCTATATACGATGAATTCAATACCATATGTACGACTGTAAACGTTTTTTAGCATTAACGTTTTCAAGCATGAACCGAAGGTCGCGAGATCGATACCCGGCCGCGGCGGCCGCATTTAGATAAATGCGCAATGCTAGGTGCCCGTGTACTAAAATTTAGGTTGTACAGTGGGGATGAAAAACGCGAACATGCGGCATCTACACTCTGGGGGGGGGGGGGGGGGGGGGATCGGAAATCTCTGTTCGTTCTGCGTGCGTTCTGTTGGTGTT
This sequence comes from Rhipicephalus sanguineus, assembly GCF_013339695.2. Classification (NCBI taxonomy): domain Eukaryota; kingdom Metazoa; phylum Arthropoda; class Arachnida; order Ixodida; family Ixodidae; genus Rhipicephalus; species Rhipicephalus sanguineus. The sequence continues at coordinate 148,619,809 of NC_051182.1, forward strand.
ACGTCACAAAAGTGGGCGGTCCGCGGCTCTCTTCCGCCGAAAGGAAGAGGACAGCCAATCGTCAAGCGGTGAGCGGCAAGCTTTCCGGAAGTAGACGCGCATCGTTTGTCCTCGGCAAGGGGTCCGTATATTTCAAAACGAAGTGTTTCTCGATTTCAAACACAGTTGTTATACGAAAGGATATTGTTTTTCTTCTCAAGCTGAAACAGTTTCTGAAACAGAAATAGGTTTGAGTGCTGATTTTCATTGGTGTTAGTTTTTCTAACGTGCTCGCTATGTGAAGTAGCGCACGAGAGAAAAAAAAAAAAGTAGCGGTCGGCGCAGTTTTTCAAAATGTCGTCCCACCAGAATGTCTGGCTTGGCTCCCGGGTGTCGGATCTCCAAAGGGAGCTTGCTTGCTTTTATGAAAGAGCACCCACAAATCGCTACGCTGTCGTGCCCGCTTGGGCCGTCGTTCACGAGTGAGGACCGGGACGACACGTGGCAGTAGCTGGTAGCGCTTTTGAACTAAGAAGTCCCTGCGCGTAAGACCACAGCCCAGTGGCAGGCCCGTTCATTTCGTTCGCACTGTTCGTTTCGAGAACAGAAGCGACGCCGCACTCGCTCATGTCTTCAAACGCATCTCGCACCTCCAACCGCAAGAGAAGCACACGTCGCAAGCGCCATTTTCTCAAAATCAGCCGTTGCGGCATCCGCAACCGCCGCATCATGCCGTGCGAAGCCGTTTGTTCGCTCGAGAGAACGCGTGCGAACGGTCTCGCGCTCCGTTCGTTTGTAGCAGACGACATGCTCGTTATGAAGCGGTATAACGTCACCAAAGAATAAAAGATAAAGCAAAACGAAAAATGGCTACGCCCCTCACAGACGTGGTTTTTTCCGGCTTCGGCCAATCGCGTGCGTTGCCAGAATGGGCGCAGAACGAACGGCGCAGAACAGAGGTCTCCGATCACCCCACTCGTTATGACGCGGTATGACGTCACCAAAAAAGAAAAGATCAACAAAAAAAAATGGTTACGCCCCTCATAGTCGTGGTTTTCCCGGCTTCGGCCTATCGCGTGCGCCGCGAGAAGGGGCACAGAACGAACGGTGCAGAACAGAGATCTCCGATCGCCCCCCTGCTGTTTCGCATTCATTTTCAAGTAGTAGCCTACATATGAGTGAAAAGCCACGAGAGTCATCCATGATATAATCAAGAACCATCTGGCATCTTTTTATTGCCACCGAGGTCAGAGCGTGACGAAAAGGGCGCGCAGCGCTGTTCGCGTTTCTTTCCATCCCCCCTGTACGTTAAAGAGCACAAGATGATTAAATTTTCCGGAGCGGTTCTCTACGGCGTCTCTCATAGTCATAGTCCATTAAGAAGGGGGGCACGAATTTGCACCACAGTGCTGCCACCCTGCGAATGATCGAGTCCGAAAGTAATGTATGCAAAATGTACGCAACGTATGGAAAAAATGTATATCTCAATGTATGAAAAAATGAAAAGGAAGCTGTTTCTCGCTTGGTTAGTTTTCCTTACTATTTTTTCTATGTCCATTTTTATTCTCTTTCTTTATTTATTTTTCCGCCTTTCTTTCTTTCTCTCTCTTTCCCTCCTCCTCACACTCGCTTCGTTTGCCCAACCCCTTGTTACACTGTACTATACAAGGGTATGCTGTTGTATGATAGCGTGCCTGGATAGCCGAGTGGTTAATACGCTCGCTTTCGGATCGTAGATAAGGCGGGTTCGAATCTCGCCTCGTGAAGACTCTTTCAACGAGGGAGCTATTTAAAGAATTGTTCCTTGTCCTGCCAACCAAAAAACTATCATCATCGGGTGTGTACCACAGAAATTAGGTAAACCCGACTACTCACCGCTGGTCCACTAAAAAGGAAAAAAGGCAACAGTTAGCGCAGAAGGCAAGCCAGAGGCTAAAACCAACAAAGAAAAGCTAAAAATCAGGCTGAAGAATGCTCGTTTGTCGACGCGGCTTTCATGTCCAATAAACGAGCCTTCACAGTAGTACTTGTGAACGGCGAAGGTGAACTCGTGAACTCGGCTTCCATCTAGACCACAGAATCAGAAATTGCTGAGCAAGTAGCCATCGCACTGGCGCTTTTAGACCCAAATAGATCGAGGATCCATAGCGATTCTTGGGCAGCCGTCCGAGCGTTTGCCAAAGGAGTTATTTCCAGACAGGCTCTGGCAATTCTCAAGGGAAAAGTAATCAAACCATACACGATCATTTGGTTCACTGCTCACATGGGAGAAATCAACGGTGCTCCCGCGAACCTCAACGAATCTGGCCACAATCCTGCACGAGGACTTGCCGACCGTGCAGCCACAAGGCAAGAAGATGCTGAGGTTTCAGAATGCAGGGATCACCTCCTCCCTTACAACGAGCTAACAAAGCACTTCTACCTAGGACGCAGGGTCTTTCCCCCTCCACACAGTAAACTAAATAGAGCACAGGCCATTACGCTAAGGCTCTTACAAACAAGAACCTATCGGAACCCGCTGTTATTTAACAAGATTTTTCCGGAGTTCTCTTCTCCTACAACATGCCAAAAATGCCACGAAACCATAGATCTCACTCATATGCTCTGGCGTTACTCCGCGTTACGCAGCGACAAGGAAAACACTGAAGAGCGGTGGGACGCAGCTCTGCGCAGTCCAACATTAGAGGGACAATTATGGGCAGTCCGACGGGCCCGCGAAGGGCCGAAAGGCTAGGTCTTTCGGTACCAACGTGGGAGCGGCTCGCTTCGGGCTAGGAAACTAGCACGACCTATTGGACCTCAATAAAGTTCCATCATCCATCCAACAGTTAGCGCAACAAAATGAAAGAGAGAAAGAAAGAAACAAACAAAAAGAGAGGGTGAGACAAACAAAGAGGCAGAAAGGAACAAATAGAGATAATAAAAGTGTAGCATAGCAAAGGGGTGGGAAAGGGAAGTGAGGGTGAGGAGGATGGAAAGACATATAGAAAGACATAGAAATAAAAATAACAAAGAAACAGACACATGAAAGAGATAGAAAAAACAGAGCGAAACAGAAACGAAAAATGAGAGAAGAACGAGAAAAGGAGAGATAAAGCTAGAAAGAACGGATAAATAATGAAAGAGAGAGAGAGAAATAGAAAAGAAGATAGAGCGAGAAAGAGAAATAGATAATGAGAGAAAGAAAGAAAAAGAAAAGTGATAAAACAGATAGAAGAAATACAGAGAGAGAGAAATAGCAAAAGGAGAAGAAAGGGCGATAGGAATAGAAAGAAAGGAGGATGAGAGAAAGAAAAAGAAAAAAAAAGAAAAAGAAGAAACAGTGATAAAAAGAGGATAGAAAAGAACAGAGGAAATAGCAGAAGAGAAGAAGAGAAAATAATACAAGCAAGGAAGGCTTCGCAGCTCCGCTGTTCCTTGAGGCGTGGCACCACTAGTACGAAACTGCCTTAATTTTCGCGAAGAATTTCTCTGTTTCTCGTTTCAGTGTCTTTCTCTTTTTTTCTCTCGTTCTTTCTTTTTCTTTCTCTTCTCTGTACTCGCTCACTCACCCATGAGAGTTACTACGGACAATGGCGGAGAAATCGGCGCACTGTTCGTGGAGCGAAGAGAGATGACGAAATGGATGAAGGAGCCCATGCCGTTCATGGCGACCATTTGGGTTCTCGCGTCACAGACAATGCTCGCAAACAGCTCTCCTGTCACAGTCATATCGCTTCTGGGGACGTAATACCCGACAATTTAATTTATTGCGATAGCAATAATGGACAGTTCGAGTGTTTTTGACGTCGCCGTTGCCGTCGCCGTCAGTCCTCCGTACGAAGTGCAAATTGATAAGGTCTCCCCGCGCATTGTACGCTCTACCGCGGGCAAAAAGCGCGCTAGAGGGGTGATGAACGCGGCCGAAGCAGAGATCAAACGAGCCGGTCCATTCCGTCGCTCGGAGGGTGCATGCAATAAATCCACCCCATTGGGAACTGCCGTCGAAGGAGACAGGAAACGCTCGTCCGTATTTAACGAGCATGAAAACGCGCATGCACCCTTCGTCGCTCGGAGGGGGGGAGGTTGTCGCGCGAGCAGAAACTTTGAACTTTGAATCTAAAGCGGGTCGCGATCGCTGGCGAGCGCGCTATTCGCAGCCATCACAGGGGCTGCTGTATACCCTTCTACGTGCTGCGCTCTCAAGGGAAGGACATAGCGGAGAGCATCTCTCCAGGAAGACGGCCGTATTCTCTTACACCGCATTTTGCAGTTACGCGAGATCGCATAAAACAGTTAGCTGCCAGGTCCTTGCGGTGAAACTGAACTTTTGTGTAATATTAAAAGAAAAATTATACTGAAGGCGTGATAATGCTCGATAGTATAGAAAGCACAACAGTTAATTATTGGAACCCTACTTTGGTGTATTTTCAAGAATATGGTACTAAGATAGGCGTGCAGGTTTCTCGATTAGGAAGGGTGGGGGCGAATTTCAGCACAGTGCCGCCGCCTGCAAATGATCGAGTCCGGAATTGAGTACGCAAAATACTACACTACAACGTACACTAGTAAGGTACGCAATAGACCATAAAAAACCGATAATTATGGGAAGTAGAGAAGTACCAGGATCATTCTGCACTAGAGCGAGGTACCCGCTACCCATCTTTAAGGAATTCAAAGAAATGTGCCCTTCGTTGATGCAGTGGGCCTGCGGTGATGACAATGAAGACGTAATACGTGCGAAGCTTTAAACCACACTCGTTACGCGTTCACATTGTGGGACGGCAGGTAGTTGTTGTACTCTTCTACCACGCTAGATCGCATGCGGTAATGTGATCCTTGCCGACAAGGAGACTGTACAGGGTCTC